>NC_092741.1:5051913-5351913 GCF_047496795.1 Chiloscyllium punctatum
GGGGGGTGTGTTGGGGGGGGTGTGTTGGGGGGGGTGTGTTGGGGGGGGTGTGTTGGGGGGGGTGTGTTGGGGGGGGTGTGTTGGGGGGGGGTGTGTTGGGGGGGGGTGTGTTGGGGGGGGGTGTGTTGGGGGGGGTGTGTTGGGGGGGGGTGTGTTGGGGGGGGTGTGTTGGGGGGGGTGTGTTGGGGGGGGTGTGTTGGGGGGGTGTGTTGGGGGGGGTGTGTTGGGGGGGTGTGTTGGGGGGGGTGTGTTGGGGGGGGTGTGTTGGGGGGGGTGTGTTGGGGGGGGTGTGTTGGGGGGGGGTGTGTTGGGGGGGTGTGTTGGGGGGGTGTGTTGGGGGGGTGTGTTGGGGGGGTGTGTTGGGGGGGGTGTGTTGGGGGGGGTGTGTTGGGGGGGGTGTGTTGGGGGGGTGTGTTGGGGGGGTGTGTTGGGGGGGGTGTGTTGGGGGGGTGTGTGGGGGGGTGTGTGGGGGGGTGTGTGGGGGGGTGTTTGGGGGGGGTGTTTGGGGGGGTGTTTGGGGGGGGTGTGTAGGGGGGTGTGGGGGTGTGTGGGGGGCTGTGGAAGGGGGGTGTGGGGGTGTGTGGGGGGGGGGATGTGTGGGGGGGTGTGGGGGGTGTGTGTGGGGGGTGTGTGTGGGGGGTGTGTGTGGGGGGTGTGTGTGGGGGGTGTTTGGGGGGTGTGTGGGGGGGTGTTTGGGGGGTGTTTGGGGGGGTGTGTAGGGGGGTGTGTAGGGGGGTGTGGGGGGTGTGTGGGGGGGCTGTGGAAGGGGGGTGTGGGGGTGTGTGGGGGGGGGATGTGTGGGGGGGGTGTGGGGGGTGTGGGGGGGGTGTGTGGGGGGTGTGTGTGGGGGTGTGTGTGTGGGGGGGTGTGTGTGGGGGGTGTGTGGGGGGGTGTGGGGGGGTGGTGTGTGGGGGGAGGTATGGGGGGCGGTGTGTGGGGGGGAGGTATGGGGGGGCTGTGGGGGGTGTGTGGGGGTGTGTGTGTGGGGGTGTGTGTGTTGGGGGGGTGTGTGTTGGGGGGGTGTGTGTTGGGGGGGTGTGTGTTGGGGGGGTGTGTGTTGGGGGGGTGTGTGTTGGGGGGGTGTGTGTTGGGGGGGTGTGTGTTGGGGGTGTGTGTGTTGGGGGGGTGTGTGTTGGGGGGGTGTGTGTTGGGGGGGTGTGTGTTGGGGGGGTGTGTTGGGGGGGGGGTGTGTGTTGGGGGGGGGGTGTGTTGGGGGGGGTGTGTTGGGGGGGGGGGGTGGGTTGGGGGGGGTGTGTTGGGGGGGGTGTGTTGGGGGGGGGGTGTGTTGGGGGGGGGGTGTGTGGGGGGGGGTGTGTTGGGGGGGGGGTGTGTTGGGGGGGGGTGTGTTGGGGGGGTGTGTGGGTGGGATGGGGGAGCGGTGTTGGGGCATGTGGGGGTGTGTGGGGGCGGCGGTGTGGGAAGTGTGGGGGGGTGTCAGGAGGGTGTGTGTGTGGGGGAGCGGTGGGGGGGGGGAGGCGAGGGGGGGAGGCATGTGGTGTGGGGGGGCTGTGTGGGGTGGGGTGTGGGGTGTGTGTGGGGGTGTGTGTGGGGGGGGGTGTTTGGGGGGGGTGTGGGGGGAGGGGTTTGGGGGGGGGTGGGGGTGTGTGGGGGGGCTGTGGAAGGGGGGTGTGGGGGTGTGTGGGAGGGGTGTGTGGGTGTGTGTGGGAGGGATGTGTGGGGGGGTGTGGGGGGTGTGTGGGGGGGTGTGTGTGGGGGGGTGTGTGTGGGGGGGTGTGTGTGGGGGGGTGTGTGTGGGGGGGTGTGTGTGGGGGGGTGTGTGTGGGGGTGTGTGTGTGGGGGTGTGTGTGGGGTGGTGGTGTGTGGGGGCAGGTATGGGGGGTGGTGTGTGGGGGGAGGTATGGGGGGGCGGTGTGTGGGGGGAGGTATGGGGGCGGTATGGGGGGGTGGGGGGGCTGTGGGGGGTGTGTGGGGGTGTGTGTTGGGGGTGCGTGTGTGGGGGGGTGTGTGTTGGGGGGTGTGTGTTGGGGGGGTGTGTGTTGGGGGTGCGTGTGTTGGGGGGTGTGTGTTGGGGGGGTGTGTGTTGGGGGGGTGTGTGTTGGGGGGGGTGTGTGTTGGGGGGGGTGGTGTTGGGGGGGGTGTGTTGGGGGGGGTGTGTTGGGGGGGTGTGTTGGGGGGGGTGTGTTGGGGGGGGTGTGTTGGGGGGTGTGTTGGGGGGGGTGTGTTGGGGGGGGTGTGTTGGGGGGGGTGTGTTGGGGGGGGTGTGTTGGGGGGGGTGTGTTGGGGGGGGTGTGTTGGGGGGGGTGTGTTGGGGGGGGTGTGTTGGGGGGGGTGTGTTGGGGGGGGGTGTGTTGGGGGGGGTGTGTTGGGGGGGGTGTGTTGGGGGGGGGTGTGTTGGGGGGGTGTGTTGGGGGGGGTGTGTTGGGGGGGGTGTGTTGGGGGGGGTGTGTTGGGGGGGGTGTGTTGGGGGGGGTGTGTTGGGGGGGGTGTGTTGGGGGGGGTGTGTGGGGGGGTGTGTTGGGGGGGGTGTTGGGGGGGTTGTGTTGGGGGGGGTGTGTTGGGGGGGGTGTGTTGGGGGGGTGTGTTGGGGGGGTGTGTTGGGGGGTGTGTGTTGGAGGGTGTGTGTTGGAGGGTGTGTGTTGGGGGTGTGTGTTGGGGTGTGTGTTGGGGGGGGGTGTTGGGGGGGGTGTGTTGGGGGGGGGTGTGTTGGGGGGGGTGTGTTGGGGGGGGTGTGTTGGGGGGGGTGTGTTGGGGGGGGTGTGTTGGGGGGGGTGTGTTGGGGGGGGGGTGTTGGGGGGGGGTGTGTTGGGGGGGGTGTGTTGGGGGGGGTGTGTTGGGGGGGGTGTGTTGGGGGGGGTGTGTTGGGGGGGGTGTGTTGGGGGGGGTGTGTTGGGGGGGGGTGTGTTGGGGGGGGTGTGTGGGGGGGGTGTTGGGGGGGGTGTTGGGGGGGGGTGTTGGGGGGGGTGTTGGGGGGGGTGTTGGGGGGGGGGTGTTGGGGGGGGTTTGTTGGGGGGGGGGGGGTGTTGGGGGGGGTGTGTTGGGGGGTGTGTGTGTTGGGGGGTGTGTGTTGGGGGGGGTGTGTGTTGGGGGGGGTGTGTGTTGGGGGGGTGTGTGTTGGGGGGGGTGTGTGTTGGGGGGGTGTGGGTGGGGGTGGTGGTGTTGGGGCATGTGGGGGTGTGTGGGGGGGGGGCAGTGTGGGGAGTGTGGGGGGGGGGGGTGTCGGGGGTGTGTGTGGGGAGGGGTGTTGGGAGGGGGGGGTGCGGTGTGGGTGTGAGTCAATTTTACATGTTTTCCCACATCCCTTACTCCATCATCCCAGGAAATGCAGCCAGACTCTGAAGTCTGATAAATTGAGAACACATTTGTTATGGAATGTTATCCTTGGCTGAGAACTCTATAAACAGTTGATAAATATAACCAGGGTGAGAAATCCTTATCCCAGAGTCTAATCATTCACAAAACAACCACATTTCAAAGACAGCAGCACAAAACAGGATGCACAATCTCTGATTTACAGAATAATCAGACCATCAGCCTGTCCTGCCATTTCCATAACTGTGTACACAATAGTTCACACAACAACTGCAAATGGACATACAGCAATGAGGAAGAAATTGGGATGGGGGTCCCACTTCAATTGTGGGCAATGGGAGTGAATGGGAAAGGGTTTGGGTCCATTGGGATTGTGGGGCAGTGGGAATGCATGGGATGAGTTTGGATCCACTGGAATTGTGGACAGTGAGGGTGACTGGGATGGGGTTTGGATCCAGTGGGAGTGAATGGGATGGGGTTTGGATCCAATGAGATTGTATGAGGTTAATGCATAGAAACAGGTTTTATCATTTGAACCCTTTTGGGTTGCCTTCTGAGCTCCAGAGCATCAAGATCACCTGATCCTATTTCAAATCCTCTTTCCAGTTACTCTTCATGACACACCCAATCTCATCTTTGCACGTCTCTTCACACACACACACACATACACACACCAGTTTCAGCATTTCCCCTTCCCCCACCTTACCCAGTTCCAACCTTCCAGCTCAGCACCGCCCTCATGACCTGTCCCACCTGTCAATCTTCCTCCCACCTGTCTGCTCCACCCTGCTCTCTGACCTATCACCTTTACCCCCACCTCCATCCACCTACTGCACACTCAGCTACCATCTCTCCAGCCCCACCCCTCTCCCATTTATCTCTCCACCTCCGAGGCTCCCAGCCTCATTCCTGATGAAGGTTTCCGGTCCAAAATGTCGATTTTCCGGCTTCTTGGATGCTGCCTGATCTGCTGTGCTTTTCCAGCAATACACTCAACTCTGATCTCCAGCATTTTCAGTCCTCACTGTCTCCAAGAACTTTCAAAAGCTGATTGGGTGCAGACATTCACAGGTAAAGGGACGGCTGGAAAATGGGAAGCCTTCAGAAATGAGGTGATGAGAATCAGGAGACAGTATATTCCTGTCAGGGTGAAAGGGAAGGGCTGGTAGGTCTAGGGAATGCTGGATGACTAAAGAAATTGAGGGTTTGGTTAAGAAAAAGAAGGAAGCATATGTCAGGTACAGACAGGATAGATCAAGTGAATCCTCAGAAGAATATAAAGGAAGTAGGAGTATACTCAAGAGGAAAATCAGGAGGGCAAAAAGGGGACATGAGATAGCGTTGGCAAATAAGGTTACGGAAAATCCAAAGGGTTTTTACAAATACATTAAGGACAAAAGGGCAACTGGGGAGAGAATAGGGCCCCTCAAAGATCAGTAAAGGGGTCTTTGTGTGGAGCCGCAGGAGATGGAGCAGATACGAAACAAGTATTTTGTGTCAGTGTTTACTGTGGAAAAGGATATGGAAGATATAGACTGTAGGGAAATAGATGGTGACATCTTGCAAAATGTCCAGATTACAGAGGAGGAAGTGCTGGATGTCTTGAAACGGTTAAAGGTGGATAAATCCCCAGGACCTGATCAGGTGTACCCGAGAACTCTGTGGGAAGCTAGAGAAGTGATTGCTGGGCCTCTTGCTGAGATATTTGTATCATCGATAGTCACAGGTGAGGTGCCGGAAGACTGGAGGTTGGCAAACGTAGTGCGACTGTTTAAGAAGGGTGGTAAGGACAAGCCAGGGAACTATAGACCAGTGAGCCTGACCTCGGTGGTGGGCAAGTTGTTGGAGAGAATCCTGAGGGACAGGATGTACGTGTATTTGGAAAGGCAAGGACTGATTAGGGAGAGTCAACATGGTTTTGTTCGTGGGAAATCATGTCACATGAACTGGACTCAGTTTTCTTGAAGAAGTAACAAAGAGGATTGATGAGGGCAGAGCAGTAGATGTGCTCTATATGGACTTCAGTAAGGTGTTCGACAAGGTTCCCCATGGGAGACTGGCGAGCAAGGTTAGATCTCACGGAATACAGGGAGAACTAGTCATTTGGATACAGAAGGGGGGAGGGGGAGGGGGAGGGGAGGATCAGAGTGTGGGGGGCGAGGGGGAGGATCAGAGTGTGTGGGGGGAAGGGGAGGATCAGAGTGTGGGGGGGAGGGGAGGATCAGAGTGTGGGGGGGGGAGGGGAGGATCAGAGTGTGGGGGTGGGAATCAGAGCGTGGGGGTGAGGGGGAGGATCAGAGTGTGGGGGTGAGGGGGAGGATCAGAGTGTGGGGGTGAGGGGGAGGATCAGAGTGTGGGGGTGAGGGGGAGGATCAGAGTGTGGGGGAGGGAGGGGAGGATCAGAGTGTGTGGGGGGAAGGGGAGGATCAGAGTGTGTGGGGGGAAGGGGAGGATCAGAGTGTGGGGGGGGGAGGGGAGGATCAGAGTGTGGGGGGGGGGAGGGGAGGATCAGAGTGTGGGGGGGGGGAGGGGAGGATCAGAGTGTGGGGGGGGAGGGGAGGATCAGAGTGTGGGGGTGGGAATCAGAGTGTGGGGGTGGTAATCAGAGTGTGGGGGTGAGGGGGAGGATCAGAGTGTGGGGGTGAGGGGGAGGATCAGAGTGTGGGGGTGAGGGGGAGGATCAGAGTGTGGGGGAGGGAGGGGGGGATCAGAGTGTGGGGGAGGGAGGGGGGGATCAGAGTGTGGGGGAGGGAGGATCAGAGTGTGTGGGGGGAAGGGGAGGATCAGAGTGTGTGGGGGGAAGGGGAGGATCAGAGTGTGTGGGGGGAAGGGGAGGATCAGAGTGTGTGGGGGAGGGGAGGATCAGAGTGTGGGGGGGGGAGGGGAGGATCAGAGTGTGGGGGGGGGAGGGGAGGATCAGAGTGTGGGGGTGGGAATCAGAGTGTGGGGGTGAGGGGGAGGATCAGAGTGTGGGGGTGAGGGGGAGGATCAGAGTGTGGGGGTGAGGGGGAGGATCAGAGTGTGGGGGAGGGAGGGGGGGAATCAGAGTGTGGGGGAGGGAGGGGGGGATCAGAGTGTGGGGGAGGGAGGGGGAGGATCAGAGTGTGGGGGAGGGAGGATCAGAGTGTGGGAGGGGAGGGGGAGGATCAGAGTGTGGGGGAGGGAGGGGGGATCAGAGTGTGGGGGAGGGAGGGGGGGAATCAGAGTGTGGGGGAGGGAGGGGGGAATCAGAGTGTGGGGGAGGGAGGGGGGGAATCAGAGTGTGGGGGAGGGAGGGGGAGGATCAGAGTGTGGGGGAGGGAGGATCAGAGTGTGGGGGAGGGAGGGGAGGATCAGAGTGTGGGGGAGGGAGGGGGAGGATCAGAGTGTGGGGGCGGGAGGGGGGGATCAGAGTGTGGGGGAGGGAGGGGGAGGATCAGAGTGTGGGGGAGGGAGGGGGAGGATCAGAGTGTGGGGGAGGGAGGATCAGAGTGTGGGGGAGGGAGGATCAGAGTGTGGGGGAGGGAGGATCAGAGTGTGGGGGAGGGAGGGGGGGAATCAGAGTGTGGGGGAGGGGGGAATCAGAGTGTGGGGGAGGGAGGGGGAGGATCAGAGTGTGGGGGAGGGAGGGGGGGGATCAGAGTGTGGGGGAGGGAGGGGAGGATCAGAGTGTGGGGGAGGGAGGGGGGAATCAGAGTGTGGGGGAGGGAGGGGGGAATCAGAGTGTGAGGGAGGGGAGGATCAGAGTGTGAGGGAGGGAGGGGGGAATCAGAGTGTGAGGGAGGGAGGGGGGGATCAGAGTATGGGGGAGGGAGGGGGAGGATCAGAGTGTGGGGGAGGGAGGGGGGGATCAGAGTGTGGGGGAGGGAGGGGGGGATCAGAGTGTGGGGGAGGGAGGGGGGGATCAGAGTGTGGGGGAGGGAGGGGGGGATCAGAGTGTGGGGGAGGGAGGGGGGGATCAGAGTGTGGGGGAGGGAGGGGGGGATCAGAGTGTGGGGGAGGGAGGGGGGGGATCAGAGTGTGGGGGAGGGAGGGGGGGATCAGAGTGTGGGGGAGGGAGGGGGGGGATCAGAGTGTGGGGGAGGGAGGGGGGATCAGAGTGTGAGGGAGGGAGGGGGGGATCAGAGTGTGAGGGAGGGAGGGGGGGATCAGAGTGTGGGGGAGGGAGGGGGGGATCAGAGTGTGGGGGAGGGAGGGGGGGATCAGAGTGTGGGGGAGGGAGGGGGGGATCAGAGTGTGGGGGGGAGGGGGGAAATCAGAGTGTGGGGGAGGGGGGAATCAGAGTGTGGGGGAGGGAGGGGGAGGATCAGAGTGTGGGGGAGGGAGGGGGGGATCAGAGTGTGGGGGAGGGAGGGGGGGATCAGAGTGTGAGGGAGGGAGGGGGGGATCAGAGTGTGGGGGAGGGAGGATCAGAGTGTGGGGGAGGGAGGGGGGGATCAGAGTGTGGGGGAGGGAGGGGGGGATCAGAGTGTGGGGGAGGGAGGGAGGGATCAGAGTGTGGGGGAGGGAGGGGGGGATCAGAGTGTGGGGGAGGGAGGGGGGGAATCAGAGTGTGGGGGAGGGAGGGGGGGATCAGAGTGTGGGGGAGGGAGGGGGGGATCAGAGTGTGGGGGAGGGGGGGGATCAGAGTGTGGGGGAGGGAGGGGGGGAATCAGAGTGTGGGGGAGGGAGGGGGAGGATCAGAGTGTGGGGGAGGGAGGATCAGAGTGTGGGGGAGGGAGGGCAGGATCGGAGTGGGGGGGTAGGGGGGAGGATCAGAGAGTGGGGGGGAGAGGGAGGATCAGGGTGTGGGGGGAGGGGGAGTATCAGAGTGTGGGGGGGGTGAATCAGTGTGGGGGGGGAGGGGGAGAATCAGTGTGGGGGGGAGGGGGAGAATCAGAGTGTGGGGGGGAGGGAGGATCAGAGTTTGGGGAGACGGGGAGTATCAGAGTGTGGGGGGGGAGAATCAGTGTGAGGGGGAGGGGGAGAATCAGAGTGTGGGGGGGAAGGGGGGGATCGGAGTGTGGGGTTAGGGGGAGGATCGGTGTGGGGGGAGGGGGGAGGATCAGAGTGGGGGGGGAGGGAGGATCAGAGTGGGGGGGAGGGGAGTATCAGAGTGTGGGGGGGGGAGTTTCAGAGTGTGGGGGGGTAGGGGAGGATCATAGCGTGGGAGGGGAGGGGAGGATCAGAGTGTGGGGGGAGGGTCAGAGTGGGGGGGAGGGGGAGGATCGGAGTGGGGGGGAGGGGGAGGATCGGAGTGGGGGGGAGGGGGAGGATCGGAGTGGGGGGGAGGGGGAGGATCGGAGTGGGGGGAGAGGGGGAGGATCGGAGTGGGGGGAGAGGGGGAGGATCAGAGTGGGGGGGAGGGGGAGGATCGGAGTGGGGGGGAGGGGGAGGATCGGAGTGGGGGGGAGGGGGAGGATCGGAGTGGGGGGGAGGGGGAGGATCAGAGTGGGGGGGGAGGGAGAGGATCAGAGAGTGAGGGGGAGGGGGAGGATCGGAGTGGGGGGGGTAGGGGGGAGGATCAGAGAGTGGGGGGGAGAGGGAGGATCAGGGTGTGGGGGGAGGGGGAGTATCAGAGTGTGGGGGGGGAGAATCAGTGTGGGGGGGAGAATCAGTGTGGGGGGGGAGGGGGAGAATCAGAGTGTGGGGGGGAGGGTGGAGAATCAGAGTGGGTGGGGAGGGAGGATCAGAGTTTGGGGAGACGGGGAGTATCAGAGTGTGGGGGGGGAGAATTAGTGTGAGGGGGAGGGGGAGAATCAGAGTGTGGGGGGAGGATCAGAGTGTGAGGGGGAGGGGGAGGGGGAGGATCAGAGTGTGGGGGGGAGGGGGAGGGGGAGGATCAGAGTGTGGGGGGGAGGGGGAGGATCGGAGTGGGGGGGGAGGATCGGGGGGAGGATCGGGGGGAGGGGGGGTATCAGAGTGTGGGGGGGAGGGGGAGTATCAGAGTGTGGGGGGCATCAGAGTGTGGGGGGGAGAATCAGTGTGGGGGGGAGGGGGAGAATCAGAGTGTGGGGGGGGGGAGTATCAGAGTGTGGGAGAGGGGAGGGGTGGATCATAGTGTGGGAGGGGAGGGGAGGATCAGAGTGTGAGGGGGAGGGGAGGATCAGAGTGTCAGAGTGTGGGGGGAGGGGGAGGATCGGAGTGGGGGGGGGAGGGGGAGGATCGGAGTGTGGGGTTAGGGGGAGGATCGGAGTGGGGGGGAGGGGGAAGGATCAGAGTGTGAGGGGGAGGGGAGGATCAGAGTGTCAGAGTGTGGGGGGAGGGGGAGGATCGGAGTGGGGGGGGAGGGGGAGGATCGGAGTGTGGGGTTAGGGGGAGGATCGGAGTGGGGGGGAGGGGAGGATCAGAGTGTGGGGGGGGAGTATCAGAGTGTGGGGGGGAGGGGAGGATCATAGCGTGGGAGGGGAGGGGAGGATCAGAGTGTGGGGGGAGGATCAGAGAGTGGGGGGGAGGGGGAGGATCGGAGTGGGGGGGAGGGGGAGGATTGGAGTGGGGGGGAGGGGGAGGATCAGAGTGGGGGGAGGGGGAGGATCAGAGTGGGGGGGTGAGGGGAGGATCAGAGTGGGGGGGAGGGAAGGATCAGAGTGGGGGGGGAGGGAGAGGGTCAGAGTGTGGGGGGGAGGATTAGAGAGTGGGGGGGAGGATTAGAGAGTGAGGGGGAGGATTAGAGAGTGAGGGGGAGGGGGAGGATCAGAGTGGGGGGGGCGAGGGCAGAATCAGAGTGGGGGGGGATGGGAAGATCAGAGTGTGGCGGGGAGGGGGAGGATCGGAGTGGGGGGAGAGGGGGAGGATCGGACTGAGGGGGGAGGGGGGAGGATCAGAGTGTGGGGGGAGGGGGAGGATCAGAGTGTGGGGGGAGGGGGAGGATCAGAGTGTGGGGGGGGAGTATCAGAGTGCGGCGGGGGGAGGGGGAGAATCATAGTGTGGGGGGGGAGGGGAGGATCATAGTGTGAGGGGGAGGATCAGAGAGTGAGGGGGAGGGGGAGGGGGAGGATCAGAGTGTGGGGGGAGGGGGAGGATCAGAGTGTGAGGGGGAGGATCAGAGAGTGAGGGGGAGGATCAGAGAGTGAGGGGGAGGGGAGGATCAGAGAGTGAGGGGGAGGGGAGGATCAGAGTGTCAGAGTGTGGGGGGAGGGGGAGGATCGGAGTGGGGGGGAGGGGGAGGATCGGAGTGTGGGGTTGGGGGAGGATCGGAGTGGGGGGAGGGGGGAGGATCAGAGTGCGGGGGGAGGGAGGATCAGAGTGGGGGGGGGGGGAGTATCAGAGTGTGGGGGGGGGAGTTTCAGAGTGTGGGGGGGTAGGGGAGGATCATAGCGTGGGAGGGGAGGGGAGGATCACAGTGTGGGGGGAGGATCAGAGAGTGGGGGGAGGGGGAGGATCAGAGTGGGGGGGAGGGGGAGGATCAGAGTGGGGGGGAGGGGGAGGATCAGAGTGGGGGGGAGAGGGAGGATCAGGGTGTGGGGGGAGGGGGAGTATCAGAGTGTGGGGGGGGAGAATCAGTGTGGGGGGGGAGAATCAGTGTGGGGGGGGAGAATCAGTGTGGGGGGGGAGAATCAGTGTGGGGGGGGAGGGGGAGAATCAGAGTGTGGGGGGGAGGGTGGAGAATCAGAGTGGGTGGGGGAGGGAGGATCAGAGTTTGGGGAGACGGGGAGTATCAGAGTGTGGGGGGGGAGAATCAGTGTGAGGGGGAGGGGGAGAATCAGAGTGTGGGGGGGAAGGGGAGGATCAGAGTGTGGGGGGAGGATCAGAGTGTGAGGGGGAGGGGGAGGGGGAGGATCAGAGTGTGGGGGGGAGGGGGAGGATCGGAGTGGGGGGGGAGGATCGGGGGGAGGGGGGAGGATCAGAGTGTGGGGGGGGGAGGGGGAGTATCAGAGTGTGGGGGGCATCAGAGTGTGGGGTGGAGAATCAGTGTGGGGGGGGAGGGGGAGGATCAGAGTGGGGGGGAGGGGGAGGATCAGAGTGGGGGGGAGAGGGAGGATCAGGGTGTGGGGGGAGGGGGAGTATCAGAGTGTGGGGGGGGAGGATCAGGGTGTGGGGGGAGGGGGAGTATCAGAGTGTGGGGGGGGAAGAATCAGTGTGGGGGGGGAGAATCAGTGTGGGGGGGGGAGGGGGAGAATCAGAGTGTGGGGGGGAGGGTGGAGAATCAGAGTGGGTGGGGGAGGGAGGATCAGAGTTTGGGGAGACGGGGAGTATCAGAGTGTGGGGGGGGAGAATCAGTGTGAGGGGGAGGGGGAGAATCAGAGTGTGGGGGGGAAGGGGAGGATCAGAGTGTGGGGGGAGGATCAGAGTGTGAGGGGGAGGGGGAGGGGGAGGGGGAGGATCAGAGTGTGGGGGGGAGGGGGAGGATCGGAGTGGGGGGGAGGATCGGGGGGAGGGGGGAGGATCAGAGTGTGGGGGGGGGAGGGGGAGTATCAGAGTGTGGGGGGCATCAGAGTGTGGGGTGGAGAATCAGTGTGGGGGGGGAGGGGGAGAATCAGAGTGTGGGGGGGGGTTAGTATCAGAGTGTGGGAGAGGGGAGGGGTGGATCATAGTGTGGGAGGGGAGGGGAGGATCAGAGTGTGAGGGGGAGGGGAGGATCAGAGTGTGGGAGGGGAGGGGAGGATCAGAGTGTGGGGGGAGGGGGAGGATCAGAGTGTGGGGGGAGGGGGAGGATCGGAGTGTGGGGTTAGGGGGAGGATCGGAGTGGGGGGGGGAGGGAGGATCAGAGTGGGGGGGGGAGGGGGAGGATCAGAATCAGAGTGTGGGATCAGACTGGGATTGAGGTTCACAAGGGGGAGGTGTTAGCAATTCTGGAAAATGCAAAAATAGATAGGTTCCCTGGGCCGGATGGGATTTATCCTGGGAATCTCTGGGAAGCCAGAAAGGAGATTGCTGAGCCTTTAGCTTTGATCTTTATGTTGTGGTTGTCTACAGCAATGGTGCCAGAAGAGTGGAGGGTAGCAAATGTTGTTCCTTTGTTCAAGAAGGGGAGTAGAGACACCCCTGGTCATTATAGCCCAGTGAGCCTTACTTCAGTGTGGACAGTTTTGGAAAGCTCTATAAGAGATAGTATTTATAATCACCTGGAGTGGAGTAATTTGATTAGGGATCATCATCCCCTTATATGATAGTTGGTGCATTATCACGGATTTAAAGGAAGTCGTGTAGATAATATTTGACAGATTCCAATGTTATATATGTGTGCAGAAATTAATATGAAAAGTATAACTTAGATTAATGACCCATGTATTTCATCACAATGGGATTAAGAACCAGAAAAAAAGGTATGTTTTCATTATGATCGTTCTTTTTTCTCTTAAGGTGGGAGGGGTTATGAAGTTCTGAACTGAGAACTTACAAGCACTGGTGATATGGCTAGATGGCAGTCCCAGAGTGTACTGGAAAATTGAAAATATGTAACCTTGGCTGTGAAATGGATACCTGAGTTTTCGTTGCTGTTTTGACAATTTAAATTTAACCAATCTGTTTAAATTATACCCCAGGATACTAAAATCCAATTAAGATTGAATTTATAGTTTTGCCAACACTGAACCAGTGAAATGATCCAATGTTGGGGGAATAAGAGTACGGACATTTTGAAAATTGGTCAGAAAGAGCAACTGCCTTCAAGATAGAAAAGCATGGAGAGCTAACATTTTGCTCTCCAAAAAATTAGGAAACACTCTCTATCAAAGGTACCTTTTCATAGGAAACGTGATCAGAATAAAAAGAAAGACAACACCCAGGGAGATCCTCAGCTGGAAAAGGTCTTAGAAGATGACAGTGGTTATGTGGTTTTGAAATTAAGTTGATGTAATTTTACTAAAGGGTCTTATTGGAACAACATATTGTTAGAGTTGGAAGTAGATAATAAGCAGTTACGAGAAAGGGTGGGCATTGAGTTGTGAATAGTTGTTTAATGTTCACTTTTAGAGTTAATAATAATTGATGTTATTTTCTTTAAATGGTGGAATTTGGGAGTTCTCTGTCACCCATATTTTAACAGACTATGAGACGAGGTGAGCTTTCCTGGGTGTCTGATTTAATTAAGAGGGGCTCACCTCCATGTGGTAACAATAAGGGTAAGACTAGTTCTCAGGTGAAAGGGCTAAATTGGAGGAAGACAAATTTCAGTAGGAATTAGGCATTAACAGAAGAAATGTGAATGGGCACAGCTGTTTGAGGGTAAGTCCACATCTGAGATGTGAGAGCCTTTGAAAGTCCTTGGGAAATGATGCACACAGTAGAGATGTTCCTGTTATAATAATCCAGAAGCCCAGGGTCATGTTCTAGGAATATGACTTCAAACTTCACCATGGTCACTAACTTCCTTCAGGAAAGGAAACTGCCATCCTCACTTAGTCTGTCCTCCAAGTGACTCCAGACCTACAGCAATGTGAGTGACTCTTAACTGTTGCCTGAAAGACACTGTTCAATAAGGGATTGGCAGTAAACAGCCCGTGAAAAGAAGTTGGACTGATCCTTAATTCTGTCCCAGATGGTTGTTCTCAAAGTTTACCCACCACTTTGGGACAGCACGGTGGCTCAGTGGTTAACACTGCTGCCTCACAGCACCAGGGCCCCGGGTTCGAGTCCAGCCTTGGGCGACTGTCTGTGTGAAGTTTGTACATTCTCCCCGTGTCTGTGTGGGTTTCCTCCGGGTGCTCTAGTTTCCTCCCACAGTCCAAAGATGTGCAGTTCAGGTGAATTGGCCATGCTAAATTGCCCATAGTATTTGCGTAGGGGAATGGGTCTGGGTGGGTTACTCTTCGGAGGGTCGGTGTGGACTTGTTGGGCCAAAGGGCCTGTTTCCATACTGTAGGGAATCTAATCTAATCTAAAAACCTGGATTAAAATGTCAACTGGGTAACATAGTGCACCCAGAATTAAACATCATGTTACAAGAAAACTTGACCCAGGGATATTCTGCCAGGTATTTCTCAAACTGAACTGCTGAATCAACGTAAATCAGAATGGAAACTAGTAGGTTCAGCAACTGAGTTCACGGCGGTAGTTACACGTCAAACAGCTGAAGGTGGCTTTCTGAACAGAGCAAGAAACGGTGTTAGATATTGTAACTCGCACCTTCCTACATGTAGATAGTAAATTAGTAAGGAAGCTGTTGGCCAGGAGGTTGACACAGGAACATGAGGCAGTGGAAAGGGGAATTGACAGGGCTTGCTGACAGACTGGTCAGGGACAAACCTGTGAGATCTGTCCCCTCAGGGAACATTAAAAGCTGTAGAGGATGCTTGATGTCACACAGGTAATCCAATATGAGACTGAGATGTTGCTGGTCCTCTCCCCAATTCCTTCGAACAAAGATGAATGCAGACATCTGCATGGCCCAGCCTGACAGGAAGAGAAGAGCAGACAGTGAGAAACACAGAGGCATCACATCCCACC
Organism: Chiloscyllium punctatum; assembly: GCF_047496795.1. Taxonomy (NCBI): domain Eukaryota; kingdom Metazoa; phylum Chordata; class Chondrichthyes; order Orectolobiformes; family Hemiscylliidae; genus Chiloscyllium; species Chiloscyllium punctatum. The sequence goes on from NC_092741.1 coordinate 5,066,530, forward strand.
CCACCCCAGCCCTGCCTCCCTGCTTTGATATAGTACACAAAAACACCACTCATCTAATCGTGCGGGGGAGGGGGGGGGGGAGCGGGAGCGGGAGGGGGGGGGGGGGGGAGAGGGGGAAGCGGGAGGGGGGAGGAGCGGGAGTGGGGGGGGAGGGGAGAGGAGCGGGGGGGGGAGAGAAGAGGAGCGGGGGGGGGGAGGGGGAGAGGAGCGGGGGGGGGGGGGGGGGGAGGGGAGGAGCGGGGGAGGGGGGGAGGGCCCACCAGTAAGAGAGACAACTCCAGAGTTTGTTGGCCCAGCAGGCAGTGGCAGAGGAGTATCGGCCCAGTGGCAAAAATGGTACCTAAGGACTGGCAACGTTGGTGTCGTTTGGGTGCGTTGTAGATGGCAGTGAGGCGGTGGAGGAGGGTAGGCAGTGCAGGTGTCGGTGATGGGGTGATAAGCTGGCTCAGAACTGATGGAGTCTCTAAACTACAGGCAGTTCTTCTATAAGCTGTGCTCTTGTGCAACCCGGTGTTATCGAAAAATCATGCTTTAGAAACTGCACTTAAAGTGTTGGAGCTGTAATCGCCTTACAGACCAACGTGTTTTAAAAGTTCACACTGCAGAAACAGCGTGCCCAATTTGTCAAACGCCAATTCACGTTAACAAAAGGCATATTATAGCAGAATAACCAGTCAATCCTTCACCTTCATTCTTAAATTATTCAAAATGGCGCCAAATTACAGAGAAAAAGATAAGTTCCTCCACTGTACTTTACTGTATTCTTACTGTAAAATATAGATGGTAGTAAAATCATTCATTCATTTATTCATTGTGGAGACAAAGTCCCACCTTCACATTGAGAATCCCCTCCATCATGTTGTGTGGCACTATCACCGTGCTCAATGGGACAGAGTTTGAACAGATCGCGCAACTCAAGTCTAGGCGTCCATGAGGCACCATGGGCCACCAACAGCAGCAGAACAGTACTCCAGCACAATCTATAACCTCACGGCCCAGAATAGCTTTTCGGCGGTGGTTGCAGTGGGAGGAGAGACAGTGAGGATCAGGGTGCTGATGGGAAGGGAAATTTAAAGGATAAAAACTTACCTCATACTTAGGTGGAGCGCACACTGGGCAGGAGCAGGAGCCGACACAGGACTGCTGGGTAAGTGGGTTACTGCTTTACCTGAAACACTACTCGGGTAGTGTCTCCCACCCATCCTCCCCCTCTAACCAAATAAAAAAGGGTTCTGTGCGCCGGATTGGGAAGGGAACTAGTTTTCTATTAATTTTTCAGTCGTCTCATTGGGAATTTAGAACAGTGGGAATGGAGGTTAGGGCATTTGAATGTTCCTCCTACAGAATGTGGGAGGTAAGGGTCACCACTAGTGTCCCTGCTGACTGCATCTGCAGGAAGTGCACCCAACTCCAGCTCCTCGGAAACCGTGTTAGGGAACTGGAGCTGGAGCCGGATGAACTTTGGATCGTTCGGGAGGCAGCGGGGGTTATTGAGAGGAGTTACAGGGAGGTAGTCACACCTCAGGTAAATGAGGGTGGTAGATGGGTTCCCATCAGGGGACGGAGAGGGAACCGGCAGGCAGTGCAGGGATCCCCTGTGGCCATTCCCCTCAACAACAAACATACTATTTTGGATACTGTTGGGGGAGATGACTTACCAGGGGTTAGCAAAGGAGCACAGGTCTCTGGCACAGAGTCATAGAGATGTACAACATGGAAACAGACCCTTCGGTCCAACCTGTCCATGCCAACCAGATATCCCAACCCAATCTAGTCCCACCTGCCAGAACCTGGCCCATATCCCTCCAAACCCTTCCTATTCATACACCCATCCAAACAGGACTACTTGCATGTCAAACAGCATAAACAGCAACTGCTAGACAGAGGTAAAGGATGCCACAACCAATGGGTCAGATCGAAGCTCTGCAGTCTAGCCACATCCAGTTGTGAATGATGGTGGGCAATTAAACAATTCACTCGGGAGCAAGCCACACAAATTTCCCCATCCTCACCGAAGGCCCCAGCCTCACAGACACCCTTCTTCAGTCAATTCAATTCACTCCATGTGATAGGAAGAAACGGTTGGAGACACTGGATACTGTAAAGGCAATGAGTCCTGACAACATTCCTTCAATAGTACTGAAGATTTAAGCTCCACAACTTGCCACTCCCCGAGCCAAGCTGTTCCAGTACAGTTACAACACTGGTATCTACCCGACAATGTGGGACAGTAGCCAGGTATGTCCTGTATATAAAAAGCAGGACAAATCCAACCCGGCCAATTACCACCCCATCAGTCACACCTAGCCCAGAGGAAGATGGTTGTGGTTGTTGGAGGGTCAGTCATTTCAGCTCCAGGACACCTCTGCAGGAGTCCCTCAGGGGAGGGTCCTAGGGCCAACCATCTTCAGCTGCTTCATCAATCACCTTCCCTCCATCCCAAGGTCAGACGTGGGGATGTCCATCAATGATTGCATACGGTTTAGCCCCATTTGCAATTCCTTGGATATTGAAGCACTCCATGTTCAAATGCGATAAGATTCCACAATCTCCAGGCTTGGTCTGATAAGTGGCAAGTAACATTTGCACCACACAATGCCAGGCAATGGCTATCACCAATAAGAGATAATCTAACCATCACCCCTTGACATTCAATGGTGTTGCCATCATTGAATACCTCACTAGCAGGACCCTGGAAGTTACCATTAACTAGAAATTGAACTGAATTTGCTATAAAAACACAGAGCCTACAAGAGCAGGTCAGAGGCTGGGAATACTGCGGTAAGTAACTCCCCTCCTAACTCCCCAAAGCCTGTCCACCATCTACAAGGTACAAGTCAGGAGTGTGAGGGAATACTCCCCACTTGCCCTGGATGGGGGCATCCCAACAACACTCAAGAAGCTCCACACCATTCAGGACAAAGCAGCCACTTGATTGGCATCACATCCACAACTACTCACTCCCTCCCCCACCGACGCTCAGTAACAGCAGTGTGTACTATCTCCAAGATACACTGCAGAAATTCACCAAAGATCCTTAAGGCAGCACCTCCCAAACCTACAGCCACTTCCATCGAGAAGGATAAGGGCAGCAGATACACGGGAACACCACCCCCTGCAAGGTCCCCTCCAAACTACACCCAATCCTGACTGGGAAATATCTCACCGTTCCTTCAGTGTCACTGGGTCAGAATCCTGGACTTCCCTCCCTCAGGGACATTGTGGGTCTACCCACAGCACACGGACTGCAGCGGGTCAGGAAGGCAGCTCACCCCCACCCTCTCAAGGAGCTACTCGGTATGGGTAATAAATGCTGGACCCACCCAGTAATGTCAGCATCACACAAATGCATAAAAAACTCGAAACATCAACGTTTACAAGTTTCACCCCTTTGATAACATTCTTTCATTTGACTATCCAAGTGAAGAACGTGACACTCCCCCACATTCAGCTTCACTCGGCTCCCTTCAAACTGTCTTTGCAAGTTGCAAATGATTCTTCCCGGTGAATGGCTGGGTTTCAGAAGTAGGAGTGCTCGCTGTGGGCAAACAGAGGCAAAAGTTCCCTCTCAGTTCAACCATGAGCTGAAAAAGGTGTTGCTGCCTGACCTGCTGCGCTTTTCCAGCACCACATTTTTCAGCCTCTGATTTCCAGCATCTGCAGTCCTCACTTTCTCACAGTCGATTTTAACCTACTGCAAATCCTGTTGCAAGGATGCCTTCCTTGAAGAAGCTCTCTTCCCCCCTCTACAAGGATTTCAGTGAGTTTCTCTCTCACTGTACCCCCCAGGTCATCTCCTCTGCCCAAAATGTCGATTCTCCTGCTCCTTGGATGCTGCCTGACCTGCTGCGCTTTTCCAGCAACACATTTTTCAGCCTCTGATCTCCAGCATCTGCAGTTCTCACTTTCTCAGTTCATCCATACCAGTCTACGCTCAGTCAGACAATGCAGACATGTGTACTGACACTTAGTGCCGGTCCAGCACACCCACTATACACTGAAACCCTCAGTCATGGAGAGAGCAATGAACAGTCAGGCTGACTCACCAAAGCCTGGAATGGATTTGAGGGATGATTTCAGGCAGATCTTCTCCATTCTGAGGTAGCTATATCGGAGGAGGCAGTTCCACATGTACATCCAGTCCAGGCGTGTCCGATGATTCATGATGATCACACTGCGCTCACCAGGTACAAAGCCATCGCCAGTGATAACCACCCTCACACCAAGCACCATCTCCAGCAGAGCCTGGCAGAAACACAGCACAGTCACAAGGAGCATGCTCTGCCCAACTGGAAAGGGCAATTGGATTCAGCTCTGCTTCCAATGACTGTCACTTACCACAGGGAGGGTGAGCCAGACGGCAACGATCCGGTCAGTAATCCAACGGTACACCGAGGTGGACAGCAGCATGACAGGGAGGAACGGAGCCAACATGAAGATACTGCCAAAAAAACTACTGAAGAACAGCAACAAGAGGATCAGGGTGCCCTTCAGGGACAACATCCTGCAAGACAAGAGCAGGACAGTCAACATCACACACACCAGAGGAAGCACACCATTCACAGAGGGTTCAATCAAACAAGGATGGTCACTGGGTGACAGGACTAGGGTGGGGAAAGGTCTGTCCCTGTATAACACTGGGGTACAGTACTGGGGTGCGGACAGGTCTGTCACTGTATAACACTGGCGTACAGTACTGGGGTGGGGACAGGTCTGTCACTGGAGAAAACAAGGGTACAATACTGGGGTGGGGACAGGTCTGTCACTGTATAACACTGGGGTACAGTACTGGGGTGGGGACAGGTCTGTCACTGTATAACACTGGGGTACAGTACTGGGGTGGGGACAGGTCTATCACTGGAGAAAACAAGGGTACAGTACTGGGGTGGAAACAGGTCTGTCACTGTATAACACTGGGGTACAGTACTGGGGTGGGGACAGGTCTGTCACTGTATAACACTGGGGTACAGTACTGGGTTGGGGAAAGGTCTGTCCCTGTATAACACAGGGGTACAGTACTGGGGTGGGGACAGGTCTGTCACTGTATAACACTGGGGTACAGTACTGGGGTGGGGACAGGTCTGTCACTGTATAACACTGGGGTACAGTACTGGGGTGGGGACAGGTCGGTCACTGTATAACACTGGGGTACAGTACTGGGGTGGGGACAGGTGTGTCACTGTATAACACTGGGGTACAGTACTGGGGTGGGGACAGGTCTGTCACTGTATAACACTGGGGTACAGTACTGGGGTGGGGACAGGTGTGTCACTGTATAACACTGGGGTACAGTACTGGGGTGGGGACAGGTCTGTCGCTGGATAACACTGGGGTACAGTACTGGGGTGGGGACAGGTGTGTCACTGTATAACACTGGGGTACAGTACTGGGGTGGGGACAGGTCGGTCACTGTATAACACTGGGATACAGTACTGGGGTGGGGACAGGTCGGTCACTGTATAACACTGGGGTGGGGACATGTCGGTCACTGTATAACACTGGGGTACAGTACTGGGGTGGGGACAGGTCTATCACAGTACAACACTGCGGTACAGTACTGGGGTGGGGACAGGTCTGTCACTATAGAACACTGGGGTACAGTACTGGTGGGGACAGGTCTGTCACTGTATAACACTGGGGTACAGTACTGTGGAGGGGACAGGTCTGTCATTGTATAACACAGGGGTACAGTACTGGGGTGGGACAGGTCTGTCACTGTATAACACTGGGGTACAGTACTGGGGTGGGGACAGGTCGGTCACTGTATAACACTGGGGTACAGTACTGGGGTGGGGACAGGTGTGTCACTGTATAACACTGGGATACAGTACTGGGGTGGGGACAGGTCGGTCACTGTATAACACTGGGGTGGGGACATGTCGGTCACTGTATAACACTGGGGTACAGTACTGGGGTGGGGACAGGTCTATCACAGTACAACACTGCGGTACAGTACTGGGGTGGGGACAGGTCTGTCACTATAGAACACTGGGGTACAGTACTGGTGGGGACAGGTCTGTCACTGTATAACACTGGGGTACAGTACTGTGGAGGGGACAGGTCTGTCATTGTATAACACAGGGGTACAGTACTGGGGTGGGACAGGTCTGTCACTGTATAACACTGGGGTACAGTACTGGGGTGGGGACAGGTCTGTCACTGTATAACACTGGGGTACAGTACTGGGGTGGGGACAGATCTGTCACTGTATAACACTGGGGTACAGTCCTGGGGTGGGGACAGGTCTGTCACTGTATAACACTGGGGTACAGTACTGGGGTGGGGACAGGCCTGTCACTGTATAACACTGGGGTACAGTTCTGGGGTGGGGACAGGTCGGTCCCTGTATAACACTGGGGTGGGGACAGGTCTGTCACTGTATAACACTGGGGTACAGTACTGGGGTGGGGACACGTCTGTCACTGTATAACACTGTGGTACAGTACTGGGGTGGGGGACAGGTCTGTTACTGGATAACACTGGGATACAGTACTGGGGTGGGGAAAGGTGTGTCACTGTATAACACTGTGGTACAGTACTGGGGTGGGGGACAGGTCTGTTACTGTATAGCCCTGGGGTACAGTACTGGGGTGGGGACAGGTCTGTCCCTGTATAACAACGGGGTACAGTACTGGGTTGGGGACAGGTCTGTCACTGTATAACACTGGGGTACAGTACTGGGGTGGGGGACAGGTCTGTTACTGTATAACACTGGGGTACAGTACTGGGGTGGGGACAGGCCTGTCACTGTATAACACTGGGGTACAGTACTGGGGTGGGAACAGGTCGGTCCCTGTATAACACTGGGGTGGGGACAGGTCTATCACAGTATAACACTAGCGTACAGTACAGGGGTGGGGACAGGTCTGTCACTGTATAACACTGGGGTACAGTATTGGGGTGGGGACAGGTCTATCACTGAAGAAAACAAGGATACAGTACTGGGGTGGGGACACGTCGGTCACTGTATAACACTGGGGTACAGTACTGGGGTGGGGACAGGTCAGTCACTGTATAACACTGGGGTACAGTACAGGGGTGGGGACAGGTCTGTCACTGTATAACACTGGGGCACAATACTGGGGTGGGCACAGGTCTATCACTGGAGAAAACAAGGGTACAGTACTGGGGTGGGGACACGTCGGTCACTGTATAAGACTGGGGTACAGTACTGGGGTGGAACAGGTCTGTCACGGTATAACACTGGGGTACAGTACTGGGGTGGGGACAGGTCTGTCACTGTATAACACTGGGATACCGTACTGAGGTGGGGACAGGTCTGTCCCTGTATAACACTGGGGTACAGTACTGGGGTGGGGACAGGTCTGTCCCTGTATAACACTGGGGTACAGTACTGGGGTGGGGACAGGTCTGTCCCTGTATAACACTGGGATACCGTACTGAGGTGGGGACAGGTCTGTCACTGTATAACACTGGGGTACAGTACTGGGGTGGGGACAGGTCTGTCACTGTATAACACTGAGGTACAGTACTGGGGTGGGGGACAGGTCTGTCACTGTATAACACTGGGGTACAGTACTGGGGTGGGGACAGGTCTGTCACTGTATAACACTGGGGTACAGTACTGGGGTGGGGACAGGTCGGTCACTGTATATCACTGGGGTACAGTACTGGGGTGGGGACAGGTCAGTCACTGTATAACACTGGGGTGGGGACAGGTCTGTCATTGTATAACACTGGGGTACAGTACTGGGATAGGCACAGCTCTGTCACTGTATAACACTGGGGTGGGGACAGGACTGTCACTGTATAACACTGGGGTACAGTACTGGGGAGGAACAGGTCTGTCCCTGTATAACACTGGGATAGAGTACTGGGGTGGGGACAGGTCTGTCACTGTATAACACTGGGGTACAGTACTGGGGTGGGGACAGGTCGGTCACTGTATAACACTGGGGTACAGTACTGGGGTGGGGACAGGTATGTCACTGTATAACACTGAGGTACAGTACTGGGGTGGGACAGGTCTGTCACTGTATAACACTGGGGTACAGTACTGGGGTGGGGACAGGTCAGTCACTGTATAACAGTGGGGTGGGGACAGGTCTGTCCCTGTATAACACTGGGGTACAGTACTGTGGTGGGGACAGGTCTGTCACTGTATAACACTGGGGTACAGTACTGGGGTGGGACAGGTCTGTCACTGTATAACACTGGGGTACAGTACTGGGGTGGGGACAGGTCTGTCTCTGTATAACACTGGGGTATAGTACTGGGGTGGGGACAGGTCGGTCCCTGTATAACACTGGGGTGGGGAAAGGTCTGTCACTGTATAACACTGGGATACAGTACTGGAGTGGGGACACGTCTGTCACTGTATAACACTGTGGTACAGTACTGGGGTGGGGGACAGGTCTGTCACTGGATAACACTGGGATACATTACTGGGGTGGGGACAGGTCGGTCACTGTATAACATGGGGTACAGTACTGGGGTGGGACAGGTCTGTCCTTGTATAACACTGGGGTACAGTACTGGGGTGGGACAGGTCTGTCCCTGTATAACACTGGGGTACAGTACTGGGGTGGGGACAGGTCTGTCACTGTATAACACTGGGGTACAGTACTGTGGTGGGGACAGGTCTGTCACTGTATAACACTGGGGTACAGTACTGGGGTGGGACAGGTCTGTCACTGTATAACACTGGGGTACAGTACTGGGGTGGGGACAGGTCTGTCACTGTATAACACTGGGGTACAGTACTGGGGTGGGGACAGGTCGGTCCCTGTATAACACTGGGGTGGGGACAGGTCTGTCACTGTATAACACTGGGATACAGTACTGGGGTGGGGACACGTCTGTCACTGTATAACACTGTGATACAGTACTGGGGTGGGGGACAGGTCAGTCACTGGATAACACTGGGATACAGTACTGGGGTGGGGAAAGGTGTGTCACTGTATAACACCGTGGTACAGTACTGGGGTGGGGGACAGGTCTGTTACTGTATAACCCTGGGGTACAGTACTGAGGTGGGGACAGGTCTGTCCCTGTATAACACTGGGGTACAGTACTGGGGTGGGGACAGGTCTGTCGCTGGATAACACTGGGGTACAGTACTGGGGTGGGGACAGGTCTGTCACTGTATAACACTGGGGTACAGTACTGGGGTGGGGACAGGTCTGTCACAGTATAACACTGGGGTACAGTACTGGGGAGGGGGCAGGTCTATAACTGGAGAAAACAAGGGTACAGTACTGGGGTGGGGACACGTCGGTCACTGTATAACACTGGGGTACAGTACTGGGGTGGGGACAGGTCTGTCACTGTATAACACTGGGGTACAGTACTGGGGTGGGGACAGGTCTGTCCCTGTATAACACTGGGGTACAGTACTGGGGTGGGGACAGGTCTGTCCCTGTATAACACTGGGATACCGTACTGAGGTGGGGACAGGTCTGTCACTGTATAACACTGGGGTACAGTACTGGGGTGGGGACAGGTCTGTCACTGTATAACACTGAGGTACAGTACTGGGGTGGGGACAGGTCGGTCACTGTATATCACTGGGGTACAGTACTGGGGTGGGGACAGGTCAGTCACTGTATAACACTGGGGTGGGGACAGGTCTGTCATTGTATAACACTGGGGTACAGTACTGGGATAGGCACAGGTCTGTCACTGTATAACACTGGGGTGGGGACAGGACTGTCACTGTATAACACTGGGGTACAGTACTGGGGAGGAACAGGTCTGTCCCTGTATAACACTGGGATAGAGTACTGGGGTGGGGACAGGTCGGTCACTGGATAACACTGGGGTACAATACTGGGGTGGGGACAGGTCTGTCCCTGTATAACACTGGGGTACAGTACTGGGGTGGGGACAGGTATGTCACTGTATAACACTGAGGTACAGTACTGGGGTGGGACAGGTCTGTCACTGTATAACACTGGGGTACAGTACTGGGGTGGGGACAGGTCAGTCACTGTATAACAGTGGGGTGGGGACAGGTCTGTCCCTGTATAACACTGGGGTACAGTACTGGGGTGGGGACAGGTCTGTCACTGTATAACACTGGGGTACAGTACTGTGGTGGGGACAGGTCTGTCACTGTATAACACTGGGGTACAGTACTGGGGTGGGACAGGTCTGTCACTGTATAACACTGGGGTACAGTACTGGGGTGGGGACAGGTCTGTCTCTGTATAACACTGGGGTATAGTACTGGGGTGGGGACAGGTCGGTCCCTGTATAACACTGGGGTGGGGAAAGGTCTGTCACTGTATAACACTGGGATACAGTACTGGAGTGGGGACACGTCTGTCACTGTATAACACTGTGGTACAGTACTGGGGTGGGGGACAGGTCTGTCACTGGATAACACTGGGATACATTACTGGGGTGGGGACAGGTCGGTCACTGTATAACATGGGGTACAGTACTGGGGTGGGACAGGTCTGTCCTTGTATAACACTGGGGTACAGTACTGGGGTGGGACAGGTCTGTCCCTGTATAACACTGGGGTACAGTACTGGGGTGGGGACAGGTCGGTCACTGTATAACACTGGGGTACAGTACTGTGGTGGGGACAGGTCTGTCACTGTATAACACTGGGGTACAGTACTGGGGTGGGACAGGTCTGTCACTGTATAACACTGGGGTACAGTACTGGGGTGGGGACAGGTCTGTCACTGTATAACACTGGGGTACAGTACTGGGGTGGGGACAGGTCGGTCCCTGTATAACACTGGGGTGGGGACAGGTCTGTCACTGTATAACACTGGGATACAGTACTGGGGTGGGGACACGTCTGTCACTGTATAACACTGTGATACAGTACTGGGGTGGGGGACAGGTCAGTCACTGGATAACACTGGGATACAGTACTGGGGTGGGGAAAGGTGTGTCACTGTATAACACCGTGGTACAGTACTGGGGTGGGGGACAGGTCTGTTACTGTATAACCCTGGGGTACAGTACTGAGGTGGGGACAGGTCTGTCACTGTATAACACTGGGGTACAGTACTGGGGTGGGGACAGGTCTGTCGCTGGATAACACTGGGGTACAGTGCTGGGGTGGGGACAGGTCTGTCACTGTATAACACTGGGGTACAGTACTGGGGTGGGGACAGGTCTGTCACAGTATAACACTGGGGTACAGTACTGGGGTGGGGACAGGTCTATAACTGGAGAAAACAAGGGTACAGTACTGGGGTGGGGACACGTCGGTCACTGTATAACACTGGGGTACAGTACTGGGGTGGGGACAGATCTGTCACTGTATAATACTGGGGTACAGTACTGGTGGGGACAGGTCTGTCACTGTATAACACTGGGGTACAGTACTGGGGTGGGGACAGGTCTGTAACTGTATAACACTGGGGTACAGTACTGGGGTGGGACAGGTCTGTCACTGTATAACACTGGGGTGGGGACAGGTCTGTCACTGTATAACGCTGGGGTACAGTACTGGGGTTGGGACAGGTCTGTCACTATATAACACTGGGGTACAGTACTGGGGTGGAACAGGTCTGTCACAGTATAACACTGGGGTACAGTACTGGGGTGGGGACAGGTCTGTCGCTGGATAACACTGGGGTACAGTACTGGAGTGGGGACAGGTCTGTCGCTGGATAACACTGGGGTACAGTACTGGGGTGGGGACAGGTCTGTCACTGTATAACACTGGGGTACAGTACTGGGGAGGAACAGGTCTGTCACAGTATAACACTGGGGTACAGTACTGGGGTGGGGACAGGTCGGTCACTGTATAACACTGGGGTACAGTACTGGGATGGGGGACAGGTCTGTTACTGGATAACACTGGGATACAGTACTGGGGTGGGGAAAGGTGTGTCACTGTATAACACTGTGGTACAGTACTGGGGTGGGGGACAGGTCTGTTACTGTATAGCCCTGGGGTACAGTACTGGGGTGGGGACAGGTCAGTCCCTGTATAACAACGGGGTACAGTACTGGGTTGGGGACAGGTCTGTCACTGTATAACACTGGGGTACAGTACTGGGGTGGGGACAGGTCGGTCACTGGATAACACTGGGATACAGTACTGGGGTGGGGAAAGGTGTGTCACTGTATAACACCGTGGTACAGTACTGGGGTGGGGGACAGGTCTGTTACTGTATAACCCTGGGGTACAGTACTGAGGTGGGGACAGGTCTGTCACTGTATAACACTGGGGTACAGTACAGGGGTGGGGACAGGTCTGTCGCTGGATAACACTGGGGTACAGTACTGGGGTGGGGACAGGTCTGTCACTGTATAACACTGGGGTACAGTACTGGGGTGGGGACAGGTCTGTCACTGTATAACACTGGGGTACAGTACTGGGGTGGGGACAGGTCTATAACTGGAGAAAACAAGGGTACAGTACTGGGGTGGGGACACGTCGGTCACTGTATAACACTGGGGTACAGTACTGGGGTGGGGACAGATCTGTCACTGTATAATACTGGGGTACAGTACTGGTGGGGACAGGTCTGTCACTGTATAACACTGGGGTACAGTACTGGGGTGGGGACAGGTCTGTCACTGTATAACGCTGGGGTACAGTACTGGGGTTGGGACAGGTCTGTCACTATATAACACTGGGGTACAGTACTGGGGTGGAACAGGTCTGTCACAGTATAACACTGGGGTACAGTACTGGGGTGGGGACAGGTCTGTCGCTGGATAACACTGGGGTACAGTACTGGGGTGGGGACAGGTCTGTCACTGTATAACACTGGGGTACAGTACTGGGGAGGAACAGGTCTGTCACAGTATAACACTGGGGTACAGTACTGGGGTGGGGACAGGTCGGTCACTGTATAACACTGGGGTACAGTACTGGGATGGGGGACAGGTCTGTTACTGGATAACACTGGGATACAGTACTGGGGTGGGGAAAGGTGTGTCACTGTATAACACTGTGGTACAGTACTGGGGTGGGGGACAGGTCTGTTACTGTATAGCCCTGGGGTACAGTACTGGGTTGGGGACAGGTCTGTCACTGTATAACACTGGGGTACAGTACTGGGGTGGGGACAGGTCGGTCACTGTATAACACTGGGGTACAGAACTGGGGTGGGGACTGGTCAGTCACTGTATAACACTGGGGTACAGTACAGGGGTGGGGACAGGTCTGTCGCTGGATAACACTGGGGTACAGTACTGGGGTGGGACAGGTCTGTCACTGTATAACACTGGGGTACAGTACTGGTGGGGACAGGTCTGTCACTGTATAACACTGGGGTACAGTACAGGGGTGGGGACAGGTCTGTCGCTGGATAACACTGGGGTACAGTACTGGGGTGGGACAGGTCTGTCACTGTATAACACTGGGGTACAGTACTGGGGTGGGAACAGGTCGGTCCCTGTATAACACTGGGGTGGGGACAGGTCTATCACAGTATAACACTAGCATACAGTACAGGGGTGGAGACAGGTCTGTCACTGTATAACACTGGGGTACAGTGCAGGGGTGGGCACAGGTCTGTCGCTGGATAACACTGGGGTACAGTACTGGGGTGGGGACAGGTCTATCACTGGAGAAAACAAGGGTACAGTACTGGGGTGGGGACACGGTCACTGTATAACACTGGGGTACAGTACTGGGGTGGGGACAGGTCAGTCACTGTATAACACTGGGGTACAGTACAGGGGTGGGGACAGGTCTGTCGCTGGATAACACTGGGGTACAGTACTGGGGTGGGGACAGGTCTGTCACTGTATAACACTGGGGCACAATACTGGGGTGGGCACAGGTCTATCACTGGAGAAAACAAGGGTACAGTACTGGGGTGGGGACACGTCGGTCACTGTATAAGACTGGGGTACAGTACTGGGGGGGACAGGTCTGTCACTGTATAACACTGGGGTACAGTACTGGGGTGGGGACAGGTCTGTCACTGTATAACACTGAGGTACAGTACTGGGGTGGGGACAGGTCTGTCCCTGTATAACACTGGGGTACAGTACTGGGGTGGGGACAGGTCTGTCACTGTATAACACTGGGGTACAGTCCTGGGGTGGGGACAGGTCAGTCACTGTATAACACTGGGGTACAGTACTGGGGTGGGGACAGGTCTGTCACTGTATAACACTGGGGTACAGTACTGGGGTGGGGACAGGTCTGTCACTGTATAACACTGGGGTACATCAGGTCTGTCACTGTATAACACTGGGGTACAGTACTGGGGTGGGGACAGGTCTGTCACTGGAAAACACTGGGGTACAGTACTGGGGTGGGATAGGTGTGTCACTGTATAACACTGGGGTACAGTAGTGGGGTGGGGACAGGTCAGTCCCTGTATAACACTGGGGTGGGGACAGGTCTGTCACAGTATAACACTGGCGTACAGTACTGGGGTGGGGACAGGTCTGTCACTGTATAACACTGGGGTGGGGACAGGTCGGTCACTGTATAACACTGGGGTACAGTACAGGCGGGGACAGGTCTGTCACTGTATAACACTGGGGTACAGTACTGGGGTGGGGACAGGTCTGTCACTGTATAACACTAGGGTACAGTACTAGGGTGTGGGACAGGTCTGTCACTGTATAACACTGGGATATAGTACTGGGGTGGGGACAGGTCTGTCACTGTATAACACTGGGGTACGGTACTGGTGGGGACAGGTCTGTCAGTGTATAACACAGGGATACAGTACTGTGGTGGGGACAGGTGTGTCGCTATATAACACAGGGGTACAGTACTGGGGTGGGGACAGGTCTGTCACTGTACCACACTGGGGTACAGTACTGGGGTGCGATCAGTTCTGTCACAGGAGAACACTGGGGTGGGGGTCAGGTCGGTCGCTGTATAACACTGGGGTACAGTACTGGGGTGGGGACAGGTCTGTCACTGTATACCACTGCGGTACAGTACTGTTGGGGACAGGTCTGTCACTGTATAACACTGCGGTACAGTACTGTTGGGGACAGGTCTGTCACTGTATAACACTGGGGTACAGTACTGGGGTGGGGACAAGTCTGTCACTGTATACCACTGCGGTACAGTACTGTTGGAGACAGGTCTGTCACTGTATAACACTGGGGTGGGGACAGGTCTGTCGCTATATAACACTGGGGTGGGGACAGGTCTGTCACTGTATAACACTGGGGTACAGTACAGGCGGGGACAGGTCTGTCACTGTATAACACTGGGGTACAGTACTGGGGTGGGGACAGGTCTGTCACTGTATAACACTAGGGTACAGTACTAGGGTGTGGGACAGGTCTGTCAATGTATAACACTGGGATATAGTACTGGGGTGGGGACAGGTCTGTCACTGTATAACACTGGGGTACAGTACTGGGGTGGGGACAGGTCTGTCACTGTATAGCACTGGGGTACAGTATTAGGGTGGGGACAGGCCTGTCACTGTATAACACTGGGGTATAGTACTGGGGTGGGGACAGGTCTGTCACTGTATAACACTAGGGTACAGTACTGCGGTGTGGGACAGGTCTGTCACTGTATAACACTGGGGTACAGTACTGGGTTGGGGACAGGTCTGTCACTGTATACCACTGCGGTACAGTACTGTTGGGGACAGGTCTGTCACTGTATAACACTGGGGTACAGTACTGGGGTGGGGACAGGTCTGTCACTGTATAACACTAGGGTACAGTACTGGGGTGTGGGACAGGTCTGTCACTGTATAACACTGGGGTACAGTACTGGTGGGGACAGGTCTGTCACTGTATAACACTGGGGTACAGTACTGGTGGGGACAGGTCTGTCACTGTATAACACTAGGGTATAGTACTGGGGTGGGGACAGGTCTGTCACTGTATAACACTAGGGTACAGTACTGGGGTGGGGACAGGTCTGTCACTGTATAACACTAGGGTACAGTACTGGGGTGGGGACAGGTCTGTCCCTGTATAACACTGGGGTACAGTACTGGGGGGGGGGGAACAGGTCTGTCACTGTATAACACTGGGGTACAGTACTGGGGTGGGGACTGGTCTGTCACTGTCTACCACTGCGGTACAGTACTGTTGGGGACAAGTCTGTCCATGTATTACCCTGGGGTTCAGTACTGGAGTGGGGACAGGTCAGTCACTGTTTCACACTGGTGGCCAAGTCTCTGGATACTTTCAACAAAGAGTTGTATCGAGCTCTTCGCGATAGTGGAACCAAACGTTATGGGGATAAGGCAGAAACTGGATACTGATTATCGATGATCAGCCATGATCATAATGAATAGTGGTGCTGGCTCAAAGGGCCGAATGGCCTACTCCTGCACCTATTGTATATTTTCTATTGGATCTCCCTCTGTACCCTCTCCAATGTAATCCCATCCTTTCTGTAGAGTGGGGACCAGAGCTGCACACAGTATTCCAGCTGTGGCCAAAGCCAAGTCCTGTCCAGCTCCAACATCACCCCCAGCTTTTATAATCTTTGCCATGACGAATAAAGGCAAGCATCGCACATTTCTTCTTAACTCCCCTGTTAACCTGCCCTTTTCAACCAATGGAGGGAGGATATAAAAAGAGGTGAGGGAGTGGCATTGCTAATCAGGGTTAGTATCACAGCCACAGAAAGGGAGGTCATTGAGGAGGGTTTGTCTTCAGAGTCAGTGTGGATGGAAGGCAGAGACAGGAAAGGAGCAGTCACTTTATTAGGAGCTTTCTAAAGACCCCCCAATAGGAACAGAGACACGGAGGAGCTGATTAGGAGATAGATTTTGGAAAGGGGCAGAAGGAACAGGGTTGTTGTCATGGGTGACTTTAACTTCCCTAATATTGATTGGAACTTCCTGAGTTCAACTAGCTTGGAGGAGCAGTGTTTGTCAGGTGTGTCCAGAGAGGGTTCCTGACTCAATATGCAGATTAGCCTGACTCGAGGGGAGGATTTGGTGCTTGGCAACCAACCAGGCCAGGTGTCAGATCTCTCGGTGGAAGAGCATTTCGGTGATGGTGATCACAACTCCCTGACCTTTACTATAGTCACGGAGAGGGATAGAAGCAGACCGTATGGGAAAGTATTGAACTGGGGGAGGGAGGACTACAATGCTAATAGGCAGGAACTGGGGCACCTAAATTGGGAACAGATGTTCTCAGGGAAATACATGAGAGAAATGTGGAGGCTGTTTAGGGAGCACTTGCTGATAGGGCTGGATAGGTTTGTCCCACTGAGGCAAGGTAGGGATGGGAGGGTGTAGTGGGCAAAGTATTTGGGAGGATTCTGAGAGACAGGATTTATGATTACTTGGAAAAGCATAGCTTGATTAGAAATAGTCAGTATGGCTTTGTGAGGGGCTGGTCATGCCTCACAAACCTTATTGAATTTTTTGAGGATGTGACAAAACACATTGATGAAGGTAGAGCAGTGGGTGTGGTGTATATGGATTTTAGCAAGGTGTTTGATAAGGTTCCCCATGTAAGGCTCATTCAGGAAAGTAAGGAGGCATGGGATACAGGGAAACCTGGCTGTCTGGACACAGAATTGGCTGGCCCATAGAAGACAGAGGGTGGTAGTAGATGGAAAGTATTCAGCCTGGAGTTCGGTGACTGGCGGCGTTCCGCAGGGATCGGTTCTGGGACCTCTGCTCTTTGTGATTTTTATAAATAAATTGGATGAGGAAGAGAAAGGGTGGGTTAGTAAGTTTGCTGATGACACAAAGGTTGGTGGAGTTGTGGATAGTGTGGAGGGCTGTTGTAGGTTGCAACGGGACATTGACAGGATGCAGAACTGGGCTGAGAAGTGGCAGATGGAGTTCAACCTGGAAAAGTGTAAAGTGATTCATTTTAGAAGGTCGAATTTGAATACCGAATACGGGGTTAAAGACAGGATCCTTGGCAGTGTGGAGGAACAGGGGGATCTTAGAGTCCATGTCCATAGATCCCTCAAAGTTGCGACCCAAGTTGATAGAGTTATTAAGAAGGTGCACGGTGTGTTGGCTTTCATTAGCAGGGGGATTGATATTAAGAGCTGCGAGATTATGCTGCAGCTCTATAAAGCCCGAGTTAGACCACATTTGGAACATTGTGTTCAGTTCTGGTCACCTCATTATAGGAAGGATGTGGAAGCTTTAGAGAGGGTGCAGAGGGGATTTACCTGGATGCTGCCTGGACTGGAGGGTGTGTCTTATGGTGAAAGGTTGAGGGAGCTAGGGTTTTTCTCATTGAAGTGAAGGATGAGAGGTGACTTGATAGAGATGTACAAGATGTTGAGGGGCATAGATAGAGTGGATAGCCAGAGACTTTCTCCCAGGGCAGAAATGGCCATCACGAGGGGGCATCATTTTAAGGTGATTAGCAGAAGGTTTAGGAGCGATGTCCGAGGTAGGTTCTTTACACAGAGAGTGGTGAGTGCATAGAATGCACTGTCAGTGGTGGGAGTAGAGTCAGATACATTGGGGACATTTAAGCACCTCTTGGATAGACACACGGATGATAGTAAAATGAAGGGTATGTAGGTTCGTTTGATCTTAGTGTAGGATAAAAGGCTGGCACAGCATAAAGGTCATGTACTGTGTTGTACTGTTCCCATTACAATTATATTCACTGGAGTTTAAAAGAATGAGGGAGACCTCATAGAAACTGATGACCACAGGGTGACTAGACAGGGTGAACAGAGGAAGGGTCTTCCTGATAATGGGGTTGGAGGGCGGGGTGGGTGGTCACAGTTTAGGGGAAAGGGTTAAAACTTTTCGAGCTGAGATGTGGAGAAATGTTTTCACCCAGAGAGTGGGGAGCCTGTGGAATTCACCAGCACACAAGGTGTTGAGGCCAAATCACTGTGTGTTTATGTGGAGGAGCTAAATATAGCTCTTGTAGCTAAAGGGATCATGGGATGAGGGTGTTGAGCTTGATGATCGGCCATGACCATATTAAATGGTGTAACAGGCTCAAGGGGCCGAATGGCCTACTCCTGCTCCTATCTTCCATGTTTCTGTGTCACCCTCCCCCTTCAGGGTGAGCTGCACCATTTGGTGAGATCCCTGACTGCAGTACCATGAGACAGACAGACAGACAGACACCCCCCCCTCCCCCCGCTGCCTTAACTAGGAAAGGCCCTGTCCCTATCACTCCTGCTTTCTTCTCCCTCTCCTCCTGGACAGCCTTGTCCCTTGTGCCTCTGTCCGCACTCCCTTGAGGAACCAGTAGCCTCCTGAGCATCCAAAGTAGAAGCTGATTTGTGACAGGGTTCCTAGGAGTCTCCTGTACTTCCAGCCTGTTTCTCTCCATCTGGTCACCCATTCCCTTCGTTGCTCTAGTCCCTTGAGCTGCTCTGTGACCACCTCTCGAAACGTGCTATCCACAGTAACTCCCAGCCCTGACGGATGGGCTACAGTCTCTCCAACCGCTGTTCCAGCTCCGAGACCCAGAGCTCGTGTTTCTGCTGTTGGGAGCATGTCCTATACACGTGGCTGTCTCAGACACTGGTGGGCTCCATGACTGGCCAAGGCAATCTCCTCCTATCCCATAAACACTCTGTGATTGCTTGCCACTCTGCCAAGTTTGCAATCAACAATTTCATAAATTTTACTCCAGTATTATAGGATCCAAGTCAGCTACAGAGAGCAAAGAAGGTCGTGAGCCAGTACTCCCCCTTGAGGAACACCACTGCCTACTGTCCTCCACCCTGACAACAATCATTTACTACAACCCACCACTTTCTGTCCTTGAGACTAATTTTCTTTTCATTCAGGGGATATGAGCATCATTATTGCCCTGTCCCTAACTGCCCCTTGGGAAACTGGGGGTGAGCTGCCTTCTTGAACTGCTGTGCTGTAGGTAGACCCCTCCCAGTGCCCTTAGGGAGGGAATTCCAGGATTCTGACCCAGTGACAGTCAAGGAACAGAGAGATATTTCCCAGTCAGGATGGGGAGTGGCTTGGAGGAGATGCTGCCTGACCTGCTGCACTTTTCCAGCACCACGCACTCGACTCTGATCTCCAGCATCTGCAGTCCTCACTTTCTCCTAGCCAACAAACATTGACTTATTTATTCTAAAACCATACCCAGTAATGAGTATGAACCAAAAGGTCTGTTCTTATTCAGGCTGTTCACACACTCTTTCTTCAGTAAGGGATCACACTGAACACTCCAATTGTCTGGCACCTCCCCTTATCTAGTAGAGACAGGAGGAATACGACAAGTTCTGCTCTCACCATCTCATTCCCTTTAATCGACCCCCTACACCATCCCCAGATGACTGGCTTTGTTTCCTCTTCCTTTCCCCTTGTTTGTACATACCCAGCCTGGCCCTAAAACATCTCCTCCACAGAGATAACTGACAGGAATTCCTCACATTCCCCTGTTCCATTAGCTCTGGCTCAAGCTCTGCCCATCACAATAAAGATCACCCCTTTCCAGTTCAGACTTTCTACAGTGAGATAGCCTGTTTCAAAATCCTTCTCAGTGAAACCTTCTGATACAATGATGACTCTTGGCCAAGTGCTTCCCACAAACACATGGCCACCTCACTTCACTCCACCAATCCCTGCCTCATGGCTGCGCTAAGAACACTCTGATCAAGGATGTTCGACTGCACATATTTCAGAATTTCCTTCCCATCCTTACCTTTTACACTAAATTTATCCCAATCAATAATTGGGTTATTAAATCCTCCCCTGCCTTGCAAAGCTCTGTGATTCGTCCCCTTGTCTCTCTCACGATTTGAAGGTTTCTTGATTACACTAAGCATGATCTCATTTTTCTTACTTCTCAACTCGAACCAATTGGAGTCTTTCCTTGTCCCATCAAGGGCAGCTTCTCATTTTCAATATATTGGGCCTAAGAGAGGCAGTGTTTGAACCAGTAACTAAATCAAGGGTTATAGGGAAAAGGCAGGAATGTGGAGTTGAGGATTAACAGATGCCAGTGTTGGACTGGGGTGTACAAAGGTAAAAATCACACAACACCAGATTATAGTCCAACAGGTTTAATTGGAAGCACACTAGCTTTCGGAGCGACGCTGTTGATGTGTGATTTTTAACTCCGATCAGTCGTGATCTCTTTGAATGATGGACCAGACTCAATGGGCTGAATTGCCCACTTCTGTTTTTATTTATCCAATTTTGTGGGATGAGGGCATCACTGGCTGGGTCCACATTTATTGCCTGTCCCTAGCTGCCCTTGAGAAGGTGGGGGTGAGCTGCCTTCTTGCTGTCCACCTGCAATACCCTGAGGGATGGAATTCCACAATTTTGACTCAGCAGCAATGAAGAAACGGTGATACATTTCCCAGTCAGGATGGGGAGGGGCTTGGAGGGGAACTTGCAGGGAGTGGGGTTCCCGTGTATCTGTTGCCCTTGTCCTTCGAGATGGCAGTGGTTGTGGGTTTGGAAGATGCTGTCTGCAGTGAATTTCTGCAGTGCATCTTGTAGATAGTAAATGCTTTTGTTCCTACATCTTATGGTCTTAACATTACAATGTTTTCTCTGGTCAATTCTGCCAGCCCACCTCCCTTTTCACATTCTCTAACCTTAATGAAGACTCCTTGAATATTCAGTGGTAGTTCCTCACTACTTTAACCATGTTTCCATTATTACCACCAGCTGTAATTTGTGGTTGTTCACTTCTAAGCCTCACTCACCACACTGTGGGACAGACAGACATGGAAATCTTGTCTCTCAGTTCCTCTTTGTCCTTCTCAGTCCATTCCTGACTAATATGTTAGCATGTCTTTCTCTCAGACTGTTTGACACTCACTTTGTGCACCTTATTCCATTTTGCTGCTTCCATGTGCTGGTGCCCATCCTCCTGTTAATTCAGTTTAAAGCCAGTCCACCTGGACACTGGTGATGGGTGAAGTAGCGAATGATAATCTGAGCACTGGGGTGCAGGGTGACCCCACACTGGCGGGGGGGCGGGGGGGGGGGGGGGGGGGGGGGCGGGGGAGTGGAGTGGTGAAGACAGGATTCAAAAAGTCCCCACTGTCAGATCAGGCGAGAGGAGACTACGTATCTGTAAAGTTGTGAACTACATTCGCAACATGAGCCCAGTCACTGCCACTTGACCCATCTCTGAAACCTGAGCACCCATCATCAGGATCGTGTGCATAATCACAGCACCCGTGGCTCTGACATCAGTGAAGGCAGGACACACTTGATGGATTGAATGGCCGACCACTGCTCTGGATTAAAGTCATAGGCAGGTTGTACCAGGGTCACTCGGCTCCATCCTGGGGTGAGGGAGGACCGAGGAGAGGGACAAGATTGTGAACCCAGAGATCCCAAGGTAATGGTTTACGCATAAGGACCAGTACATGAAGGGCATTGGGCAGATGTGTCCTTACGCATCAGCATCTCTGACTGAGCAGTCGTCTTGTAGATATCCTCTTGTAGATATCCTCTGTTCACCTTAAATGGGGAAGGGGCTAGAAAAGGTGCCCTCAAAATAACCTGTGGTACTTTCTCTTGGCTCAGGTGTCGGTCATTCTGCTTAAGTAAGATGTGCTCAGCACCAGCCCACAGGATTGTCTCTCTTAAGGATGACAGTCATTGCTGGAAAGATCATTCCCACCTCCTCAAACATGAGCCTACCCTGGCAGCTGACATTTTCCAGGTATCCTCCAGTCACTGTTGTCAAATCAATGGGAAGAGCACCATCAAAGGGAGGGCTGCAACAAGAAATCAAATAACGCAGAGCAACAAATGTGGTTACTTTGATGGTATCCAGCTGTGCTCTTCAAAACTGGTGGCTTCTTCCTCATATCAAGGCTCCATGCACTCAAGCAATAGTTTGGGAGAAAAAATAGTTATTTCCTGCATTTTCCCCCCTCTATTCAGGAATGAGAGAATTCTAACTGTCTTCAAGTAGGGAGATAAATCATGGTGTGGACATGGTGGAGGTATTTTCCTCTTGTCCATAGAAAAGTTTGTTGTGTAATCTCCTGAATCCTGTGAATGAGGGAATCCTGTCCAAGTCACAAGTGAGGCTTTGTACCTTCCAGAGGAACCTCTGACATAGTCTTTGTTACCAGACAAACCTAAGAAGAATGCTGGGAGCGAGACCAGGAACTCTACATTGAGGGGAGAGTGACAGCCCTTGACATCCAGACTGCATTCAACAGAGTGCGGTATCAAGAAGCCCTAGAAAATCTGGGTATTCAAAGGCAAACTCCCCACTGGTTAGAGTCACACCTGGCCCAGAGGAAGATGGTTGTGGTTGTTGGAGGGTCAGTCATCTCAGCTCCAGGACATCTCTGCAGGAGTCCCTCAGGGGAGGGTCCTAGGCCCAACCATCTTCAGCTGCTTCAATAATGACCTTCCCTCCATCATAAGGTCAGAAGTGGGGATGTTCACTGATGATTGCACAATGTTCAGCACCATTTGCGACGATTCAGATACTGAAGCAGTCCATGTTCACTTAGAAACAGAAACGAGGAGCAGGACTAGGTCATCCAGCCCTTCAAAGCTGATTTAATACAATCAATCATGGCTGATCATCCAACTCAGTACCCTCTTTCCCTTTTCTTCCCCTACTCACCAATCTCTTTCATCCTATGAACTATTTCGACATCTTTACCAAAATGCAGCAAAACCTGAACAACATCCAGGCTTAGTCTGAAAAGTGGCAAACAACATCTGCACCAGCAAGACACAATCTAACCACCAATCTGTCACATTCACTGGTGTCACCATCACGGAATCCCCCACTATCAACATCCTGGGGGTTACCATTGACCAGTAACTCAACTGGACTCACCACATAAACACAGCAGCTACAAGAACAGGTCAGAAGCTGGGAATACTGTGGTGAGTAACCCACCTCCTGACTCCCCAAAGCCTGTCCATCTACAAGGCACAAGTCAGGAGTGGGAGGGAATACTCGCCACTTGCCTGGATGGGGGCAGCTCCAACACTCAAGAAGCTCAACACCACCCAGGAGAAAGCAGCCGCTTGATTGGCACCACATCCACAAACACCCACTCCCTCCCCCACCGATGCTCAGTAACAGCAGTGTGTACTATCTACAAGATGTGCGCAGAAATTCACCAAAGATCCTCAGACAGCACCTTCCAAACACATAACCACTTCCATCTAGATGGACAAGGGCAGTAGATTCATGGGAACACCACCCCTGCAAGTTCCCCTCCAAACCATTCCCCATCCTGACTTGGAAATATCTTACCGTTCTATCAGTGTCACTGGGTCAGAATCCTGGAATTCCCAACCTAACAGCATTGTGGGTCTACCTACAGCACATGGATTGCAGCAGTTCAAGAAGGCAGCTCACCCCCACCCTCTCAAGGGGGGCAACTCGGGATGGGGTAATAAATGCTGGACTAGCCAGCGACACCCACATCCCATCAGGGAAGTTTTTTTAAAAAGTTTGAGATGCCTCAAGCACTTCATAAATGATAATGAGAAATGTTGATATCCAGGAAATATCACCACAATCCTGTCACTGCTTCATGATGGTATGTCAGCAACTGTCTTGATGGAGACCTTTCAAACTCCAGACCGGTGGTAAGCCAGGCTGTGTGCTGAGCCCATATCATTTACAAGCTAACTCTGCTCAAAGATTCCCAACTGCCCTGTGCTGGGGGTATTCCATACCAGTTTGACGAGTAAAACTCTCACAAAGTGGCGCCAGGGCTTAGATGGTTAAAGGGCCTGTCTAGTAAACAGGAGATCCTGGGTTCAATCCCCAGTGGTGCCTGCTTGCTGTGTCAAAAGTTCGTTGTTTTATGGGCAGCACAGTAGTTAGCACCGCTGCCTCACAGCGGCAGAGACACGGGTTCCATTCCCACCTCAGGTGACTGACTGTGTGGAGTTTGCACATTCTCCCCATGTCTGCATGGGTTGCCTCCCACAATCCAAAGATGTGCAGGTTAGGTGAATTGGCCATGCTAAAGTACCCTTAGTGTTAGGTGAAGGGGTAAATGTAGGGGAATGGGTCTGGGTGGGTTGCGCTTCGGCGGGTCGGTGTGGACTTGTTGGGCCAAAGGGCCTATTTCCACACTGTAAGTAATCGAATCTAATCTAACCTGACCAAGCTGCTTGCTCACACCGGCCTGACCATCACTGACATACCTGTGCTACAGAATGGAGATGACTGCAGTGTCACCATCTACGCTGCACCACAGTCACTCTCAATCTCTGGCCTGTCCTTGAATGTTGTCAAAACAAACCTCATCTCAACAGTGACCTGACCAGTGAAATATTCCATGTAAATGTTCAAGGAGAAATTTCCCATACCTTACACAACAACACACAAGTCTGGAGCAAATGTAGGCCATTCAGTCCCTTCAGCCTGCTCCTCCTTCCAATAAGGTCATGGGTCATCACTATGCTTACAATTCCACGTTCCTACCTAGGCTGATAGGAATGATTCCTTTACCTAACAAGAATCTATCTACACACCTTAAAAATATTCACAATCCCACCTCTACCAACTTCTGAGGCAGAGTTCCAAAGTCACACAACCCTCAGAAAAATAAAATCACTTTTGAAAACAGTGTCCCCAGTTCTGGACTGACCTACTAAAGGAAACATCCTTTCCATGTTGCCCCTTGTCCAGACTATTCAGGATCTTATACACTTCAATCAAGTCACCCCTCATTCTTCTTAATCCCAAGGAAACAAGCCGAGTCGGTCTAACCTTTCCTCATAAAACAACCCACTCGATCAAGGTATCAGTCTGGTAAACCTCCTCTGAACCATCTCCAATACAGTTGCAGATAGCGCCAAATATGGTCGACTCCTTGCGAGTTCCTGCGCACAGATCTAAGTTTCCTATTTCCTACAATCGTTCTACACTTTTAAAACTTAATAGCATGCTTTTTAAAATTACTAACATTCGCCTGTACCTGTTTTTATTTTTGCCACGGTTTACCTATTATTTACTATCAATACTATTTAACTCTGTGATCTGCCTGTATTGCTCGCAAGACAAAGCTTTTCACTGTGCCTCAGTACATGTGACAATCAATTCAATTAAATAATGACTCAATGGTCAGCACGGCTGCCTCACAGTGCTTGGGACCTGGGTTCAACTCCACCCTCAGGTGACTGTCAGTGTGGAGTTTGCACATTCACGTGTTTGCGTGGGTTTCCTCTGGGTGCTCCAGTTTCCTTCCACAGTCCAAAGATGTACAGGTTAGGGTAGACTGGCCATGCTACACAAAGTCATAGAAATGTACAGCATGGAAACAGACCTTTCGGTCCAACCTGTCCATGCCAACCAGATATCCCAACCCAGTCTAGTCCCACCTGCCAGCACCCACCCCATATCCCTCCAAACCCTTCCTATTCATATACCCATCCAGATGCCTCTTAAATGTTGCAATTGTACCAGCCTCCACCACATCCTCTGGCAGCTCATTCCATACATGTACCACCCTCTGTGTGAAAGGTCTCTCATATCTTACTCCAGAGGTGTGCAATAACAGCTCTGAATTTGTTTTAACCAACATGCTCAGTGTTGACAGAACGATTAATGTTGCAAAGGGAATCAGGTGACAGCTCTTAATTGCTGACTGGATCTATAAACAAGTATCTAGGAACAGCTGGGACTGTGGAAGAGAGCTCAAACAGACAAGGGCTGGAGAAACTCAGCAGGTTTAGCAACATCTGTGCAATGAGAAACAAAGTTAACAGTTCGAGACCGGTGACTCTTCAACAGACCAAAGAAGTGTTGGACTCAAATATTCAATAAATTCTCGGCACAAATAAAGTATCTCTCCCTCTCTCCTGGCTTCAATTTGAGCAGTCTAGGTTAGAATTTACTAAAGGTAAAAACAATGACTGCAGATGCTGAAAACCAAATACTGGATTAGTGGTGCTGGAAGAGCACAGCAGTTCAGGCAGCATCCAACGAGCAGCGAAATCGACGTTTCGGGCAAAAGCCCTTCATCAGGAATAAAGGCAGTGAACCTCCTCTAGCTTATCTCTCCACGCTTCAGGCTGCCTCCTCTAGATTATCTCTCCACGCTTCAGGCTCACTGCCTTTATTCCTGATTAAGGGCTTTTGCCCGAAACGTCGATTTCGCTGCTCCCTAGAATTTACTGAAGTCCAAGTGCGACCTATCAGTTTGTCCACCTGTACCAGGACAGGGGTCCATCCTGCACCTAGAACATAGAAAAGTTCAGCACAGAACAGGCCCTTTGGCCCACGATGTTGGGTTGAGGGTTAATCCTAACGTAAAATAACTTAACCTACGCACTCCACAATGCCCTGCTCTCCACGTGTCTGTCCAGCAGTCGCTTAAATGTCCCTCATGACTCTGCTTCCATCACCACCACTGGCAACGCATTCCAAGCATTCATAATTCTCTGCGTAAAGAACCTCTCTCTCATGTCTCCTTTATACTTTCTCCTTATATCTTAAAACTATGACCCCTCGTACCCGTCAATCCTGCCCTGAGGAAAAAAGTCTCTGGCTATTGACTCCATCCATGCCTCTCATTACCTTGTATACCTCGATCGGGTCTCCTCTCTTTCTCTTTCTCTCCAGAGAGAAAAGTCCGAGCTTATTCAATCTCTCTTCATAAGGTAAGTCCTCCAGTCCAGGCAGCATCCTGGTAAACCTTCTTTGCACCCTCTCCAAAGCCTCTGTATCTTTCCTATAGTAGGGAGACCAGAACTGGACACAATATTCCAAGTGTGGTCTCACCAGGGACTTGTAGAGTTGTAGCAAAACCTCACGGCTCTTAAACTCGATCCCCATGTTAATGAAAGGCAAAACACCATATGCTTTCTTAATAACCCTGTCCACTTGGGTGGCAACTTCGAGGGATCTATTTACTTGAACACCCAGATCCCTCTGTTCCTCCACAACGCCAAGAATTCTGTCTTTAATCCTATATTCAGCATTTGAGTTCAACCTTCCAAAATGCATCATTTTGCATTTATCCAGGTTGAACTCCATCTGTCATTTGTCAGCCCAGCTCTGCATCCTGTCTATGTCACACTGCAGCCTGTAGTAGCCCTCTATACTATCGACGGCACCTCCAACCTTTGTGTCATCTGCAAATTTACAACCCATCCTTCAACCTCCTCATCCAAGTCATTTATAAAAACTACAAAGAGCAGAGGCCCAAGAACAGAGCCCTGCAGGACCCCACTCAACACTGACCTCTAGGCAGAATACTTTCCATCTACAACCACTCTCTGCCTTCAGTCAGCCAACCAATTCTGAATCCAGAGCCAAATCTCCCTGTATCCCATACTTACTGACTTTATGAATGAGCCTACCATGGGGAACCTTATCAAATGCCTTGCTGAAGTCCATATACACCACATCCACTGCCCATCCTTCCTCAACCTGCCTTGTCACCTCCTCAAAGAACTCAATAAGATTTGCGAGGCATGACCTGCCCCTCACAAAGCCATGCTGACTGCCTTTAATCACTCTATGCTTTTCCAAATAGTCACAGATCCTATCCCTCAGAATTCTTTCCAAAACTTTGCTGACCACAGACGTAAGACTGACTGGTCTGTAATTGCCAGGGATTTCCCTATTACTCCTTCCAATCCTCCAATACAACTCCTGTGGAGAGTGAGGAAGCAAAGATCTTTGCCAGCGGCTTAGCAATCTCCTTTCCTGCTTCCTGGAGCAGCCTAGGATAAATCTGGTCCGGCTCTGGGGACTTATCAACCTTAATGTTTTCTAAAATTTCCAGCACATCAACTTCATCAATCTCCATCTGTTCAAGGCTGTTTCCCAGCTCCTCAAAGTTCTCATTCACAACAAGGTCCTTTTCCTTAATGAAAACCGAAACAAAAAAAACTCATTCAGGGCTTCCCCTATCTGCTCAGACTCCACGCACAAGTTCCCTACTCTATCCCTACCTTCTCCCTGATCATTCTCTTACTCCTCACATATGAGTAAAATGCCTTTGGGTTCTCCCTAATCCTTCCTGCCAAGCCTTTTTCATGCTCCCTCCTGGCTCTCCTCAGTCCATTTCTGAGCTCATTTCTAGCAAGCCTGTAATCCTCTAAAGCTGTGTTAGATCCCTACTTCCTCCACCTCCTTCCCTCTGTCAGCTGCTGTTTCCTTCAGTTTTGCAACTTCTTGTATTTGGATGCAAATGACCGGATCTTCAGATGCATCAAATTCTAATGTGGTTCATTCCAATTTGCACGAACCTCAATGCCAGGATGTCCCAACAATCACGTGATTGAATATGAGTATTGATATGAAATCCAAGCTGGATCAGGGCAGCATACTGTGATGAATAAATAACACATGGGCGAAGAAAGATTAGTGAAAAACTGAAATCCAAAACAGCCCATAACAAATGTGGTTTGTGGAATGTGTTTTCCTTCTCATCAGCTCTGAAAAGTTGTGGCTGTGAATTGCTGAAACAGACACTGACCTGCCCAGCTGCCTCTCCTAGGTTCCCTCTTGACCCACTGGGTTGAGGCCAATCCGACAGCTGTCCAGTCTCCCACTGCTGGGCACCACCAGGGGTGATCCTCTCTCTCTTCAGTTGTCTTCCTTTTACAGTGGGGTGCCACTCCAGACTCTCTTCTTCACTGCCGATACAATTTTTATCTTCACCCGCATTTCCCCTCCACGTTAGGTCTGTCACTCCCTCAAGTCCAGGTGTCAATCTCTCACAGTTACCCCTCACTCCAGATCAGGGACTCCCTTCTTCCAATTCTTCAGGTCTTTCTGCACTACCCTACCCCACCTCCCCACCCCACTCCCCCCCACCTCACTCACCCGCTCTCCCTCTCCCTCCTTCCTCCTTCCTCCTTCCCTCCTTCCTCCTTCCCTCGCTCCTTCTCCCTCCTTGTCCCTCCCTCCTTCTCTCCCTCTCCGCCTCCCTGCCTGCTTCCTTCCTTCTCTTCCTCCTCTCCCTCCCTCCCTCCCTCTCTTCTTCTTCCTCCTTCCCTCGTCCTCGCCCCCTCTCTCCCCCCCAACACCTCTCTCCCTTCTCCCTGCCCTGAGGCCCGGTGCTCTCCGCCGCTGCTGCTATCCGCCCGGAACCTGTTGGATGTTGCACTCCGCCGCTGACCGCGGTCCGTCACGATAAAGGTTCCGGGTGGTTTCCAGGAGCCGTCACCATGGTGACAGAGCGGGAAGAGGTTCCGAACAACCCAGAGCAGCCCGTTACCATGGAGACCATAGGCAGCCGGACCCTCACCTTGACAACGGAAAGAGAGCAAAAACCCTCATCCCTTAACCCCAACCAAAACCCTAAACCCCACACCCTGACCCCAACCCTAAACATAACCCCTAAACCCCAGCCAAAATTCTAAACCTAAATCCCACACAACTCTAAAACCTGACCCCAATCCTAAATATAATCCCAAATCCCTAAATCCCAACCAAAACCTTAAAACCTGACCCCTAACCCTAAACGTAACCCCTAAACCCCAACTAAAATCCTAAACATAGCCCCTTAACCCCAACCAAAACCCTAAACCCCAACCAAAACCCTAAACATAGCCCCTTAACCCCAACCAAAACCCTAAACCTAAACCCCACACCCTGACCCCTAACCCTAAACATAACCCCAAATCCCTAAATCCCAACCAAAACCTTAAAACCTGACCCCTAACCCTAAACCCCAACTAAAATCCTAAACATAGCCCCTTAACCCCAACCAAAACCCTAAATATAACCCCTTAACCCCAACCAAAACCCTAAACATAGCCCCTTAAACCCAACCAAAACCCTAAACATAGCCCCTAAACCCCAACCAAAACCCTAAACCTAAACCCCACACCCTGACCCCTAACCCAAAACATAACCCCTAAACCCCAACCAAAACCCCACACCGTGACCCCTAACCCAAAACATAACCCCTTAACCCCAACCAAAACCCTCAACATAACCCCTAAACCCCAACCAAAATTCTAAACCTAAATCCCACACCCAAACTCTAAAACCTGACCCTAAACCTAAACCCTGACCCCAACCCTTAACATAACCCCAAATCCCTCAATCCCAACCAAAACCTTAAAACCTGATCCCTAACCCTAAACATAATCCAAAAACCACAACCCCTGACCCCAAAATCTAAACCTAAACCCCAAACCATGACTCCTAACCCTAAACATAACCACTAAACCCCAACCAAAACCCTAAATGTAAATCCTAAACCTAAAACCCTGACCCCAACCCTAAACCCCAACCTAAACCCTAACCCCAAAACCTGACCCCAACCCTAAACTTAAATGCTAAACCCTGACCCCTAACCCTAAACATAAGTCCTAAACCTAAACCACATACCCTGACCCCTAACCCTAAGCAAGCCCAAATCGCTAAACCCCAACCAAAGCCTAAACCCAAAACCTGACGCCAAACCCTGACCCCGAAACCTAAACCTAAACCTAAATCCCAAACTCTGATCCCTAACCCAAACTTTAAACCTAACCCCAAACCCTAAACCTAAACCCTGACTGCAAACCCAACCCCAAACCCTCCCTAATCCCAAACCTAAACTCCAAAACCTAACCTCAAACCCTGACCCCAAACCATAACCTTAAACTCTGACCCCAAACCCTAACCCTTATCCCCAAATCCTGATCCAAAACACTGAATCCAGACAGTAACCCCACACCCTGAACCCAGATAGTAAGACCATAAGACATAGGAGCAGAATTAGACCAGTTAGTCTATCTAGTCTGCTCTGCCATTTGATCGTGGCTGATATGTTTCTCAACCCCATTCTCCTGCCATCTCCCTATAACTCTTGATCTTCCTTACTAATCAAGAATCACTCTATCTCTGTCTTAAACACACTCAATAACTTGGCCTCAACAGCCCTCTGCAGCAACGAGTTCTACAGATTCACTCCGCACTGGCCGAAGAAATTTCTTCTCATCTCAATTCTAAAGGGTTGTCCCTTCTCTCTGTGGCTGTGCCCTCAGGTCCTAGTCTCAACTACAGCGGAAACATTTTCTCCATTTCCATTCTATCTAGCTCTCTCAGTATTCTGTAAGTTCAATCAGATTCAACACCTTCCCCCTTCCCCCCCCCAACCTTCTGAACACCATCAAGTACAGACCTAGAGTCCTCAATTGCTCCTCATGTGACAAGCCCTTCATCCCCAGGATCGTTCTTGTAAACTTCCTCTGGCCCCCTTCCAAGGCCAGAACATTGTACCGTAGATACGGGGCCAAAGACCTTTCACAGTATTGCAAATGCAATCTAACCAGAGCCTAATACAGCCTTGGCAGTACACATCTCTGCTTTTGTATTCTAACATTGCATTCTTAATGCCAATTGAACCTGCATGTTAACCTAAAGAGAATCCCGAACTAAGACAGGTTGCCTCAGATATCTGAAGTCTTTCAGTTTTTAGTAAATAATCTAATGCTTCTATTCTTCCTACTAAATCACCACTCCCAGACAGTAACCCCAAAACCATGATCCCAGACAGTAATCCCATAACCCCAATCCCAGACAGTAATCCTAAAACCCTAAACCCAGACAGTAATCCTAAAACCCTAAACCCAGACAGTAACCCCAAACCCGGTCACAGACAGTAATAGCCAAACCCCAAGCCTAGACAGTAATCCCCAAACCCTGATCCCAGACAGTAATCCCTAACCCCATCCCTGACAGTAACCTCCATACCCTGATCCCAGACAGTAACCCCCCAAACTCCGATCCCAGACAGTAACCCCCAAACTCCGATCCCAGACAGTAATCCTCAAACCCCGATCCCAGACAGTAATCCCAAATCCTGATTCCAGACAGTAACCCCCAAACCCCGATCCCAGACAGTAATCCCCAAACCCCGATCCCAGATAGTAACCCCCCAAACCCCGATTCCAGACAGTAATCCCCAAACCCTGATCCCAGACAGTAACCCCCCAAACCCCGATTCCAGACAGTAACACCAAACCCTGATCCCAGACAGAAATCCCCAAACCCCGATCCCAGACAGTAATCCCCAAACTCTGATCCCAGACGGTAACCCCCAAACCCCGATCCCAGACAATAATCCTTAAACCCTGATCCCAGACAGTAACACCAATCCCTGATCCCAGACACAGTAACCCCCAAACCCCGATCCCAGACAGTAACACCAAACCCTGATCCCAGACAGTAACCTCCCAAACCTCGTTCCCAGACAGTATTCCCCAAACCCTGATCCCAGACAGTAATCCCCAAACCCTGATTCCAAACAGTAATCCCAAACCCCATCCCTGACAGTAACACTAATCCCTGATCCCAGACAGTAATCCCAAAACCCCGATCCCAGACAGTAATCCCCAAACCCCGATCCCAGACAGTAACACCAATCCCTGATCCCAGACAGTAATCCCAAAACCCCGATCCCAGACAGTAATCCCCAAACCCCGATCCCAGACAGTAACACCAAACCCTGATCCCAGACAGTAATCCCAAAACCCTGATCCCAGACAGTAACCCCAAACCCTGATCCCAGACAGTAACACCAATCAATGATCCCAGACAGTAATCCCAAAACCCCGATCCCAGACAGTAATCCCCAAACCCCGATCCCAGACAGTAACCCCAAAACCCCGATCCCAGACAGTAATCCCAAAACCCTGATCCCAGACAGTAACCCCAAACCCTGATTTCAGACAGTAATCCCCAAAACCAAACCAAAGGAGTAGCCATGGGCACCCGCACGGGCCCCGCTATGCCTGCCTCTTCATAGGATATGTGGAACAGTCCATCTTCCGCAGCTACACTGGCACCACCCCCCACCTTTTCCTCCGCTACATCGATGACTGTATCGATGGTTGAACAGTTCATCCACTTTACCAACACCTTCCATCCCGACCTCAAATTTACCTGGACTGTCTCAGACTTCTCCCTCCCCTTCCTAAACCTCTCCATTTCTATCTCTGGCGACCGAATCAACACGGACATTTACTATAAACCGACCGACTCCCACAGCTACCTAGACTACACCTCCTCCCCTCCTGCCCCCTGTAAAAATGCCATCCCACATTCCCAATTCCTTCGTCTCCGCCACATCTGCTCCCAGGAGGACCAGTTCCATTACCGAACAACCCAGATGGCCTCCTTCTTCAAAGACCTCAGTTTCCCCCCAGACGTGATTGACGATGCTCTCCACCACATCTCCTCCACTTCCCACTCCTCCGCCCTTGAGCCCCGCCCCTCCAATCGCCACCAGGACAGAACCCCACTGGTCCTCACCTCCCACCCCACCAACCTCCATGTACAGCGTATCATCCGCCGTCATTTCCGCCACTTCCAAACGGACCCCACCACTAGGGATATATTTCCCTCCCCTCCCCTATCAGCGTTCCGAAAAGACCACTCCCTCTGTGACTCCCTCGTCAGGTCCACACCCCCCATCAACCCAACCTCCACTCCCGGCACCTTCCCCTGCAACCGCAAGAAATGCAAAACTTGTGCCCACACCTCCCCCCTTACTTCCCTCCAAGGCCCCAAGGGATACTTCCATATCCACCACAAATTCACCTGCATCTCCACACACATCATCTATTGCATCCTCTGCACCCGATGTGGCCTCCTCTATATTGGGGAGACAGGCCGCCTACTTGCGGAACGTTTCAGAGAACACCTCTGGGACACCTGGACCAACCAACCCAACCACCCCGTGGCTCAACACTTCAACTCCCCCTCCGACTCCACCAAGGACATGTAGGTCCTTGGCCTCCTCCATCGCCAGACCATAGCAACACGACGGCTGGAGGAAGAGCGCCTCATCTTCCGCCTCGGAACCCTCCAACCACAAGGGATGAACTCAGATTTCTCCAGTTTCCTCATTTCCCCTCCCCCCACCTTGTCTCAGTCCCAACCCTCAAACTCAGCACCACCTTCTTAACCTGCAATCTTCTTCCTGACCTCTCCGCCCCCACCCCAACTCCGGCCTATCACCCTCACCTTAACCTCCTTCCACCTCTCACATTTCCAAGCTCCTCCCCCAAGTCCCTCCTCCCTACCTTTTATCTTAGCCTGCTTGGCACACTTTCCTCATTCCTGAAGAAGGGCTCATGCCCAAAACATCAATTCTCCTGCTCCTTGGATGTTGCCTGACCTGCTGCGCTTTTCCAGCAACACATTTTCAGCTCTGATCTCCAGCATCTGCAGTCCTCACTTTCTCCTCGTAACCCCCAAACCCTGATCCCAGACAGTAATCCCCAAACCCCGATCCCAGACAGTAAGACCAATCCCTGATCCCAGACAGTAACCCCCAAACCCCGATCCCAGACAGCAACACCAATCCCTGATCCCAGATAGTAATCCCCAAACCCTGATCCCAAGCAGTAACTCCAAACCCTGATCAAAGCAGTAACACCAAACTCTGATCCTAGACAGTAATCCCGAACCCTGATCCCAGGCAGTAACCCCAAAACCCCAATCCTCAACAGTTATCCCCAAATCCTGACCTTATCCCTGACTCCCAGACCTAACCTTATTGCCCATCCCTAGATGCTCTCAATAAGGTGGGGGTGAGCTGCCTTCTTGAACTGCTGCAGTCCATGTGCTGTGGGTAGACCCACAATGCCCTTAGGGAGGGAATTCCAGGATTCTGACCCAGTGACAGTGAAGGCACGGTGATATATTTCCAAATCAGGATGGTGAGTGACTTGGAGTGGAACTTGTAGGGGGTGGTGTTCCCATGCATCTGCTGGCCTTGTCTTTCTAGATGGAACTGGGCGTGAGTTTGGAAGGTGCTGCCAGAGGATCTTTGGTGAATATCTGCAGTGCATCTTGTAGATAGTACACATTGCTGCTACTGAGCGTCAGTGGGGAGGGAGTGGATGCCTGTGGATGTACCAATCAAGAAGGCTGCTTAGTCCTGGATGGTGTTGAGCTTCTTGAGTGTTGTTGGAGCTGCCCCCATCCAGGCAAGTGGGGAGTATTCCCTCACCCTCCTGACTTGTGCCTTGTAGATGGTGGGCATAAAACCATAAGAACTAGGAGTAGGAGAAGGCAATTAAATCCACTAGGTGAGGCCCTAGAAGGATGGGTTAGTAAATTTGCAGATGACACTAAAGTTGTGGATAGTGCCAAAGGATGTTGCAGCTTAAAGAGGGACTTAAATAAGCTGCAGAGCTAGGCTGTGAGGTAGCAAATGGAGATTAATGTGGAAAAGTGTGAGGTGATTCACTTTGGAAGGAGTAACAGGAATGCAGAGTACTGGGCGACTGGTAAGATTCTTGGTAGTGTAGATGAGCAGAGATCTTGATGTCCAGGTACATAGATCCCTGAAAGTTGCCACCCAGGCTGATAGGGTTGTAAAGAAGGCATACAGTGTGTTAGCTTTTATTAGTAGAGGGACTGAGTTTCGAAACCATGAGGTTATGCTGCAGCTGTACAAAACTCTGGTGAGGCCACCCTTGGAGTATTGTGTACAGTTCTGGTCACCGCATTATAGGAAGGATGTGGAAGCTTTGGAAAGGGTTCAGAGGAGATTTACCAGGATGTTGCCTGGTCTGGAGGGAAGGTCTTATGAGGAAAGGCTGAGGGACTTGAGGCTGTTCTCGTTAGAGAGAAGAAGGTTGAGAGGTGACTTAGTAGAGACATACAAGATAATCAGAGGGTTAGATAGGGTGGACAGGGAGATCCTTTTTCCTCGGATGGTGATGGCTAGCACAAGGGGGCATTGCTTTAAATTGAGGGGTGATAGATATAGGACAGATGTCAGAGGTAGTTTCTTTACTCAGAGCAGTAGAGGCAACAGTTGTAGACTCGCCAACTTTAAGTGCATTTAAAGTCATTGGATAAACATATGGATGATAATGGAACATGGAACACTTTTAGATGGGCTTCCGATTGGTTCCACATGTTGGCGCAATCCAGGACCGAATGGCCTGTACTGTGCTGTAATGTTCTGTGTTCTATGTTCTAAGCTTGCTCTGCCCTTTAGTACAATCATGGCTAAACTCATCTAGGCATCAATTCCACTTTCTTTCGCACTCTACATAATCCTTTAATCTGTTACTAGTTAAACATTAAAAAACCTTCAATTTATTCAGTGTCCCAGCATCTCTTGAACATTGGGAGAGTGAATTGCATAGATTCAGGACCCTTTGAGAGAAGGAATTTCTCCTCACCTCTGTTTTAAATCTGCTAGCCCTTACCCTAAAACTATGACCTCTTGCTCTAAATTGCCCCACACGAGGAAGCATCCTTTCTGCATCATTTTGTCAATTCCTTTCAGCATCTTTCTACCTCAATTAGATCTCCTCTCATTCTTCCACACTCCAGAGTGTCAAGGCCTAAACTGTTCAATCTGTCTTCCAAGTTAAAAATCACAGAACACCAGGTTATAGTCCCAACAGGTTGCCTGGAGTTGTATGATTTTTAACTTTGCCCACCCCACTCCAACACTGGCTCCTCCACATTAATCTCTCTTCATAAGGACAGACCCCTCATCTCTAGAATCAATTTAGTGACCCTCCTCTGAACTGCCTCCAATGCAACTACATCCCACCTCATACAAGAGGACTAGAACTGTCCACAATACTCCAGGTGTGGTCTCACTAATGCCTTGGACAGTTGTAGCAACCTTTTCCTACTTTGAAACTCCATTCCTTTCACTATAAATGCCAAACTTCCATTTGCTTTCCTTACTACCAGCTGTCCCTGCATACTCGCCTTCTGTGATTTATGCACAAGGACATGCAGATCCCTCTGCACTGAAGCTCTCTGAAGTTTCTCTCCATTTAAATCAAAAGTTGCCTTTCTAGTGCTCCAATAAAAATGGAGAAGCTCACGCTTATCCACGTTAAACTTCATCTGCTAAATTTTGGCCCATTCAGTTAACCATGTTATACCCATTCACAAATTTATTTCTTCATTGGAACTTACGTTC
Source organism: Chiloscyllium punctatum (assembly GCF_047496795.1). NCBI lineage: Eukaryota > Metazoa > Chordata > Chondrichthyes > Orectolobiformes > Hemiscylliidae > Chiloscyllium > Chiloscyllium punctatum. The sequence continues at coordinate 5,104,205 of NC_092741.1, forward strand.
TCACCTATTTTCAAGTCAGTTGTAAATTTGTCTATAGTACATTCTGTCCCTGCATCCAACTCATCAATATCCATTGGAAATAGTTAGTGCCTGAGGACTGAACCCTGTGGTGCCCCATTCATTACAGCTTACCTGTCACTTTTCCCAACTCTCTGCTTTCTGTTGGTTATCCTGTGTCCAAGCAAAAAATAACCTCTGACCCCATGTGATCTTAATTTGTGTATTATTTGTGTATGGCAACTTACAAAAATGCCTTCTGAAAGTCCAGAGACACTACATCTACAGGGTCCACATTATCCACATTGCTTTTTACATAGAGTCATAGAGATGTACAGCAGGGAAACAGACCCTTCGGTCCAACCCGTCCATGCCAACCAGATATCCCAACCCAATCTAGTCCCACCTGCCAGCACCCGGCCCATATCCCTCCAAACCCTTCCTATTCATATACCCATCCAAATGCCTCTTAAATGTTGCAATTGTACCAGCCTCCACCACATCCTCTGGCAGCTCATTCCATACACGTACCACCCTCTGCATCTTCAAAGACGTTGAACAAATTAGTCAAACATGATTTACCCTTCATAAAACCATGCTGACTCTGATGGACTGTATTTTGACTTTCCAAAAATCCTGTTATCACTTCCTTAATACAGGATTCCAACAATTTCCCAGTGACAGATGTTTAACTAACTGGCCTAGTTTCCTACCTTCTGCCTCCCTACCTTTGTGAATCAGGTTGTGATATCAGCATTTTTCCAATCCATGGAACTTTTCCAGGATTAAGATAACTTTGAAATATTATAACCAATAAATACACTATTCCTGCTGCCACTTCCTTTAAGACCCTTGGATGTAGACCATCAGGCTCTGGGACTTGTCTGCCTTGAATCTCAATAGTTTGCTCAGGACTTTTTTTCAAGTGATGATGATTGATCTATATTCCTCTCCTTCTATAACTTCTGCATCACCTTTTACTTTCGCAAACAATACCCTTTTATGTTAGTTACAGGAGAAAGAGTGAGAGAGAGAGAGAAAGAAAGAAATAAGGTTTTAAATGAGGTGCAATGGTGTTGAAATGTAGGAATTAGGGGTGCAATACCAACCAACACTGAACAAAATTTGCAAAGAAAGAAAATACTGGAATGACCAACAGGTGACACAGACCAGCATCCTCTGCTGCCAAAACAGAAAAAAAATTGATTTTGTTTCTCTGCTATTGCGGTGCTGCCCACTATTAACTCCCCAGTCGCATTCTCTAAGGAACCAAGATTCACTTTAGTCACTCACTTCCTCTGTATACACTTAACGACGCTTTTGCTATTTTGCACTAATTTTGTTTCATTACCTACCTTTGCTTTTTTAAAATTCCCTTTTAGTAACTCTTTTGTCAGTCATAAACAGTTTACCAAACCTCCAGCCTGCCATTCACCTTTACAGTATGGTATACCTCTTTATATTATTTTTAACTCCCTTGCTTAGCCATTGATGATTTTCCCTGTCTCATAATCACTCTTCCTTTCTAGAATATATTTTAGTTAGGAGCAAAGAAAAAGAAGGAAGCATATGTCAGGTATAGAAAGGATACATTGAGTGAATCCTTAGAAGAGTATAAAGGAAGTAGGAGTATACTTAAGAGGGAAATCAGGAGGGCAAAAAGGGGACATGAGATAGCTTTGGCAAAAAGAATTAAGGAGAATCCAAAGAGTTTTTACAAATACATTAAGGACAAAAAGGTAACTAGGGAGAGAATAGGACCCCTCAAAGATCAGCAAGGCGGCCTTTGTGTGGAGCCGCAGAAAATGGGGGAGATACTAAATGAGTATTTTGCATCAGTATTTACTGTGGAAAAGGATATGGAAGATATAGACTGTAGAGAAATAGATGGTGACATCTTGCAAAATGTCCAGATTACAGAGGAGGAAGTGCTGGATGTCTTGAAATGCATAAAAGTGGATGAATCCCCAGGACCTGATCAGGGGTACGCTAGAACTCTGTGGGAAGCTAGGGAAGTGATTGTTGGGCCTCTTGCTGAGATATTTGTATCATCGATAGTCACAGGTGAGGTGCCAGAAGACTGGAGGTTGGCAAACGTGGTGCCACTGTTTAAGAAGGGTGGTCAGGACAAGCCAGGGAACTATAGACCAGTGAGCCTGACCTCGGTGGTGGGCAAGTTATTGGAGGGAATCCTGAGGGACAGGATGTACATGTATTTGGAAAGGCAAGGACTGATTAAGGATAGTCAACATGGCTTTGTGTGTGGGAAATCATGTCTCACAAACTTGACTGAGTTTTTTTGAAGAAGTAACAAAGAGGATTGATGAGGGCAGAGTGGTAGATGTGATCTATATGGACTTCAGTAAGGTGTTCAACAAGGTTCCCCATGGGAGACTGATTAGCAAGGTTAGTTCTCACAGAATACAGGGAGAACTAGCCATTTGGATACAGAACTGGCTCAAAGGTAGAAGACAGAGGGTGGTGGTGGAGGGTTGTTTTTCAGACTGGAGGCCTGTGACCAGTGGAGTGCCACAAGGATCGGTGCTGGGCCCTCTACTTTTTGTCATTTACGTAAATGATTTGGATGCGAGCATAAGAGGTGTACAGTTAGTAAGTTTGCAAATGACACCAAAATTGGCGGTGTAGTGGACAGCGAAGAGGGTTACCTCAGATTACAACAGGTTTGGTATGCTTTCCTTTATTGGTCAGAGTATTGAGTACAGGAGTTGGGAGGTCATGTTGCAGCTGTACAGGACATTGGTTAGGCCACTGCTGGAATATTGCATGCAATTCTGGTCTCCTTCCTATTGGAAAGATGTTGTGAAACTTGAAAGGGTTCAGAAAAGATTTACAAGGATGTTGCCAGGGTTGGAGGATTTGAGCTACAGGGAGAGGCTGAACAGGTTGGGGCTGTTTTCCCTGGAGTGTCGGAGGCTGTGGGTGATGTTATAGAGGTTTACAAAATCATGAGGGGCATGGATAAGATAAATAGACAAAGTCTTTTCCCTGGGGGCGGGGAGTCCAGAACTAGAAGGCATAGGTTTAGGGTGAGAGGGGAAAGATATAACAGAGATCTAAGGGGCAACTTTTTCACACAGAGGGTGGTGTGTGTATGGAATGAGCTCCCAAAGGAAGTGGTGGAGGCTGGTACAATTGCAACATTTAAGAGGCATATGGATGGGTATATGAATAGGAAGGGTTTGGAGGGATATGGGTCAAATGCTGGCATATAGGACTAGACTAGGTTAAGAAATCTGGTTGGCATGGACAAGTTGGACTGAAGAGTCTGTTTCTGTGCTGTACATCTCGGTGAGTCTGTGACTCTATGACTCTAAGTGGGTGATTCCTTTATTATTAAACTATGACCCGAGTTGGAGAGTCTTCCAGAGGAGGAGCCCTCCTTTCCACATCCACCTGGTGAAGCCCCCTGAGGATTTTATATGGTCCCAATCAGCCCCCTCTGACTGTTTAAACTCCCGAGGATACGGGCTGAGCCTGTCTAACCTTTCCTCAGAGCGCAACCCCCCCATTCCAGTCCTTAGTGCAGTAGGCCTTCTCTGAACTGCTTCCCGCACATTAACATCCTTCCGTAAGTACACTGCCCAGTACTGTACCCAGTAATCCAGCTGCAGGCTCCCCAATAACCTGGGGAACTGAGGGATAACCTCCCTACTCTTGGATTCAATTCCCCCTCACAATAGACCAGCACATTCTCTCAGCTTTCCTGGCCTCTTACTGTCCCTGTAGACTCACCTTCTGGGACCTATGCACTCGACACCCAGAGTTTGAGAGTGATTAAGGATGGGAAATAAATACTGGCCTTTCCAGCGATGCCTACGTCTCATCAAAGTGTAAAAAAGATGATCTTCGAAATACACATTGTTGTTAAACTGTTGTCGTTTATATAAAAGATTTGGATGTGAACATCAGAGATATAGTTAGTAAGTTTGCAGATGACACCAAAATTGGAGGTGTAGTGGACAGCGAAGAAGGTTATTCCGATTACAATGAGACTGTGATCAGATGGGCCAAGGAGTGGCAGATGGAGTTAATGTTGTTAACAAAATCATCTTTATTGATCTGCCACATGGTCCAGCGACACTGTGCATGTGGAAATACTAGGGCACGGTTTTTCACTTTTTAATGCAACAGTTGAACAACATGAACAAAGATCACCCCTGGGGGCAGTTACCACCCACACCGGGCACCTACCACCCACACCGGGCAGTTACCACCCACACCAGGCACCTACCACCCACACCGGGTACTTACCACCCACACCGGGCACCTACCACCCACACCAGGTACCTACCACCCACACCAGATACCTACCACCCACACCGGGCACCTACCACCCACACCGGGTACCTACCATCCATACCGGGCACCTACCACCCACGCCAGGTACCTACCACCCACACCGGGCACCTACCACCCACACCGGGTACCTACCACCCACACCGGGCACCTACCACCCACACCGGCTACCTACCGCCCACACCAGGTAGCTACTGCCCACACCAGGTACCTACCACCCAGACCGGGTACATACCACCCACACTAGGTACCTACCACCCACACTAGGTACCTACCACCCAGACCGGGTACCTACCATCCACACCAGATACCTACCACCCACACCGGGCACCTACCACCCACACCGGGTACCTACCATCCACACCGGGTACCTTCCACCCACACCAGGTACCTACCACCCACACCAGGCACCTACCATCCACACCGGGCACCTACCATCCACACCAGGTGCCTACCATGGTACCTACCACCCACACCAGGTACCTTCCACCCACACCAGGTACCTACCACTCACACCAGGCACCTACCATCCACACCGGGTACCTACCATCCACACCGGGTACCTTCCACCCACACCAGGTACCTACCACCCACACCAGGCACCTACCATCCACACCAGATACCTACCACCAACACCAGGCACCTACCATCCACACCGGGTACCTACCATCCACACCGGGTACCTTCCACCCACACCAGGTACCTACCATCCACACCGGGTACCTACCATCCACACCGGGTACCTTCCACCCAGACCGGGTACCTACCACCCACACCAAGTACCTACCACCCACACCAGGCACCTACCATCCACACCAGATACCTACCACCCACACCAGGCACCTACCATCCACACCGGGTACCTACCACCCACACCGGGTACCTTTCACCCACACCAGGTACCTACCACCCACACCGGGTACCTACCATCCACACCGGGTACCTTCCACCCACACCGGGTACCTACCACCCACACCGGGTACCTTCCACCCACACCAGGTACCTACCATCCACACCGGGTACCTACCACCCACACCAGGTACCTACCACCCACAACAGGCACCTACCACCCACACCGGGTACCTACCACCCACACCAGGTACCTTCCACCCACACCAGGTACCTACCACCCACAACGGGTACCTTCCACCCACACCAGGTACCTACCACCCACACCAGGTACCTTCCACCCACACCGGGCACCTACCATCCACACCAGGTACCTACCATGGTACCTACCACCCACACCAGGTACCTTCCACCCACACCAGGTACCTACCACCCACAACAGGCACCTTCCACCCACACCGGGTACCTTCCACCCACACCGGGTACCTACCATCCACATGGGTACCTACCACCCACACCGGGTACCTACCATCCACACCGGGTACCTACCACCCACACCGGGTACCTACCATCCACACCAGGCACCTACCACCCACACCGGGTACCTACCACCCACACCGGGTACCTACCACCCACACCAGGTACCTACCATCCACACCGGGTACCTTCCACCCACACCGGGTACCTACCATCCACACCGGGTACCTTTCACCCACACCAGGTACCTACCACCCACACCAGGTACCTACCATCCACACCGGGTACCTACCATCCACACCGGCTACCTACCGCCCACACCAGGTAGCTACTGCCCACACCAGGTACCTACCACCCAGACCGGGTACATACCACCCACACTAGGTACCTACCACCCAGACCGGGTACCTACCACCCACACTAGGTACCTACCACCCAGACCGGGTACCTACCACCCACACCGGGTACCTACCATCCACACCAGATACCTACCACCCACACCGGGCACCTACCACCCACACCGGGTACCTACCATCCACACCGGGTACCTTCCACCCACACCAGGTACCTACCACCCACACCAGGCACCTACCATCCACACCGGGCACCTACCATCCACACCAGGTGCCTACCATGGTACCTACCACCCACACCAGGTACCTTCCACCCACACCAGGTACCTACCACTCACACCAGGCACCTACCATCCACACCGGGTACCTACCATCCACACCGGGTACCTTCCACCCACACCGGGTACCTTCCACCCACACCAGGTACCTACCACCCACACCAGGCACCTACCATCCACACCAGATACCTACCACCAACACCAGGCACCTACCACCCACACCAGGCACCTACCATCCACACCAGATACCTACCACCCACACCAGGCACCTACCATCCACACCGGGTACCTACCACCCACACCGGGTACCTTTCACCCACACCAGGTACCTACCACCCACACCGGGTACCTACCATCCACACCGGGTACCTTCCACCCACACCGGGTACCTACCACCCACACCGGGTACCTTCCACCCACACCAGGTACCTACCATCCACACCGGGTACCTACCACCCACACCAGGTACCTACCACCCACAACAGGCACCTACCACCCACACCGGGTAACTTCCACCCACACCAGGTACCTACCACCCACAACGGGTACCTTCCACCCACACCAGGTACCTACCACCCACACCAGGTACCTTCCACCCACACCGGGCACCTACCATCCACACCAGGTACCTACCATGGTACCTACCACCCACACCAGGTACCTTCCACCCACACCAGGTACCTACCACCCACAACAGGCACCTTCCACCCACACCGGGTACCTTCCACCCACACCGGGTACCTACCATCCACATGGGTACCTACCACCCACACCGGGTACCTACCATCCACACCGGGTACCTACCACCCACACCAGGTACCTACCATCCACACCAGGCACCTACCACCCACACCGGGTACCTACCACCCACACCGGGTACCTACCACCCACACCAGGTACCTACCATCCACACCGGGTACCTTTCACCCACACCAGGTACCTACCACCCACACCGGGTACCTACCATCCACACCGGGTACCTTCCACCCACACCGGGTACCTACCACCCACACCGGGTACCTTCCACCCACACCAGGTACCTACCATCCACACCGGGTACCTACCACCCACACCAGGTACCTACCACCCACAACAGGCACCTACCACCCACACCGGGTAACTTCCACCCACACCAGGTACCTACCACCCACAACGGGTACCTTCCACCCACACCAGGTACCTACCACCCACACCAGGTACCTTCCACCCACACCGGGCACCTACCATCCACACCAGGTACCTACCATGGTACCTACCACCCACACCAGGTACCTTCCACCCACACCAGGTACCTACCACCCACAACAGGCACCTTCCACCCACACCGGGTACCTTCCACCCACACCGGGTACCTACCATCCACATGGGTACCTACCACCCACACCGGGTACCTACCATCCACACCGGGTACCTACCACCCACACCGGGTACCTACCATCCACACCAGGCACCTACCACCCACACCGGGTACCTACCACCCACACCGGGTACCTACCACCCACACCAGGTACCTACCATCCACACCGGGTACATTCCACCCACACCGGGTACCTACCATCCACACCGGGTACCTTTCACCCACACCAGGTACCTACCACCCACACCAGGTACCTACCATCCACACCGGGTACCTACCATCCACACCGGCTACCTACCGCCCACACCAGGTAGCTACTGCCCACACCAGGTACCTACCACCCAGACCGGGTACATACCACCCACACTAGGTACCTACCACCCAGACCGGGTACCTACCACCCACACTAGGTACCTACCACCCAGACCGGGTACCTACCACCCACACCGGGTACCTACCATCCACACCGGGTACCTACCACCCACACCGGGTACCTACCATCCACACCAGGCACCTACCACCCACACCGGGTACCTACCACCCACACCGGGTACCTACCACCCACACCAGGTACCTACCATCCACACCGGGTACCTTCCACCCACACCGGGTACCTACCATCCACACCGGGTACCTTTCACCCACACCAGGTACCTACCACCCACACCAGGTACCTACCATCCACACCGGGTACCTACCATCCACACCGGCTACCTACCGCCCACACCAGGTAGCTACTGCCCACACCAGGTACCTACCACCCAGACCGGGTACCTACCACCCACACTAGGTACCTACCACCCAGACCGGGTACCTACCACCCACACCAGGTACCTACCACCCACACCAGGTACCTACCATCCACACCAGGTACCTTCCACCCACACCAGGCACCTACCACCCACACCGGGTACCTACCATCCACACCGGATACCTACCACCCATACCGGGTACCTACCACCCACACCAGGCACCTACCATCCACATCAGGTACCTACCATCCACACCGGGTACCTTCCACCCACACCAGGTACCTACCACCCACACCAGGCACCTACCATCCACACCGGCTACCTACCGCCCACACCAGGTAGCTACTGCCCACACCAGGTACCTACCACCCAGACCGGGTACCTACCACCCACACTAGGTACCTACCACCCAGACCGGGTACCTACCACCCACACCAGGCACCTACCACCCACACCAGGCACCTACCACCCACACCGGGTACCTTCCACCCACACCAGGTACCTACCACCCACACCAGGTACCTACCACCCTCACTAGGTACCTACCACCCACACTGGGTACCTTCCACCCACACCGGATACCTACCATCCACACCGGGTACCTTTCACCCACACCGGGTAGAACATAGAACATAGAACAATACAGCACAGAACAGGCCCTTCGGCCCACGATGTTGTGCCGAACTTCTATCCTAGATTAAGCACCCATCCATGTACCTATCCAAATGCCGCTTAAAGGTCGCCAATGAATCTGACTCTACCACTCCCACGGGCAGCGCATTCCATGCCCCCACCACTCTCTGGGTAAAGAACCCACCCCTGACATCTCCCCTATACCTTCCACCCTTCACCTTAAATTTATGTCCCCTTGTAACACTCTGTTGTACCCGGGGAAAAAGTTTCTGACTGTCTACTCTATCTATTCCTCTGATCATCTTATAAACCTCTATCAAGTCACCCCTCATCCTTCGCCGTTCCAACGAGAAAAGGCCAAGAACTCTCAACCTATCCTCGTACGACCTACTCTCCATTCCAGGCAACATCCTGGTAAATCTTCTCTGCACCCTCTCCAAAGCTTCCACATCTTTCCTAAAGTGAGGCGACCAGAACTGCACACAGTACTCCAAATGTGGCCTAACCAAAGTCCTGTACAGCTGCAACATCACCTCACGACTCTTGAATTCAATCCCTCTGCTAATGAACGATAATACTCCATAGGCCTTCTTACAAACTCTATCCACCTGAGTGGCAACCTTCAAAGATCTATGTACATAGACCCCAAGATCCCTCTGTTCCTCCACCTGACCAAGAACCCTACCATTAACCCTGTATTCCGCATTCTTATTTGTTCTTCCAAAATGGACAACTTCACACTTGGCAGGGTTGAACTCCATCTGCCACTCCTCAGCCCAGCTCTGCATCATATCTAAGTCCCTCTGCAGCCGACAACAGCCCTCCTCACTGTCCACAACTCCACCTATCTTTGTATCATCTGCAAATTTACTGACCCACCCTTCGACTCCCTCATCTAAGTCATTAATAAAAATTACAAACAGCAGAGGACCCAGAACTGATCCCTGCGGAACTCCGCTTGTAACTGGACTCCATGCTGAATATTTACCATCTACTACCACTCTCTGACTTCGACCGGTTAGCCAGTTTTCTATCCAATTGGCCAAATTTCCCTCTATCCCATGCCTCCTGACTTTCCGCATAAGCCTACCATGGGGAACCTTATCAAATGCCTTACTAAAATCCATGTACACTACATCCACTGCTCTACCCTCATCCACATGCTTGGTCACCTCCTCGAAGAATTCAATAAGACTTGTAAGGCAAGACCTACCCCTCACAAATCCGTGCTGGCTGTCCCTAATCAAGCAGTGCCGTTCCAGATACTCGTAAATCCTATCCCTCAGTACCCTTTCCATTACTTTGCCTACCACAGAAGTAAGACTAACTGGCCTGTAATTCCCGGGGTTATCCCTATTCCCTTTTTTGAACAGGGGCACAACATTCGCTACTCTCCAGTCCCCTGGTACCACCCCCGTTGCCAGTGAAGACGAGAAGATCATTGCCAACGGTACTGCAATTTCCTCTCTTGCTTCCCACATAATCCTAGGATATATCCCGTCAGGCCCGGGGGACTTGTCTATCCTCAAGTTGTTCAAAATGTCCAACACATCTTCCTTCCGAACAGATATCTCTTCTCGCTTATCAGTCCGTTTCACACTCTCCTCTTCAACAATACAGTCCCTCTCGTTCGTAAATACTGAAGAGAAGTACTTGTTCAAGACCTCTCCTATCTCTTCCGACTCAATACACAGTCTCCCACCACTGTCCTTGATCGGACCTACCCTCGTTCTCGTCATTCTCAGGTTTCTCACATACGCATAGAATGCCTTGGGGTTATCCTTGATCCTATCCGCCAGGGATTTTTCATGCCCTCTCTTAGCTCTCCTAATCCCTTTCTTCAGGTCCCTTCTGGCTATCCTGTATCCCTCCACTGCTCTGTCTGAACCTTGTTTCCTCAACCTTATGTAAGCCTCCTTCTTCCTCTTTACTAGACATTCAACCTCCCTCGTCAACCAAGGCTCCCTCACACGACCATTTCTTTCCTGCCTGATCGGTACATACATATCAAGGACACGTCGTATCTGCTCCTTGAAAAAGTCCCACATTTCCACCACATCCTTCCCTGACAGCCTATGCTCCCAACGTATGCTCCTCAAATCCTGTCTTACAGCATCGTAATTTCCCTTCCCCCAATTGTAAAAACTTCCTTGTTGTGCGCACCTATCTCTCTCCATAACCAAGGTGAAAGTCACAGAATTGTGGTCACCATCACCAAAATGTTCACCCACTAACAAGCCCACCACTTGTCCCGGTTCGTTACCGAGTACCAAATCCAATATGGCCTCCCCTCTGGTTGGACAATCTACATACTGCGTTAGAAAAGCTTCCTGGACACACTGCACAAACACCGCCCCATCCAATCTACTTGATCTAAAGAGCTTCCAATCAATATTTGGGAAGTTGAAGTCGCCCATGACTACTACCCTGTGGCTTCTGCACCTTTCCAAAATCTGTTTCCCAATCTGTTTCTCCACATCTCTGCTGCTATTGGGGGGCCTATAGTAAACACCCAACAAGGTGACTGCACCTTTCCTATTTCTGACTTCAGCCCATACTACCTCCAGAGGCAGATCCCCCTCAAACTTCCTTTCTGCAGCCGTTATACCATTTCTAATTAGCAATGCCACCCCCCCTCCTTTTTTACCACCCTCCCTAATCTTACTGAAACATCTGTAACCAGGAACCTCCAACAGCCATTCCTGTCCCTCATCTATCCATATTTCCGTGATGGCCACAACATCGTAGTCCCAGGTACCGATCCACGCCTTAAGTTCACCCACCTTATTTCTGATACTCCTTGCGTTGAAGTATACGCACTTGAGCCCATCTCTGTGTCTGCAAGAAGTCCCTGTCAGTGCTACCTTCTCCACAGCCTCCCTACAGTCTTGGACATCCTGACACACAGCTAACCTACTTGCTGGACTACAAGTCCGGATCCCATCCCCCTGCCAAATTAGTTTAAACCCCCCCGAAGAGTGCTCGCAAACCTACCCCCCAGGATATTGGTGCCCTTCTGGTTCAGGTGCAACCCGTCCTGTTTATACAGGTCCCACCTTCCCCAGAATGCAGTCCAATTGTCCAAATATCTGAAGCCCTCCCTCCTACACCATCCTTGCAGCCACGTGTTCAACTGCACTCTCTCCCTATTCTTTGCCTCTCTGTCACGTGGCACCGGCAACAACCCAGAGATGACGACTCTGTCTGTCCTAGCTTTTAGCTTCCAGCCTAACTCCTTGAGCTCTTGAATGACCTCCCCACCCCTCTTCCTACCTATGTCGTTGGTGCCAATGTGTACCACGACTTCTGGCTGCACACCCTCCCCCTTAAGGATTCTGAAGACACGGTCCGAGACGTCTCGGACCCTAGCACCCGGGAGGCAACAAACCATCCGAGAGTCTCGCCCATGTCCACAGAACCGCCTGTCCGTCCCTCTGACTAGAGAGTCCCCTATAACTAGCGCTCTCTTCTTCTCCCCCTTTCACTTCTGAATCTCAGAGCCACAGACCCCCTCACTGCAGCTTACACCTGCAAGGCTGTCCCCCCCAACAGTTTCCAAAGCTGCATACTTATTTTTTAGGGGAACGACTACAGGGGAACCCTGCACTGCTGTTTCTTCCCCTTCCCACCTCTAACTGTTACCCAGCTACCTCTGTTCTCTGGCGTAACTATGTCCCTGTAGCTTCTATCGATCACCCTCTCAGCCTCTCGAATAATCCTCAGCTCATCCAGTTCCAGTTCCAGTTCCCTAACTCGTTCGGTGAGGATCAGGATCTGACTGCATTTCCTGCACACGAAGTCGGCAGGAGTATCGGTGGTCACCCCTACCTCAAACATCCTGCAGGAGGAACATTCCACCGCCTGTGCTGCCATGACTGTACACTGTCTCCAAAAACAAGAACACTGAGTCAATAACCTGTGGACTTTAAAGTTAGGTTAGAGGAGGAGGGTGGGAGGGAGGCCCTACGGAAGTAGGACCTGGGGTCTAGAACACACCCACTCAAATACTAATCACTTGCCTTCCCGCCCAGCTATGCGCTCCAACCTCACTTCCGCTGCCCGCTACAGGTAAGTAATTTTGAAACAAACTGTCTTACCTTACCTGTAGTCTCCCGGGTTCGTTTTTCCTCGGCCGCTGCTCCCACTCAAATGACCACACCAGGTACCTACCATCCACACCAGGTACCTACCACCCACACCAGGTACCTACCACCCACACCGGGTACCTACCATCCACACCGGGTACCTTCCACCCACACCGGGTACCTTCCACCCACACCGGGTACCTACCACCCACACCAGGTACCTACCACCCACACCGGGTACCTACCATCCACACCGGGTACCTTCCACCCACACCGGGTACCTTCCACCCACACCGGGTACTCTTCCACCCACACCAGGTACCTACCACCCACACCGGGTACCTACCATCCACACCAGGTACCTACCACCCACACCAGGTACCTACCACCCACACCAGGTACCTACCACCCACACCGGGTACCTACCACCCACACCAGGTACCTACCACCCACACCGGGTACCTACCATCCACACCAGGTACCTACCACCCACACCAGGTACCTACCATCCACACCAGGTACCTACCACCCACACCAGGTACCTACCACCCACACCGGGTACCTACCATCCACACCAGGTACCTACCACCCACACCAGGTACCTACCACCCACACCAGGTACCTTCCACCCACACCGGGTACCTACCACCCACACCGGGTACCTACCATCCACACCGGGTACCTTTCACCCACACCAGGTACCTACCATCCACACCGGGCACCTTCCACCCACACGAGGTACCTACCACCCACACCGGGTACCTACCACCCACACCAGGTACCTTTCACCCACACCGGGTACCTACCATCCACACCGGGTACCTTCCACCCACACCGGGTACCTACCATCCACACCGGGTACCTTTCACCCACACCAGGTACCTACCACCCACACCGGGTACCTACCATCCACACCGGGTACCTATCACCCACACCGGGTACCTACCACCCACACCAGGTACCTTCCACCCACACCGGGTACCTACCACCCACACCAGGTACCTACCACCCACATCAGGTACCTACCACCCACACCGGGTACCTACCATCCACACCAGGTACCTACCACCCACACCATGTACCTACCACCCACACCGGGTACCTACCACCCACACTGGGTACCTACCACCCACACCAGGTACCTACCACCCACACCAGGTACCTTCCACCCACACCGGGTACCTACCACCCACACCGGGTACCTACCATCCACACCAGGTACCTTTCACCCACACCAGGTACCTACCATCCACACCGGGCACCTTCCACCCACACGAGGTACCTACCACCCACACCAGGTACCTTTCACCCACACCGGGTACCTACCACCCACACCAGGTACCTTCCACCCACACCGGGTACCTACCATCCATACCAGGTACCTTTCACCCACACCGGGTACCTACCACCCACACCGGGTACCTACCACCCACACCAGGTACCTTTCACCTACACCGGGTACCTACCACCCACACCAGGTACCTTCCACCCACACCGGGTACCTACCACCCACACCAGGTACCTACCACCCACAACAGGTACCTACCACCCACACCGGGTACCTACCACCCACACCAGGTACCTACCACCCACACCGGGTACCTACCATCCACACCAGGTACCTACCACCCACACCATGTACCTACCACCCACACCAGGTACCTACCACCCACACCGGGTACCTTCCACCCATACTGGGTACCTACCATCCACACCGGGTACCTACCATCCACACCGGGTACCTTTCACCCACACCGGGTACCTACCACCCACACCGGGTACCTACCACCCACACCGGGTACCTTCCACCCATACCGGGTACCTACCATCCACACCGGGTACCTACCATCCACACCGGGTACCTACCACCCACACCATGTACCTACCACCCACACCGGGTACCTTTCACCCACACCATTTACCTACCACCCACACCAGGTACCTACCACCCACACCGGGTACCTACCATCCACACCAGGTACCTACCACCCACACCATGTACCTACCACCCACACCAGGTACCTACCACCCACACCGGGTACCTTCCACCCATACCGGGTACCTACCATCCACACCGGGTACCTACCATCCACACCGGGTACCTTTCACCCACACCGGGTACCTACCATCCACACCGGGTACCTACCACCCACACCGGGTACCTTCCACCCACACCGGGTACCTACCACCCACACCGGGTACCTACCATCCACACCGGGTACCTACCACCCACACCGGGTACCTTCCACCCACACCGGGTACCTACCACCCACACCAGGTACCTACCACCCACACCGGGTACCTACCATCCACACCAGGTACCTACCACCCACACCGGGTACCTACCATCCACACCGGGTACCTACCACCCACACCGGGTACCTTCCACCCACACCAGGTACCTACCACCCACACCGGGTACCTACCATCCACACCAGGTACCTACCACCCACACCATGTACCTACCACCCACACCAGGTACCTTCCACCCACACCGGGTACCTACCATCCACACCAGGTACCTACCATCCACACCAGGTACCTACCACCCACACCAGGTACCTTCCACCCATACCGGGTACCTACCATCCACACCGGGTACCTACCATCCACACCGGGTACCTTCCACCCACACCGGGTACCTACCATCCACACCGGGTACCTTCCACCCACACCGGGTACCTTCCACCCACACCGGGTACCTACCACCCACAACAGGTACCTACCACCCACACCGGGTACCTACCACCCACACCAGGTACCTACCACCCACACCATGTACCTACCACCCACACCAGGTACCTTCCACCCACACCGGGTACCTACCACCCACACCAGGTACCTACCACCCACATCAGGTACCTTCCACCCACACCGGCTACCTTCCACCCACACCGGGTACCTACCACCCACAACAGGTACCTTCCACCCACACCGGGTACCTACCACCCACACCGGGTACCTACCACCCACAACAGGTACCTACCACCCACACCGGGTACCTACCACCCACACCGGGTACCTACCACCCACACCAGGTACCTACCACCCACTTCAGGTACCTTCCACCCACACCGGGTACCTACCACCCACAACAGGTACCTTCCACCCACACCGGGTACCTACCACCCACACCGGGTACCTACCACCCACAACAGGTACCTACCACCCACACCGGGTACCTACCACCCACACCGGGTACCTACCACCCACACCAGGTACCTACCACCCACTTCAGGTACCTTCCACCCACACCGGGTACCTACCACCCACACCGGGTACCTACCATCCACACCGGGTACCTTTCACCCACACCAGGTACCTACCATCCACACCGGGCACCTTCCACCCACACGAGTTACCTACCACCCACACCGGGTACCTACCACCCACACCGGGTACCTACCACCCACACCGGGTACCTTTCACCCACACTGGGTACCTACCACCCACACCGGGTACCTACCACCCACACCGGGTACCTTTCACCCACACCGGGTACCTACCACCCACACTGGGTACCTACCATCCACACCGGGTACCTACCACCCACACCGGGTACCTACCACCCATACTGAGCAAATTCTAGCACTGGGAGAGAGGGAAACGTTGAGTGTCTGGAAATGTCACTGCCTTCATGATCCAGAGTCCTCTGCTGATGGTGTGGGCTCAGGCCAGGCTTTCAGGAACAACACCCCCCCCCCCCCCCCACACACACACACACACACCCACACCCACACCCACACACACACACTCATATACACACACACCCACACACACACATACACATATACACACACACCCACACCCACACACTCATATACACACACACCCACACACACACATACACATATACACACACCCCCCCCCACACACACACACACACACACACACACTCATATACACACACACCCACACACACACATACACATATACACACACACCCACACCCACACACACATACACATATACACACCCCCCCCACACACACACACACACACCCACACCCACACACACACACTCATATACACACACACATACACATACACACACACCCACACCCACACCCACACACACACACATATACATCCCCCCCCACACACACACACCCACACACACACATATACTCACACACACACACATACACACTCTTCCCCCCTCCTCCAAAAACCGCCACACACACATACACCCACACACACACCCACATCACCCCACACACACACACCCCCACACACACAGGCACACCCCCCCAAACACACACATACACCCACACACAAACATACACCCACACACATACACACACACACACACATACACCGACACAGTCATTCACACACACACACATACACCTACACACACACATACACACAGACCCACACACTCCCACACACACATACCCACATACACAAACACACACACATATACACACACTCATACTCACCCACACACATACACCCACCCACACAACCACAAACACACACACCTACCCACAACACCCCACACACCCACACCCCCACACACACAAGCACACCCCCCAATTACAAACATACACCCACACACACACTCCAACACACACACACCCAGACACACCCATATACACCGACACACAGACATACACACACACATACACCCACACACACACAAACCCATACATATACACACACACATACACACCCACACACACATAAACCCACCCACACATGTACACACCCACCCACATACACACACACCAACACACACATACACACACATACACACCCACACACACTCCCACACACACATACACACACCCACTCACATATACACACCCACCCACATACAGACACACACACACACACCCACACTCACACACACGTACACACACACCCACACAATCTCTCAGACACACACATATACACACACATACCCATACACATATACACACCCACCCACAAACACACACATGCACCCACACACACACACTCACACACACCCACACATACTCACATATACACACCTACCCTCATACACACCTACCCACACACACACATACACCCACACGCACATACCCACCCACATACACACCCACGCACACACACAATCACACACCCACACACATATACACACCCACACACATATACACACCCACCCACACACACACACCTATACACACCCAACCACCCACACACATATACACACCCACACCCGCCTACACTCACACACCCACCCACCCACACTCATACACACACATACAAACACCCACGCACATACACACACCCACACATACACATACAGCCACACACATATATATACGCCCACCCCCACACATACATACACACAAAAATCCCCCCACACACACATACACCCACACACACACCCACACCCCCACATACATACACACAGGCATACCCCCCACACACACATACACCCACACATACATCCACACACACACATACCTACACCCCCATACACACATACACACACACACACAGGCACACCCCCAACACACACATACACCCACACCCACACATACACACACCCACACACACACCCACATATAAACACCCACATACACACCCCCACATATACACACACACATACAGACACATATATACACACCCCCACACGCACCCACACACACACATATAAACACCCACATACACACCCCCACACGCACCCTCACACACACATACACACACACCCACACACATACACACACCCACCCACACACCCTCACACATACATATACTCACCCATCCACATACACACACCCACACACACATACACACAAAAATCCCCCCACACACACACATACACCCACACACACGCACACCCCCCCACACACACATACACACCCACCCACATACACACTCCCACACACACACATATACACACACACCCACATACACACATATACACATCCACCCACATACAGACACACACATACACCCACACACATATACACACACATATACACACACACCCACATACTCACATATACACACCCACCCACATACAGACACACACATACACACACACACACACACACACATATACACTCCCACTCCGGACCCACTGCAGTCAGGAACCCCCACTCTGGGCCCACTGCAGTCAGGAACCCCCGGTCCGGGCCCACTGCAATCAGGAACCCCCACTCTGGGCCCACTGCAGTCAGGAACCCCCACTCTGGGCCCACTGCAGTCAGGAACCCCCGGTCCGGGCCCACTGCAGTCAGGAACCCCCACTCCGGACCCACTGCAGTCAGGAACCCCCACTCTGGGCCCACTGCAGTCAGGAACCCCCGGTCCGGGCCCACTGCAATCAGGAACCCCCACTCTGGGCCCACTGCAGTCAGGAACCCCCACTCTGGGCCCACTGCAGTCAGGAACCCCCGGTCCGGGCCCACTGCAGTCAGGAACCCCCACTCCGGACCCACTGCAGTCAGGAACCCCCGGTCCGGGCCCACTGCAGTCAGGAACCTCCACTCTGGGCCCACTGCAGTCAGGAACCCCCGGTCCGGGCCCACTGCCATCAGGAACTCCCACTCTGGGCCCACTGCAGTCAGGAACCCCCACTCCAGACCCACTGCAGTCAGGAACTCCCACTCTGGGCCCACTGCAGTCAGGAACCCCCGGTCCGGGCCCACTGCCGTCAGGAACTCCCACTCTGAGCCCACTGCAGTCAGGAACCCCCACTCTGGGCCCACTGCAGTCAGGAACCCCCACTCTAGGCCCACTACAGTCAGGAATCCCCATTTCGGCCTTCTGCAGCCAGGAGCCTGGCTCTTGGCCTACCATAGCCAGGAGTCCACACTTCACCTTTGCTGCGCCCAACTGCTCCTCCACATTTCCAGGAGTCCATGCAACAGGCCTACGAAGCCAGAAGTCCCCACACCGGGCACTGACACCGACACAGTCAACCATCTACCACAGGCCGGACTCCTGGCTCCGCCATTGCCATTGCCAATACCAGGAGCCCAGGTATTAGGCCTACAAGCCAGGAGTCACCATTAACATCATCCTGGTTTTCCGCAACATCAGAAGAGAAAAAGATGAAAAGAGAGAGAGAAAAGGAGTGTGCCAATGCGGAGTGGACGGGCTCAGCCTGAACACTATCTACCACATGCCAGTGCTGCCATTTTGGAGTGACAGTCACTGCTCCATGCTGACCTGGTCTTCACTCTCTTTGCTGTTGTCTTGGCTTGAGTCCTCGATGACTCAATTCCCCCGGGAGCCACTGCTGCTCCCCATTCCCCACCTCGCCCTCACTTAGCTCCACCACAATGGATGGCATTCGGCCCTTTAGCCTGCAGCAGGGCTCAAAATCTGAAGAGTCAGGAAATATCTGGGCAGTGAGACAGGGTAGACAGCAGTGACAGACAGGACATTGTAACTTTGCTCAAAACCTGACCAAGGTAGCAATCCACTTCCCTTCCTCCAGACTGCCCTCAGTCTCTTCCATAGTCCACAGCAACCCACATCTGAACACAATCCAACCTGGGGTTCACCCAGCAACTCTGTTCACTGTATCAGGATCTGGAGTAGAAATCACTGGATCCAGATCAGGAGCAGGAATCACTGAATAGGGATGGGGAACAGGAATTATTGGATCAAGATCTGGAACAGGAATCGCTGGATATAGGTCTGGAGCAGGAATCCCAGATCGGAATTTGGAACAGGAATTGATGGCTGCAGATCTGGAATAGGAATCAATCTAAAATGGGGGTTGCAGTGGGAGAGGGACTCCCTGAGATTCTTGTAGAGAGAGGAGGAAAACCTCTTCAAGGCAGGCATCCTTGCAAGAGGATTCGCAGTCGGGTTAAAATCAACGAGGTAAAAACAAGGGCTGCAGATGCTGGAAATCAGGGTCTAGATTAGAGTGGTGTTGGAAAAGCACAGCAGGTCAGGCAGCATCCGAGGAGCAGGAAAGTAATTTATCTCTCCACTCTGCAGGCACCCTGCCTCTATTCCTGATGAAGGGCTTTTGCCTGAAACGTCGATTTTCCTGCTCCTCTCGATGCTGCCTGACCTGCCGTGCTTTTCCAGCACCACTCTAATCTCGACTCTGGTTTCCAGCATCTGCAGTCATTGTTTTTATCATCATTAGATAATGGTCTGAAGCAGAAATCCCTTGATCTACTGCTAGGATCATGGATTGGGAATCTGGGTCAGGAACCCCTCCCAGAAGCTAACCTCAAGCCATCTCCCAATCTCCAGATTGTGAGCCCTTTATCTCTGGGATTCCTCAATCTCCAGTGTAACTGAGTCCTTTTAAACCTGGCAAACAGC
The DNA here is from genome assembly GCF_047496795.1 of Chiloscyllium punctatum. Lineage (NCBI taxonomy): Eukaryota > Metazoa > Chordata > Chondrichthyes > Orectolobiformes > Hemiscylliidae > Chiloscyllium > Chiloscyllium punctatum. The sequence continues at coordinate 5,125,570 of NC_092741.1, forward strand.
AGCTTGACAAGGTAACAGTCACCTTAAAGGAACTCCGCTCCATCTCATCGATGGAAGTGACACTCAGCACTCTGGTCATGGCAGTGAGCTTGACTCAGGCCTAGGGGAGAAAGTGAGGACTGCAGATGCTGGGGATCAGAGCTGAAAATGTGTTGCTGGAAAAGCGCAGCAGGTCAGGCAGCATCCAAGGAACAGGAGAATCGACGTTTCGGGCTAGAGCCCTTCTTCAGGCCTAGGGGGGCAATCACAGCAAATTTCAGACTCACAGCGACTGGATCTTCCTCACAGTTGAGCATCTGGTTAGATCACACACACCCCACCCCCACCATCCACGTCAGTCTTTCCTGACCCCTCCAGAACAGTATCCCAATGACACACAAATCTGCTGAAATTCTTTACAATGTATTCAGCTTATTGCTGCTGTGAAGACCATATCTTTTTATTGTTCTGTATTTTCCATGGTGGACTGAATTGGGAAAAGAACTGTTTTGAAAACTAAGAGTTGTGGAAAGAATTGCTACACATTTAAAAAGCAGTTCATTGACCCTCATTGTCAGTGGTGTTTACACAGATGCTTGTTAAGGCAGTAGATTAGATTCCCCACAGTGCGGGAACAGGCCCTTCTGCCCAACAAGTCCACACTGACCCTTCGAAGAGCAACCCAGCCCCTTCTGACCAAAAACCTAACACTATGGGCAATTCAGCATGGCCAATTCACTCTGACCTGTGGGAGGAAGCCAGAGCACCTGGGGGAAACCCACACAGACACAGGGAGAATGTACAAACTCCACACAGTCAGTCACCTGAGGCTGGAATCGAACCCAGGTCCCTGGTGCTGTGAGGCAGTAGTGCTAACCACTGAGCCACCGTGCCACCTGGAGAGGGGAAGGGTGATTCTAGCTGGCCTTAGGCTGTTGTATGAATGGCCTGTGACAGTTGACTGATTGATCTGTGGATGAGTGGTTCCATGAGGTAAAGGGGTTTGGTTAGTTCAGCTCACTGGATGGCTGGTTTACAGTGTGGGTTCGAATTCCTACTCCTGCTGAGGTCACCATGAAGATGTCATCTTCTCAATTCTCCTCCTATCGCCTGAGGCAGGTTGGCTCTCAGCTTAAAGGACCAAAGGTCATCTCTGATTGTCTATTCAGAGTGGAACCATGGCTTCTTTAACATCAGTATGCAAAATTCCCGAATTTACCCAACCTTCAGAACCAGATTGGTAGGAAGCATGGACTGAGTTTCTGTAAATTAGTACAGATCTACAACACAGAGAAAGGCCCTTTGGCTAATCACATCTGTGCTAGTCAAAAACAACCACCTAACTATTTTACTGAGAGTCATCGAGGTGTACAGCACAGAAACAGACCCTTCGGTCCAACCCGTCCATGCCAACCAGATATCCCAACCCAATCTAGTCCCACCTGCCAGCACCCGGCCCATATCCCTCCAAACCCTTCCTATTCTTATACCCATCAAATGCCTCTTATATGTTGCAATTGTACTAGCTAATATTTATCACAACTTATTAAACTCTAGATACAGGTAAACAGCTAGAAACTGTCAGCATGATCTGGAATGAGCTGCCAGAGGAAGTGGTGGAGGCTGGTACAATTGCAACATATAAGAGGCATTTGGATGGGTAAATGAATAGGAAGGGTTTGGAGGGATATGGGCCGGGTGCTGGTAGGTGGGACTAGATTGGGTTGGGATATCTGGTTGGCATGGACAGGTTAGACTGAAGGGTCTGTTTCTGTGCTGTACATCTCGATGACTCTATGTGCCACTGTTAATGTAGGGAATGGGTCTGTAATTCAGAGTGAATAGCCTGTCTGCACCCCCCACCAAACATCCATCGGCTCGGAATCAAAGCAAAGAACAAAAGGTGCTGGAAATCTGAAATAGAATTGCTGGAGAACCTCCGTAGGTCTGGCAGCATCTGAGAAGAGAAAGTAGAAGTTCAGAAGATTGCTGAATTGGAAATGTTAACTCTGTTTTTCTGTTTCAGGTGTATAGTTCCTTCAAACTGGTGTCACAAATAGACAAAACGATGAAGAAGGCATTTGGTACATTTGCTTTCTTTGGACAGAACCAAGTACGGGAATCGGGAGGTCATGTTACAGCTGTACAACACATTGTTAGGGCCACCATTTGGAACACAGCGTACAATTCTGGTCACTGTGCTACAGGAAGGATGTTTAAAACTGGAAAGGGCTCAGAAAGGATTCACAAGAATAGTGCAGAGACTAGAGGATTTGAGCTATAGGGAGAGGCTGAACAGGCTGGGGCTGTTTTCCCTGGAGCGTCAGAGGCTGAGGGGTGACCTTATAAAGTTTATAAAATCATCAGGGGCATGGATAGGGTAAATAGACAAGGACTCTTCCTTGGGGTAGGGAATCCAAAACAAGAGGGCATAGTTTTAAGATGAGAGGGCAACTTTTTCACACAGAGGATGATGCATGTATGGAACAAGCTGCCAGAAGAAGTGGTGAAGGCTGGTAAAATTACAACAATTAAAGACAGTTGCACAGAAAAATCGGAAGGAAAGGTTTCGAGAGATATGGGCCAAATGCAGGCAAGTGAGAGTTGTTCGGTTTGGGAAGCCTGGTCAGTGTGGATGAGGAGGGTTGTACTATGTGACTGTATGACTCTCCACACATGCTGGCAGACCTGCTGCGCTGCACCAGGATTTTTGGCTTCTGTTTGTTTACTCCAACTACTCCAATCGGGTCTTCGGCATTTGGCGCAAAACCTGGTATTGATGGTGGTGTGACTGCACTACAAAATCACTGAGAGGCAGTGAATTACAAATTACCAGCTCACCGACAGTAATCCCCTGGGCCCACAGTAACAGTGAGAGAGACCAGCTCACCTACGGTAATCCCCTGGGCCCACAGTAACAGTGAGAGAGACCAGCTCCCCTACAGTAATCCCCTCAACCCACAGTGACAGTGAGAGAGACCAGCTCACCTACAGTAATCCCCTGGGCCCACAGTAACAGTGAGAGAGACCAGCTCACCTACAGTAATCCCCTCAACCCACAGTAACAGTGAGAGAGACCAGCTCACCTACAGTAATCCCCTGGGCCCACAGTAACAGTGAGAGAGACCAGCTCACCTACAGTAATCCTCTGGGCCCACAGTGACAGTGAGAGAGACCAGCTCACCTACAGTAATCCCCTCAACCCACAGTAACAGTGAGAGAGACCAGCTCACCTACAGTAATCCCCTGGGCCCACAGTAACAGTGAGAGAGACCAGCTCACCTCCAGTAATCCCCTGGGCCCACAGTAACAGTGTGAGAGACCAGCTCACCTACAGTCGTCCCCTGGGCCCACAGTAACAATGAGAGAGACCAGCTCACCTACAGTAATCCCCTGGGCCCACAGTAACAGTGAGAGAGACCAGCTCACCTACAGTAGTCCCCTGGGCCCACAGTAACAGTGAGAGAGACCAGCTCCCCTACAGTAGTCCCCTGGGCCCACAGTAACAGTGAGAGAGACCAGCTCCCCTACAGTAATCCCCTGGGCCCACAGTGACAGTGAGAGAGACCAGCTCACCTCCAGTAATCCCCTGGGCCCACAGTGACAGTGAGAGAGACCAGCTCACCTACAGTAATCCCCTGGGCCCACAGTAACAGTGAGAGAGACCAGCTCACCTACAGTAATCCCCTGGACCCACAGTAACAGTGAGAGAGACCAGCTCACCTACAGTAATCCCCTGGGCCCACAGTAACAGTGAGAGAGACCAGCTCACCTACAGTAATCCCCTGGGCCCACAGTGACAGTGAGAGAGACTAGCTCCCCTACAGTAGTCCCCTGGGCCCACAGTAACAGTGAGAGAGACCAGCTCACCTACAGTAGTCCCCTGGGCCCACAGTAACAGTGAGAGAGACCAGCTCACCTACAGTAATCCCCTGGGCCCACAGTAACAGTGAGAGAGACCAGCTCCCCTACAGTAATCCACTGGGCCCACAGTGACAGTTTGAGAGACCAGCTCACCTACAGTAATCCCCTGGGCCCACAGTGACAGTGAGAGAGACCAGCTCACCTACAGTAATCCCCTGGACCCACACTAACAATGAGAGAGACCAGCTCCCCTACAGTAATCCCCTGGGCCCACAGTAACAGTGTGGGAGAGAGACCAGCTCACCTTCAGTAATCCCCTGGGCCCACAGTAACAGTGAGAGAGACCAGCTCACCTACATTAATCCCCTGGGCATACAGTGACAGTGAGAGAGAGAGAGAGAGAGACCAGCTCACCTACAGTAATCCCCTGGACCCACAGTAACGGTGAGAGAGACCAGCTCCCCTACAGTAATCCCCTGGGCCCACAGTAACAGTGTGAGAGACCAGCTCACCTACAGTAATCTCCTGGGCCCACAGTAACAGTGAGAGAGACCAGCTCACCTACAGTAATCCCCTGGACCCACAGTGACAGTGAGAGAGACCAGCTCACCTACAGTAATCCCCTGGACCCACAGTAACAGTGAGAGAGACCAGCTCACCTACAGTAATCCCCTGGGCCCACAGTGACAGTCAGAGAGACCAGCTCACCTCCAGTAATCCCCTGGGCCCACAGTAACAGTGTGAGAGACCAGCTCACCTACAGTAATCCCCTGGGCCCACAGTGACAGTGAGAGAGACTAGCTCCCCTACCGTAATCCCCTGGGCCCACAGTGACAGTGAGAGAGACCAGCTCACCTACAGTAATCCCCTAGGCCCACAGTAACAGTGAGAGAGACCAGCTCACCTACAGTAATCCCGAGGACCCACATTAACAATGAGAGAGACGAGCTCACCTACAGTAGTCCCCTGGGTCCACAGTAACAGTGAGATAGACCAGCTCACCTACAGTAATCCCCTGGGCCCACAGTAACAGTGAGAGAGACCAGCTCACCTACAGTAATCCCCTGGACCCACCGTAACAGTGAGAGAGACCAGCTCACCTACAGTAATCCCGTGGTCCCACATTAACAATGAGAGGGACGAGCTCCCTACAGTAATCCCCTGGGCCCACAGTAAAAGTGAGAGAGACCAGCTCACCTACAGTAATCACCTGGGCCCACAGTGACAGTCAGAGAGACCAGCTCACCTCCAGTAATCCCCTGGGCCCACAGTAACAGTGTGAGAGACCAGCTCACCTACAGTCGTCCCCTGGGCCCACAGTAACAATGAGAGAGACCAGCTCACCTACAGTAATCCCCTGGGCCCACAGTAACAGTGAGAGAGACCAGCTCACCTACAGTAGTCCCCTGGGCCCACAGTAACAGTGAGAGAGACCAGCTCCCCTACAGTAGTCCCCTGGGCCCACAGTAACAGTGAGAGAGACCAGCTCCCCTACAGTAATCCCCTGGGCCCACAGTGACAGTGAGAGAGACCAGCTCACCTCCAGTAATCCCCTGGGCCCACAGTGACAGTGAGAGAGACCAGCTCACCTACAGTAATCCCCTGGGCCCACAGTAACAGTGAGAGAGACCAGCTCACCTACAGTAATCCCCTGGACCCACAGTAACAGTGAGAGAGACCAGCTCACCTACAGTAATCCCCTGGGCCCACAGTAACAGTGAGAGAGACCAGCTCACCTACAGTAATCCCCTGGGCCCACAGTGACAGTGAGAGAGACTAGCTCCCCTACAGTAGTCCCCTGGGCCCACAGTAACAGTGAGAGAGACCAGCTCACCTACAGTAGTCCCCTGGGCCCACAGTAACAGTGAGAGAGACCAGCTCACCTACAGTAATCCCCTGGGCCCACAGTAACAGTGAGAGAGACCAGCTCCCCTACAGTAATCCACTGGGCCCACAGTGACAGTTTGAGAGACCAGCTCACCTACAGTAATCCCTTGGGCCCACAGTGACAGTGAGAGAGACCAGCTCACCTACAGTAATCCCCTGGACCCACACTAACAATGAGAGAGACCAGCTCCCCTACAGTAATCCCCTGGGCCCACAGTAACAGTGTGGGAGAGAGACCAGCTCACCTTCAGTAATCCCCTGGGCCCACAGTAACAGTGAGAGAGACCAGCTCACCTACAGTAATCCCCTGGGCATACAGTGACAGTGAGAGAGAGAGAGAGAGAGACCAGCTCACCTACAGTAATCCCCTGGACCCACAGTAACGGTGAGAGAGACCAGCTCCCCTACAGTAATCCCCTGGGCCCACAGTAACAGTGTGAGAGACCAGCTCACCTACAGTAATCTCCTGGGCCCACAGTAACAGTGAGAGAGACCAGCTCACCTACAGTAATCCCCTGGACCCACAGTGACAGTGAGAGAGAGAGAGAGAGACCAGCTCACCTACAGTAATCCCCTGGGCCCACAGTAACAGTGAGAGAGAGAGAGAGAGACCAGCTCACCTACAGTAATCCCCTGGGCCCACAGTAACAGTGAGAGAGACCAGCTCACCTACAGTAATCCCATGGGTCCACAGTGACAGTGAGAGAGACCAGCTCACCTACAGTAATCCCCTCAACCCACAGTAACAGTGAGAGAGACCAGCTCACCTACAGTAATCTCCTGGGCCCACAGTAACAGTGAGAGAGACCAGCTCACCTACAGTAATCCCCTGGGCCCACAGTGACAGTCAGAGAGACCAGCTCACCTCCAGTAGTCCCCTGGGCCCACAGTGACAGTGAGAGAGACCAGCTCACCTACAGTAGTCCCCTGGGCCCACAGTAACAGTGAGAGAGACCAGCTCCCCTACAGTAATCCCCTGGGCCCACAGTGACAGTGAGAGAGACCAGCTCCCCTACAGTAATCCCCTGGGCCCACAGTAACAGTGAGAGAGACCAGCTCACCTACATTAATCCCCTGGGCCCACAGTAACATTGAGAGAGACCAGCTCCCCTACAGAAATCCCCTGGGCCCACAGTGACAGTGAGAGAGACTAGCTCCCCTACAGTAATCCCCTGGGCCCACAGTAACAGTGAGAGAGACCAGCTCACCTACAGTAATCCCCTAGGCCCACAGTAACAGTGAGAGAGACCAGCTCACCTACAGTAATCCCCTGGGCCCACAGTAACAGTGAGAGAGAGAGACCAGCTCACCTACAGTAATCCCCTGGACCCACAGTAACAGTGAGAGAGACCAGCTCACCTACAGTAATCCCCTGGGCCCACAGTAACAGTGAGAGAGACCAGCTCACCTACAGTAATCCCCTGGGCCCACAGTGACAGTCAGAGAGACCAGCTCACCTCCAGTAATCCCCTGGGCCCACAGTAACAGTGTGAGAGACCAGCTCACCTACAGTAATCCCCTGGGCCCACAGTGACAGTGAGAGAGACTAGCTCCCCTACCGTAATCCCCTGGGCCCACAGTGACAGTGAGAGAGACCAGCTCACCTACAGTAATCCCCTAGGCCCACAGTAACAGTGAGAGAGTCCAGCTCACCTACAGTAATCCCGTGGACCCACATTAACAATGAGAGAGACGAGCTCACCTCCAGTAGTCCCCTGGGCCCACAGTAACAGTGTGAGAGACCAGCTCACCTACAGTAATCTCCTGGGCCCACAGTAACAGTGAGAGAGACCAGCTCACCTACAGTAATCCCCTGGACCCACAGTGACAGTGAGAGAGACCAGCTCACCTACAGTAGTCCCCTGGGCCCACAGTAACAGTGAGAGAGAGAGAGAGAGACCAGCTCACCTACAGTAATCCCCTGGGCCCACAGTAACAGTGAGAGAGACCAGCTCACCTACAGTAATCCCATGGGTCCACAGTGACAGTGAGAGAGACCAGCTCACCTACAGTAATCCCCTCAACCCACAGTAACAGTGAGAGAGACCAGCTCACCTACAGTAATCTCCTGGGCCCACAGTAACAGTGAGAGAGACCAGCTCCCCTACAGTAATCCCCTGGGCCCACAGTAACAGTGTGGGAGAGAGACCAGCTCCCCTACAGTAATCCCCTGGGCCCACAGTGACAGTGAGAGAGACCAGCTCACCTCCAGTAATCCCCTGGGCCCACAGTGACAGTGAGAGAGACCAGCTCACCTACAGTAATCCCCTGGGCCCACAGTAACAGTGAGAGAGACCAGCTCACCTACAGTAATCCCCTGGACCCACAGTAACAGTGAGAGAGACCAGCTCACCTACAGTAATCCCCTGGGCCCACAGTAACAGTGAGAGAGACCAGCTCACCTACAGTAATCCCCTGGGCCCACAGTGACAGTGAGAGAGACTAGCTCCCCTACAGTAGTCCCCTGGGCCCACAGTAACAGTGAGAGAGACCAGCTCACCTACAGTAGTCCCCTGGGCCCACAGTAACAGTGAGAGAGACCAGCTCACCTACAGTAATCCCCTGGGCCCACAGTAACAGTGAGAGAGACCAGCTCCCCTACAGTAATCCACTGGGCCCACAGTGACAGTTTGAGAGACCAGCTCACCTACAGTAATCCCCTGGGCCCACAGTGACAGTGAGAGAGACCAGCTCACCTACAGTAATCCCCTGGACCCACACTAACAATGAGAGAGACCAGCTCCCCTACAGTAATCCCCTGGGCCCACAGTAACAGTGTGGGAGAGAGACCAGCTCACCTTCAGTAATCCCCTGGGCCCACAGTAACAGTGAGAGAGACCAGCTCACCTACATTAATCCCCTGGGCATACAGTGACAGTGAGAGAGAGAGAGAGAGAGACCAGCTCACCTACAGTAATCCCCTGGACCCACAGTAACGGTGAGAGAGACCAGCTCCCCTACAGTAATCCCCTGGGCCCACAGTAACAGTGTGAGAGACCAGCTCACCTACAGTAATCTCCTGGGCCCACAGTAACAGTGAGAGAGACCAGCTCACCTACAGTAATCCCCTGGACCCACAGTGACAGTGAGAGAGACCAGCTCACCTACAGTAATCCCCTGGACCCACAGTAACAGTGAGAGAGACCAGCTCACCTACAGTAATCCCCTGGGCCCACAGTGACAGTCAGAGAGACCAGCTCACCTCCAGTAATCCCCTGGGCCCACAGTAACAGTGTGAGAGACCAGCTCACCTACAGTAATCCCCTGGGCCCACAGTGACAGTGAGAGAGACTAGCTCCCCTACCGTAATCCCCTGGGCCCACAGTGACAGTGAGAGAGACCAGCTCACCTACAGTAATCCCCTAGGCCCACAGTAACAGTGAGAGAGACCAGCTCACCTACAGTAATCCCGAGGACCCACATTAACAATGAGAGAGACGAGCTCACCTACAGTAGTCCCCTGGGTCCACAGTAACAGTGAGATAGACCAGCTCACCTACAGTAATCCCCTGGGCCCACAGTAACAGTGAGAGAGACCAGCTCACCTACAGTAATCCCCTGGACCCACCGTAACAGTGAGAGAGACCAGCTCACCTACAGTAATCCCGTGGTCCCACATTAACAATGAGAGGGACGAGCTCCCTACAGTAATCCCCTGGGCCCACAGTAAAAGTGAGAGAGACCAGCTCACCTACAGTAATCACCTGGGCCCACAGTGACAGTCAGAGAGACCAGCTCACCTCCAGTAATCCCCTGGGCCCACAGTAACAGTGTGAGAGACCAGCTCACCTACAGTCGTCCCCTGGGCCCACAGTAACAATGAGAGAGACCAGCTCACCTACAGTAATCCCCTGGGCCCACAGTAACAGTGAGAGAGACCAGCTCACCTACAGTAGTCCCCTGGGCCCACAGTAACAGTGAGAGAGACCAGCTCCCCTACAGTAGTCCCCTGGGCCCACAGTAACAGTGAGAGAGACCAGCTCCCCTACAGTAATCCCCTGGGCCCACAGTGACAGTGAGAGAGACCAGCTCACCTCCAGTAATCCCCTGGGCCCACAGTGACAGTGAGAGAGACCAGCTCACCTACAGTAATCCCCTGGGCCCACAGTAACAGTGAGAGAGACCAGCTCACCTACAGTAATCCCCTGGACCCACAGTAACAGTGAGAGAGACCAGCTCACCTACAGTAATCCCCTGGGCCCACAGTAACAGTGAGAGAGACCAGCTCACCTACAGTAATCCCCTGGGCCCACAGTGACAGTGAGAGAGACTAGCTCCCCTACAGTAGTCCCCTGGGCCCACAGTAACAGTGAGAGAGACCAGCTCACCTACAGTAGTCCCCTGGGCCCACAGTAACAGTGAGAGAGACCAGCTCACCTACAGTAATCCCCTGGGCCCACAGTAACAGTGAGAGAGACCAGCTCCCCTACAGTAATCCACTGGGCCCACAGTGACAGTTTGAGAGACCAGCTCACCTACAGTAATCCCTTGGGCCCACAGTGACAGTGAGAGAGACCAGCTCACCTACAGTAATCCCCTGGACCCACACTAACAATGAGAGAGACCAGCTCCCCTACAGTAATCCCCTGGGCCCACAGTAACAGTGTGGGAGAGAGACCAGCTCACCTTCAGTAATCCCCTGGGCCCACAGTAACAGTGAGAGAGACCAGCTCACCTACAGTAATCCCCTGGGCATACAGTGACAGTGAGAGAGAGAGAGAGAGAGACCAGCTCACCTACAGTAATCCCCTGGACCCACAGTAACGGTGAGAGAGACCAGCTCCCCTACAGTAATCCCCTGGGCCCACAGTAACAGTGTGAGAGACCAGCTCACCTACAGTAATCTCCTGGGCCCACAGTAACAGTGAGAGAGACCAGCTCACCTACAGTAATCCCCTGGACCCACAGTGACAGTGAGAGAGAGAGAGAGAGACCAGCTCACCTACAGTAATCCCCTGGGCCCACAGTAACAGTGAGAGAGAGAGAGAGAGACCAGCTCACCTACAGTAATCCCCTGGGCCCACAGTAACAGTGAGAGAGACCAGCTCACCTACAGTAATCCCATGGGTCCACAGTGACAGTGAGAGAGACCAGCTCACCTACAGTAATCCCCTCAACCCACAGTAACAGTGAGAGAGACCAGCTCACCTACAGTAATCTCCTGGGCCCACAGTAACAGTGAGAGAGACCAGCTCACCTACAGTAATCCCCTGGGCCCACAGTGACAGTCAGAGAGACCAGCTCACCTCCAGTAGTCCCCTAGGCCCACAGTGACAGTGAGAGAGACCAGCTCACCTACAGTAGTCCCCTGGGCCCACAGTAACAGTGAGAGAGACCAGCTCCCCTACAGTAATCCCCTGGGCCCACAGTGACAGTGAGAGAGACCAGCTCCCCTACAGTAATCCCCTGGGCCCACAGTAACAGTGAGAGAGACCAGCTCACCTACATTAATCCCCTGGGCCCACAGTAACAGTGAGAGAGACCAGCTCCCCTACAGTAATCCCCTGGGCCCACAGTGACAGTGAGAGAGACTAGCTCCCCTACAGTAATCCCCTGGGCCCACAGTAACAGTGAGAGAGACCAGCTCACCTACAGTAATCCCCTAGGCCCACAGTAACAGTGAGAGAGACCAGCTCACCTACAGTAATCCCCTGGGCCCACAGTAACAGTGAGAGAGAGAGACCAGCTCACCTACAGTAATCCCCTGCACCCACAGTAACAGTGAGAGAGACCAGCTCACCTACAGTAATCCCCTGGGCCCACAGTAACAGTGAGAGAGACCAGCTCACCTACAGTAATCCCCTGGGCCCACAGTGACAGTCAGAGAGACCAGCTCACCTCCAGTAATCCCCTGGGCCCACAGTAACAGTGTGAGAGACCAGCTCACCTACAGTAATCCCCTGGGCCCACAGTGACAGTGAGAGAGACTAGCTCCCCTACCGTAATCCCCTGGGCCCACAGTGACAGTGAGAGAGACCAGCTCACCTACAGTAATCCCCTAGGCCCACAGTAACAGTGAGAGAGTCCAGCTCACCTACAGTAATCCCGTGGACCCACATTAACAATGAGAGAGACGAGCTCACCTCCAGTAGTCCCCTGGGCCCACAGTAACAGTGTGAGAGACCAGCTCACCTACAGTAATCTCCTGGGCCCACAGTAACAGTGAGAGAGACCAGCTCACCTACAGTAATCCCCTGGACCCACAGTGACAGTGAGAGAGACCAGCTCACCTACAGTAGTCCCCTGGGCCCACAGTAACAGTGAGAGAGAGAGAGAGAGACCAGCTCACCTACAGTAATCCCCTGGGCCCACAGTAACAGTGAGAGAGACCAGCTCACCTACAGTAATCCCATGGGTCCACAGTGACAGTGAGAGAGACCAGCTCACCTACAGTAATCCCCTCAACCCACAGTAACAGTGAGAGAGACCAGCTCACCTACAGTAATCTCCTGGGCCCACAGTAACAGTGAGAGAGACCAGCTCACCTACAGTAATCCCCTGGGCCCACAGTGACAGTCAGAGAGACCAGCTCACCTCCAGTAGTCCCCTGGGCCCACAGTGACAGTGAGAGAGACCAGCTCACCTACAGTAGTCCCCTGGGCCCACAGTAACAGTGAGAGAGACCAGCTCCCCTACAGTAATCCCCTGGGCCCACAGTGACAGTGAGAGAGACCAGCTCCCCTACAGTAATCCCCTGGGCCCACAGTAACAGTGAGAGAGACCAGCTCACCTACAGTAATCCCCTGGGCCCACAGTAACAGTGAGAGAGACCAGCTCACCTACAGTAATCCCATGGGTCCACAGTGACAGTGAGAGAGACCAGCTCACCTACAGTAATCCCCTCAACCCACAGTAACAGTGAGAGAGACCAGCTCACCTACAGTAATCCCCTGGGCCCACAGTAACAGTGAGAGAGACCAGCTCACCTACAGTAATCCCCTGGGCCCACAGTGACACTGAGAGAGACTAGCTCCCCTACAGTAGTCCCCTGGGCCCACAGTAACAGTGAGAGAGACCAGCTCACCTACAGTAGTCCCCTGGGCCCACAGTAACAGTGAGAGAGACCAGCTCACCTACAGTAATCCCCTGGGCCCACAGTAACAGTGAGAGAGACCAGCTCCCCTACAGTAATCCACTGGGCCCACAGTGACAGTTTGAGAGACCAGCTCACCTACAGTAATCCCCTGGGCCCACAGTGACAGTGAGAGAGACCAGCTCACCTACAGTAATCCCCTGGACCCACACTAACAATGAGAGAGATCAGCTCCCCTACAGTAATCCCCTGGGCCCACAGTAACAGTGTGGGAGAGAGACCAGCTCACCTTCAGTAATCCCCTGGGCCCACAGTAACAGTGAGAGAGACCAGCTCACCTACAGTAATCCCCTGGGCATACAGTGACAGTGAGAGAGAGAGAGAGAGAGACCAGCTCACCTACAGTAATCCCCTGGACCCACAGTAACGGTGAGAGAGACCAGCTCCCCTACAGTAATCCCCTGGGCCCACAGTAACAGTGTGAGAGACCAGCTCACCTACAGTAATCTCCTGGGCCCACAGTAACAGTGAGAGAGACCAGCTCACCTACAGTAATCCCCTGGACCCACAGTGACAGTGAGAGAGACCAGCTCACCTACAGTAATCCCCTGGACCCACAGTAACAGTGAGAGAGACCAGCTCACCTACAGTAATCCCCTGGGCCCACAGTGACAGTCAGAGAGACCAGCTCACCTCCAGTAATCCCCTGGGCCCACAGTAACAGTGTGAGAGACCAGCTCACCTACAGTAATCCCCTGGGCCCACAGTGACAGTGAGAGAGACTAGCTCCCCTACCGTAATCCCCTGGGCCCACAGTGACAGTGAGAGAGACCAGCTCACCTACAGTAATCCCCTAGGCCCACAGTAACAGTGAGAGAGACCAGCTCACCTACAGTAATCCCGAGGACCCACATTAACAATGAGAGAGACGAGCTCACCTACAGTAGTCCCCTGGGTCCACAGTAACAGTGAGATAGACCAGCTCACCTACAGTAATCCCCTGGGCCCACAGTAACAGTGAGAGAGACCAGCTCACCTACAGTAATCCCCTGGACCCACCGTAACAGTGAGAGAGACCAGCTCACCTACAGTAATCCCGTGGTCCCACATTAACAATGAGAGGGACGAGCTCCCTACAGTAATCCCCTGGGCCCACAGTAAAAGTGAGAGAGACCAGCTCACCTACAGTAATCACCTGGGCCCACAGTGACAGTCAGAGAGACCAGCTCACCTCCAGTAATCCCCTGGGCCCACAGTAACAGTGTGAGAGACCAGCTCACCTACAGTCGTCCCCTGGGCCCACAGTAACAATGAGAGAGACCAGCTCACCTACAGTAATCCCCTGGGCCCACAGTAACAGTGAGAGAGACCAGCTCACCTACAGTAGTCCCCTGGGCCCACAGTAACAGTGAGAGAGACCAGCTCCCCTACAGTAGTCCCCTGGGCCCACAGTAACAGTGAGAGAGACCAGCTCCCCTACAGTAATCCCCTGGGCCCACAGTGACAGTGAGAGAGACCAGCTCACCTCCAGTAATCCCCTGGGCCCACAGTGACAGTGAGAGAGACCAGCTCACCTACAGTAATCCCCTGGGCCCACAGTAACAGTGAGAGAGACCAGCTCACCTACAGTAATCCCCTGGACCCACAGTAACAGTGAGAGAGACCAGCTCACCTACAGTAATCCCCTGGGCCCACAGTAACAGTGAGAGAGACCAGCTCACCTACAGTAATCCCCTGGGCCCACAGTGACAGTGAGAGAGACTAGCTCCCCTACAGTAGTCCCCTGGGCCCACAGTAACAGTGAGAGAGACCAGCTCACCTACAGTAGTCCCCTGGGCCCACAGTAACAGTGAGAGAGACCAGCACACCTACAGTAATCCCCTGGGCCCACAGTAACAGTGAGAGAGACCAGCTCACCTACAGTAATCCCCTGGACCCACACTAACAATGAGAGAGACCAGCTCCCCTACAGTAATCCCCTGGGCCCACAGTAACAGTGTGGGAGAGAGACCAGCTCACCTTCAGTAATCCACTGGGCCCACAGTAACAGTGAGAGAGACCAGCTCACCTACAGTAATCCCCTGGGCATACAGTGACAGTGAGAGAGAGAGAGAGAGAGACCAGCTCACCTACAGTAATCCCCTGGACCCACAGTAACGGTGAGAGAGACCAGCTCACCTACAGTAATCCCCTCAACCCACAGTAACAGTGAGAGAGACCAGCTCACCTACAGTAATCCCCTGGGCCCACAGTAACAGTGAGAGAGACCAGCTCCCCTACAGTAATCCCATGGGTCCACAGTGACAGTGAGAGAGACCAGCTCACCTACAGTAGTCCCCTGGGCCCACAGTAACAGTGAGAGAGAGAGAGAGAGACCAGCTCACCTACAGTAATCCCCTGGGCCCACAGTAACAGTGAGAGAGACCAGCTCACCTACAGTAATCCCATGGGTCCACAGTGACAGTGAGAGAGACCAGCTCACCTACAGTAATCCCCTGGGCCCACAGTAACAGTGAGAGAGACCAGCTCCCCTACAGTAATCCACTGGGCCCACAGTGACAGTTTGAGAGACCAGCTCACCTACAGTAATCCCCTGGGCCCACAGTGACAGTGAGAGAGACCAGCTCACCTACAGTAATCCCCTGGACCCACACTAACAATGAGAGAGATCAGCTCCCCTACAGTAATCCCCTGGGCCCACAGTAACAGTGTGGGAGAGAGACCAGCTCACCTTTAGTAATCCCCTGGGCCCACAGTAACAGTGAGAGAGACCAGCTCACCTACAGTAATCCCCTGGGCATACAGTGACAGTGAGAGAGAGAGAGAGACCAGCTCACCTACAGTAATCCCCTGGACCCACAGTAACGGTGAGAGAGACCAGCTCCCCTACAGTAATCCCCTGGGCCCACAGTAACAGTGTGAGAGACCAGCTCACCTACAGTCGTCCCCTGGGCCCACAGTAACAGTGAGAGAGACCAGCTCACCTACAGTAATCCCCTGGGCATACAGTGACAGTGAGAGAGAGAGAGAGAGAGACCAGCTCACCTACAGTAATCCCCTGGACCCACAGTAACGGTGAGAGAGACCAGCTCCCCTACAGTAATCCCCTGGGCCCACAGTAAAAGTGAGAGAGACCAGCTCACCTACAGTAATCCCATGGGTCCACAGTGACAGTGAGAGAGACCAGCTCACCTACAGTAATCCCCTCAACCCACAGTAACAGTGAGAGAGACCAGCTCACCTACAGTAATCTCCTGGGCCCACAGTAACAGTGAGAGAGACCAGCTCACCTACAGTAATCCCCTGGGCCCACAGTGACAGTCAGAGAGACCAGCTCACCTCCAGTAGTCCCCTGGGCCCACAGTGACAGTGAGAGAGACCAGCTCACCTACAGTAGTCCCCTGGGCCCACAGTAACAGTGAGAGAGACCAGCTCCCCTACAGTAATCCCCTGGGCCCACAGTGACAGTGAGAGAGACCAGCTCCCCTACAGTAATCCCCTGGGCCCACAGTAACAGTGAGAGAGACCAGCTCACCTACAGTAATCCCCTGGGCCCACAGTAACAGTGAGAGAGACCAGCTCACCTACAGTAATCCCATGGGTCCACAGTGACAGTGAGAGAGACCAGCTCACCTACAGTAATCCCCTCAACCCACAGTAACAGTGAGAGAGACCAGCTCACCTACAGTAATCCCCTGGGCCCACAGTAACAGTGAGAGAGACCAGCTCACCTACAGTAATCCCCTGGGCCCACAGTGACACTGAGAGAGACTAGCTCCCCTACAGTAGTCCCCTGGGCCCACAGTAACAGTGAGAGAGACCAGCTCACCTACAGTAGTCCCCTGGGCCCACAGTAACAGTGAGAGAGACCAGCTCACCTACAGTAATCCCCTGGGCCCACAGTAACAGTGAGAGAGACCAGCTCCCCTACAGTAATCCACTGGGCCCACAGTGACAGTTTGAGAGACCAGCTCACCTACAGTAATCCCCTGGGCCCACAGTGACAGTGAGAGAGACCAGCTCACCTACAGTAATCCCCTGGACCCACACTAACAATGAGAGAGATCAGCTCCCCTACAGTAATCCCCTGGGCCCACAGTAACAGTGTGGGAGAGAGACCAGCTCACCTTCAGTAATCCCCTGGGCCCACAGTAACAGTGAGAGAGACCAGCTCACCTACAGTAATCCCCTGGGCATACAGTGACAGTGAGAGAGAGAGAGAGAGAGACCAGCTCACCTACAGTAATCCCCTGGACCCACAGTAACGGTGAGAGAGACCAGCTCCCCTACAGTAATCCCCTGGGCCCACAGTAACAGTGTGAGAGACCAGCTCACCTACAGTAATCTCCTGGGCCCACAGTAACAGTGAGAGAGACCAGCTCACCTACAGTAATCCCCTGGACCCACAGTGACAGTGAGAGAGACCAGCTCACCTACAGTAATCCCCTGGACCCACAGTAACAGTGAGAGAGACCAGCTCACCTACAGTAATCCCCTGGGCCCACAGTGACAGTCAGAGAGACCAGCTCACCTCCAGTAATCCCCTGGGCCCACAGTAACAGTGTGAGAGACCAGCTCACCTACAGTAATCCCCTGGGCCCACAGTGACAGTGAGAGAGACTAGCTCCCCTACCGTAATCCCCTGGGCCCACAGTGACAGTGAGAGAGACCAGCTCACCTACAGTAATCCCCTAGGCCCACAGTAACAGTGAGAGAGACCAGCTCACCTACAGTAATCCCGAGGACCCACATTAACAATGAGAGAGACGAGCTCACCTACAGTAGTCCCCTGGGTCCACAGTAACAGTGAGATAGACCAGCTCACCTACAGTAATCCCCTGGGCCCACAGTAACAGTGAGAGAGACCAGCTCACCTACAGTAATCCCCTGGACCCACCGTAACAGTGAGAGAGACCAGCTCACCTACAGTAATCCCGTGGTCCCACATTAACAATGAGAGGGACGAGCTCCCTACAGTAATCCCCTGGGCCCACAGTAAAAGTGAGAGAGACCAGCTCACCTACAGTAATCACCTGGGCCCACAGTGACAGTCAGAGAGACCAGCTCACCTCCAGTAATCCCCTGGGCCCACAGTAACAGTGTGAGAGACCAGCTCACCTACAGTCGTCCCCTGGGCCCACAGTAACAATGAGAGAGACCAGCTCACCTACAGTAATCCCCTGGGCCCACAGTAACAGTGAGAGAGACCAGCTCACCTACAGTAGTCCCCTGGGCCCACAGTAACAGTGAGAGAGACCAGCTCCCCTACAGTAGTCCCCTGGGCCCACAGTAACAGTGAGAGAGACCAGCTCCCCTACAGTAATCCCCTGGGCCCACAGTGACAGTGAGAGAGACCAGCTCACCTCCAGTAATCCCCTGGGCCCACAGTGACAGTGAGAGAGACCAGCTCACCTACAGTAATCCCCTGGGCCCACAGTAACAGTGAGAGAGACCAGCTCACCTACAGTAATCCCCTGGACCCACAGTAACAGTGAGAGAGACCAGCTCACCTACAGTAATCCCCTGGGCCCACAGTAACAGTGAGAGAGACCAGCTCACCTACAGTAATCCCCTGGGCCCACAGTGACAGTGAGAGAGACTAGCTCCCCTACAGTAGTCCCCTGGGCCCACAGTAACAGTGAGAGAGACCAGCTCACCTACAGTAGTCCCCTGGGCCCACAGTAACAGTGAGAGAGACCAGCACACCTACAGTAATCCCCTGGGCCCACAGTAACAGTGAGAGAGACCAGCTCACCTACAGTAATCCCCTGGACCCACACTAACAATGAGAGAGACCAGCTCCCCTACAGTAATCCCCTGGGCCCACAGTAACAGTGTGGGAGAGAGACCAGCTCACCTTCAGTAATCCACTGGGCCCACAGTAACAGTGAGAGAGACCAGCTCACCTACAGTAATCCCCTGGGCATACAGTGACAGTGAGAGAGAGAGAGAGAGAGACCAGCTCACCTACAGTAATCCCCTGGACCCACAGTAACGGTGAGAGAGACCAGCTCACCTACAGTAATCCCCTCAACCCACAGTAACAGTGAGAGAGACCAGCTCACCTACAGTAATCCCCTGGGCCCACAGTAACAGTGAGAGAGACCAGCTCCCCTACAGTAATCCCATGGGTCCACAGTGACAGTGAGAGAGACCAGCTCACCTACAGTAGTCCCCTGGGCCCACAGTAACAGTGAGAGAGAGAGAGAGAGACCAGCTCACCTACAGTAATCCCCTGGGCCCACAGTAACAGTGAGAGAGACCAGCTCACCTACAGTAATCCCATGGGTCCACAGTGACAGTGAGAGAGACCAGCTCACCTACAGTAATCCCCTGGGCCCACAGTAACAGTGAGAGAGACCAGCTCCCCTACAGTAATCCACTGGGCCCACAGTGACAGTTTGAGAGACCAGCTCACCTACAGTAATCCCCTGGGCCCACAGTGACAGTGAGAGAGACCAGCTCACCTACAGTAATCCCCTGGACCCACACTAACAATGAGAGAGATCAGCTCCCCTACAGTAATCCCCTGGGCCCACAGTAACAGTGTGGGAGAGAGACCAGCTCACCTTTAGTAATCCCCTGGGCCCACAGTAACAGTGAGAGAGACCAGCTCACCTACAGTAATCCCCTGGGCATACAGTGACAGTGAGAGAGAGAGAGAGACCAGCTCACCTACAGTAATCCCCTGGACCCACAGTAACGGTGAGAGAGACCAGCTCCCCTACAGTAATCCCCTGGGCCCACAGTAACAGTGTGAGAGACCAGCTCACCTACAGTCGTCCCCTGGGCCCACAGTAACAGTGAGAGAGACCAGCTCACCTACAGTAATCCCCTGGGCATACAGTGACAGTGAGAGAGAGAGAGAGAGAGACCAGCTCACCTACAGTAATCCCCTGGACCCACAGTAACGGTGAGAGAGACCAGCTCCCCTACAGTAATCCCCTGGGCCCACAGTAAAAGTGAGAGAGACCAGCTCACCTACAGTAATCACCTGGGCCCACAGTGACAGTCAGAGAGACCAGCTCACCTCCAGTAATCCCCTGGGCCCACAGTAACAGTGTGAGAGACCAGCTCACCTACAGTCGTCCCCTGGGCCCACAGTAACAATGAGAGAGACCAGCTCACCTACAGTAATCCCCTGGGCCCACAGTAACAGTGAGAGAGACCAGCTCACCTACAGTAGTCCCCTGGGCCCACAGTAACAGTGAGAGAGACCAGCTCCCCTACAGTAGTCCCCTGGGCCCACAGTAACAGTGAGAGAGACCAGCTCCCCTACAGTAATCCCCTGGGCCCACAGTGACAGTGAGAGAGACCAGCTCACCTCCAGTAATCCCCTGGGCCCACAGTGACAGTGAGAGAGACCAGCTCACCTACAGTAATCCCCTGGGCCCACAGTAACAGTGAGAGAGACCAGCTCACCTACAGTAATCCCCTGGACCCACAGTAACAGTGAGAGAGACCAGCTCACCTACAGTAATCCCCTGGGCCCACAGTAACAGTGAGAGAGACCAGCTCACCTACAGTAATCCCCTGGGCCCACAGTGACAGTGAGAGAGACTAGCTCCCCTACAGTAGTCCCCTGGGCCCACAGTAACAGTGAGAGAGACCAGCTCACCTACAGTAGTCCCCTGGGCCCACAGTAACAGTGAGAGAGACCAGCTCACCTACAGTAATCCCCTGGGCCCACAGTAACAGTGAGAGAGACCAGCTCACCTACAGTAATCCCCTGGACCCACACTAACAATGAGAGAGACCAGCTCCCCTACAGTAATCCCCTGGGCCCACAGTAACAGTGTGGGAGAGAGACCAGCTCACCTTCAGTAATCCCCTGGGCCCACAGTAACAGTGAGAGAGACCAGCTCACCTACAGTAATCCCCTGGGCATACAGTGACAGTGAGAGAGAGAGAGAGAGAGACCAGCTCACCTACAGTAATCCCCTGGACCCACAGTAACGGTGAGAGAGACCAGCTCACCTACAGTAATCCCCTCAACCCACAGTAACAGTGAGAGAGACCAGCTCACCTACAGTAATCCCCTGGGCCCACAGTAACAGTGAGAGAGACCAGCTCCCCTACAGTAATCCCATGGGTCCACAGTGACAGTGAGAGAGACCAGCTCACCTACAGTAGTCCCCTGGGCCCACAGTAACAGTGAGAGAGAGAGAGAGAGACCAGCTCACCTACAGTAATCCCCTGGGCCCACAGTAACAGTGAGAGAGACCAGCTCACCTACAGTAATCCCATGGGTCCACAGTGACAGTGAGAGAGACCAGCTCACCTACAGTAATCCCCTCAACCCACAGTAACAGTGAGAGAGACCAGCTCACCTACAGTAATCCCCTGGGCCCACAGTAACAGTGAGAGAGACCAGCTCACCTACAGTAATCCCCTGGGCCCACAGTGACAGTGAGAGAGACTAGCTCCCCTACAGTAGTCCCCTGGGCCCACAGTAACAGTGAGAGAGACCAGCTCACCTACAGTAGTCCCCTGGGCCCACAGTAACAGTGAGAGAGACCAGCTCACCTACAGTAATCCCCTGGGCCCACAGTAACAGTGAGAGAGACCAGCTCCCCTACAGTAATCCACTGGGCCCACAGTGACAGTTTGAGAGACCAGCTCACCTACAGTAATCCCCTGGGCCCACAGTGACAGTGAGAGAGACCAGCTCACCTACAGTAATCCCCTGGACCCACACTAACAATGAGAGAGATCAGCTCCCCTACAGTAATCCCCTGGGCCCACAGTAACAGTGTGGGAGAGAGACCAGCTCACCTTCAGTAATCCCCTGGGCCCACAGTAACAGTGAGAGAGACCAGCTCACCTACAGTAATCCCCTGGGCATACAGTGACAGTGAGAGAGAGAGAGAGAGAGACCAGCTCACCTACAGTAATCCCCTGGACCCACAGTAACGGTGAGAGAGACCAGCTCCCCTACAGTAATCCCCTGGGCCCACAGTAACAGTGTGAGAGACCAGCTCACCTACAGTAATCTCCTGGGCCCACAGTAACAGTGAGAGAGACCAGCTCACCTACAGTAATCCCCTGGACCCACAGTGACAGTGAGAGAGACCAGCTCACCTACAGTAATCCCCTGGACCCACAGTAACAGTGAGAGAGACCAGCTCACCTACAGTAATCCCCTGGGCCCACAGTGACAGTCAGAGAGACCAGCTCACCTCCAGTAATCCCCTGGGCCCACAGTAACAGTGTGAGAGACCAGCTCACCTACAGTAATCCCCTGGGCCCACAGTGACAGTGAGAGAGACTAGCTCCCCTACCGTAATCCCCTTGGCCCACAGTGACAGTGAGAGAGACCAGCTCACCTACAGTAATCCCCTAGGCCCACAGTAACAGTGAGAGAGACCAGCTCACCTACAGTAATCCCGAGGACCCACATTAACAATGAGAGAGACGAGCTCACCTACAGTAGTCCCCTGGGTCCACAGTAACAGTGAGATAGACCAGCTCACCTACAGTAATCCCCTGGGCCCACAGTAACAGTGAGAGAGACCAGCTCACCTACAGTAATCCCCTGGACCCACCGTAACAGTGAGAGAGACCAGCTCACCTACAGTAATCCCGTGGTCCCACATTAACAATGAGAGGGACGAGCTCCCTACAGTAATCCCCTGGGCCCACAGTAAAAGTGAGAGAGACCAGCTCACCTACAGTAATCACCTGGGCCCACAGTGACAGTCAGAGAGACCAGCTCACCTCCAGTAATCCCCTGGGCCCACAGTAACAGTGTGAGAGACCAGCTCACCTACAGTCGTCCCCTGGGCCCACAGTAACAATGAGAGAGACCAGCTCACCTACAGTAATCCCCTGGGCCCACAGTAACAGTGAGAGAGACCAGCTCACCTACAGTAGTCCCCTGGGCCCACAGTAACAGTGAGAGAGACCAGCTCCCCTACAGTAGTCCCCTGGGCCCACAGTAACAGTGAGAGAGACCAGCTCCCCTACAGTAATCCCCTGGGCCCACAGTGACAGTGAGAGAGACCAGCTCACCTCCAGTAATCCCCTGGGCCCACAGTGACAGTGAGAGAGACCAGCTCACCTACAGTAATCCCCTGGGCCCACAGTAACAGTGAGAGAGACCAGCTCACCTACAGTAATCCCCTGGACCCACAGTAACAGTGAGAGAGACCAGCTCACCTACAGTAATCCCCTGGGCCCACAGTAACAGTGAGAGAGACCAGCTCACCTACAGTAATCCCCTGGGCCCACAGTGACAGTGAGAGAGACTAGCTCCCCTACAGTAGTCCCCTGGGCCCACAGTAACAGTGAGAGAGACCAGCTCACCTACAGTAGTCCCCTGGGCCCACAGTAACAGTGAGAGAGACCAGCTCACCTACAGTAATCCCCTGGGCCCACAGTAACAGTGAGAGAGACCAGCTCACCTACAGTAATCCCCTGGACCCACACTAACAATGAGAGAGACCAGCTCCCCTACAGTAATCCCCTGGGCCCACAGTAACAGTGTGGGAGAGAGACCAGCTCACCTTCAGTAATCCCCTGGGCCCACAGTAACAGTGAGAGAGACCAGCTCACCTACAGTAATCCCCTGGGCATACAGTGACAGTGAGAGAGAGAGAGAGAGAGACCAGCTCACCTACAGTAATCCCCTGGACCCACAGTAACGGTGAGAGAGACCAGCTCCCCTACAGTAATCCCCTGGGCCCACAGTAACAGTGTGAGAGACCAGCTCACCTACAGTAATCTCCTGGGCCCACAGTAACAGTGAGAGAGACCAGCTCACCTACAGTAATCCCCTGGACCCACAGTGACAGTGAGAGAGACCAGCTCACCTACAGTAATCCCCTGGACCCACAGTAACAGTGAGAGAGACCAGCTCACCTACAGTAATCCCCTGGGCCCACAGTAACAGTGAGAGAGACCAGCTCACCTACAGTAATCCCCTGGACCCACAGTAACAGTGAGAGAGACCAGCTCACCTACAGTAATCCCCTCAACCCACAGTAACAGTGAGAGAGACCAGCTCACCTACAGTAATCCCCTGGGCCCACAGTAACAGTGTGAGAGACCAGCTCACCTACAGTAATCTCCTGGGCCCACAGTAACAGTGAGAGAGACCAGCTCACCTACAGTAATCCACTGGACCCACAGTGACAGTGAGAGAGACCAGCTCACCTACAGTAGTCCCCTGGGCCCACAGTAACAGTGAGAGAGAGAGAGAGAGACCAGCTCACCTACAGTAATCCCCTGGGCCCATAGTAACAGTGAGAGAGACCAGCTCACCGACAGTAATCCCATGGGTCCACAGTGACAGTGAGAGAGACCAGCTCACCTACAGTAATCCCCTCAACCCACAGTAACAGTGAGAGAGACCAGCTCACCTACAGTAATCTCCTGGGCCCACAGTAACAGTGAGAGAGACCAGCTCACCTACAGTAATCCCCTGGGCCCACAGTGACAGTCAGAGAGACCAGCTCACCTCCAGTAGTCCCCTGGGCCCACAGTGACAGTGAGAGAGACCAGCTCACCTACAGTAGTCCCCTGGGCCCACAGTAACAGTGAGAGAGACCAGCTCCCCTACAGTAATCCCCTGGGCCCACAGTGACAGTGAGAGAGACCAGCTCCCCTACAGTAATCCCCTGGGCCCACAGTAACAGTGAGAGAGACCAGCTCACCTACATTAATCCCCTGGGCCCACAGTAACAGTGAGAGAGACCAGCTCCCCTACAGTAATCCCCTGGGCCCACAGTGACAGTGAGAGAGACTAGCTCCCCTACAGTAATCCCCTGGGCCCACAGTAACAGTGAGAGAGACCAGCTCACCTACAGTAATCCCCTAGGCCCACAGTAACAGTGAGAGAGACCAGCTCACCTACAGTAATCCCCTGGGCCCACAGTAACAGTGAGAGAGAGAGACCAGCTCACCTACAGTAATCCCCTGGACCCACAGTAACAGTGAGAGAGACCAGCTCACCTACAGTAATCCCCTGGGCCCACAGTAACAGTGAGAGAGACCAGCTCACCTCCAGTAATCCCCTGGGCCCACAGTGACAGTCAGAGAGACCAGCTCACCTCCAGTAATCCCCTGGGCCCACAGTAACAGTGTGAGAGACCAGCTCACCTACAGTAATCCCCTGGGCCCACAGTGACAGTGAGAGAGACTAGCTCCCCTACCGTAATCCCCTGGGCCCACAGTGACAGTGAGAGAGACCAGCTCACCTACAGTAATCCCCTAGGCCCACAGTAACAGTGAGAGAGTCCAGCTCACCTACAGTAATCCCGTGGACCCACATTAACAATGAGAGAGACGAGCTCACCTCCAGTAGTCCCCTGGGCCCACAGTAACAGTGTGAGAGACCAGCTCACCTACAGTAATCTCCTGGGCCCACAGTAACAGTGAGAGAGACCAGCTCACCTACAGTAATCCCCTGGACCCACAGTGACAGTGAGAGAGACCAGCTCACCTACAGTAGTCCCCTGGGCCCACAGTAACAGTGAGAGAGAGAGAGAGAGACCAGCTCACCTACAGTAATCCCCTGGGCCCACAGTAACAGTGAGAGAGACCAGCTCACCTACAGTAATCCCATGGGTCCACAGTGACAGTGAGAGAGACCAGCTCACCTACAGTAATCCCCTCAACCCACAGTAACAGTGAGAGAGACCAGCTCACCTACAGTAATCTCCTGGGCCCACAGTAACAGTGAGAGAGACCAGCTCACCTACAGTAATCCCCTGGGCCCACAGTGACAGTCAGAGAGACCAGCTCACCTCCAGTAGTCCCCTGGGCCCACAGTGACAGTGAGAGAGACCAGCTCACCTACAGTAGTCCCCTGGGCCCACAGTAACAGTGAGAGAGACCAGCTCCCCTACAGTAATCCCCTGGGCCCACAGTGACAGTGAGAGAGACCAGCTCCCCTACAGTAATCCCCTGGGCCCACAGTAACAGTGAGAGAGACCAGCTCACCTACAGTAATCCCCTGGGCCCACAGTAACAGTGAGAGAGACCAGCTCCCCTACAGTAATCCCCTGGGCCCACAGTGACAGTGAGAGAGACTAGCTCCCCTACAGTAATCCCCTGGGCCCACAGTAACAGTGAGAGAGACCAGCTCACCTACAGTAATCCCCTGGGCCCACAGTAACAGTGAGAGAGACCAGCTCACCTACAGTAATCCCCTGGGCCCACAGTGACAGTGAGAGAGACTAGCTCCCCTACAGTAGTCCCCTGGGCCCACAGTAACAGTGAGAGAGACCAGCTCACCTACAGTAGTCCCCTGGGCCCACAGTAACAGTGAGAGAGACCAGCTCACCTACAGTAATCCCCTGGGCCCACAGTAACAGTGAGAGAGACCAGCTCCCCTACAGTAATCCACTGGGCCCACAGTGACAGTTTGAGAGACCAGCTCACCTACAGTAATCCCCTGGGCCCACAGTGACAGTGAGAGAGACCAGCTCACCTACAGTAATCCCCTGGACCCACACTAACAATGAGAGAGACCAGCTCCCCTACAGTAATCCCCTGGGCCCACAGTAACAGTGTGGGAGAGAGACCAGCTCACCTTCAGTAATCCCCTGGGCCCACAGTAACAGTGAGAGAGACCAGCTCACCTAGAGTAATCCCCTGGGCATACAGTGACAGTGAGAGAGAGAGAGAGAGAGACCAGCTCACCTACAGTAATCCCCTGGACCCACAGTAACGGTGAGAGAGACCAGCTCCCCTACAGTAATCCCCTGGGCCCACAGTAACAGTGTGAGAGACCAGCTCACCTACAGTAATCTCCTGGGCCCACAGAAACAGTGAGAGAGACCAGCTCACCTACAGTAATCCCCTGGGCCCACAGTGACAGTGAGAGAGACCAGCTCACCTACAGTAATCCCCTGGACCCACAGTAACAGTGAGAGAGACCAGCTCACCTACAGTAATCCCCTGGGCCCACAGTAACAGTGAGAGAGACCAGCTCACCTACAGTAATCCCCTGGACCCACAGTAACAGTGAGAGAGACCAGCTCACCTACAGTAATCCCCTCAACCCACAGTAACAGTGAGAGAGACCAGCTCACCTACAGTAATCCCCTGGGCCCACAGTAACAGTGAGAGAGACCAGCTCACCTACAGTAATCTCCTGGGCCCACAGTAACAGTGAGAGAGACCAGCTCACCTACAGTAATCCCCTGGACCCACAGTGACAGTGAGAGAGACCAGCTCACCTACAGTAGTCCCCTGGGCCCACAGTAACAGTGAGAGAGAGAGAGAGAGACCAGCTCACCTACAGTAATCCCCTGGGCCCACAGTAACAGTGAGAGAGACCAGCTCACCTACAGTAATCCCATGGGTCCACAGTGACAGTGAGGGAGACCAGCTCACCTACAGTAATCCCCTCAACCCACAGTAACAGTGAGAGAGACCAGCTCACCTACAGTAATCTCCTGGGCCCACAGTAACAGTGAGAGAGACCAGCTCACCTACAGTAATCCCCTGGGCCCACAGTGACAGTCAGAGAGACCAGCTCACCTCCAGTAGTCCCCTGGGCCCACAGTGACAGTGAGAGAGACCAGCTCACCTACAGTAGTCCCCTGGGCCCACAGTAACAGTGAGAGAGACCAGCACCCCTACAGTAATCCCCTGGGCCCACAGTGACAGTGAGAGAGACCAGCTCCCCTACAGTAATCCCCTGGGCCCACAGTAACAGTGAGAGTGACCAGCTCACCTACAGTAATCCCCTGGGCCCACAGTAACAGTGAGAGAGACCAGCTCCCCTACAGTAATCCCCTGGGCCCACAGTGACAGTGAGAGAGACTAGCTCCCCTACAGTAATCTCCTGGGCCCACAGTAACAGTGAGAGAGACCAGCTCACCTACAGTAATCCCCTGGACCCACAGTGACAGTGAGAGAGACCAGCTCACCTACAGTAATCCCCTGGACCCACAGTAACAGTGAGAGAGACCAGCTCACCTACAGTAATCCCCTGGGCCCACAGTAACAGTGAGAGAGACCAGCTCACCTACAGTAATCCCCTGGACCCACAGTAACAGTGAGAGAGACCAGCTCACCTACAGTAATCCCCTCAACCCACAGTAACAGTGAGAGAGACCAGCTCACCTACAGTAATCCCCTGGGCCCACAGTAACAGTGTGAGAGACCAGCTCACCTACAGTAATCTCCTGGGCCCACAGTAACAGTGAGAGAGACCAGCTCACCTACAGTAATCCCCTGGACCCACAGTGACAGTGAGAGAGACCAGCTCACCTACAGTAGTCCCCTGGGCCCACAGTAACAGTGAGAGAGAGAGAGAGAGACCAGCTCACCTACAGTAATCCCCTGGGCCCACAGTAACAGTGAGAGAGACCAGCTCACCTACAGTAATCCCATGGGTCCACAGTGACAGTGAGAGAGACCAGCTCACCTACAGTAATCCCCTCAACCCACAGTAACAGTGAGAGAGACCAGCTCACCTACAGTAATCTCCTGGGCCCACAGTAACAGTG
The DNA here is from genome assembly GCF_047496795.1 of Chiloscyllium punctatum. Lineage (NCBI taxonomy): Eukaryota > Metazoa > Chordata > Chondrichthyes > Orectolobiformes > Hemiscylliidae > Chiloscyllium > Chiloscyllium punctatum. The sequence continues at coordinate 5,153,794 of NC_092741.1, forward strand.
AGAGAGACCAGCTCACCTACAGTAATCCCCTGGGCCCACAGTGACAGTCAGAGAGACCAGCTCACCTCCAGTAGTCCCCTGGGCCCACAGTGACAGTGAGAGAGACCAGCTCACCTACAGTAGTCCCCTGGGCCCACAGTAACAGTGAGAGAGACCAGCTCCCCTACAGTAATCCCCTGGGCCCACAGTGACAGTGAGAGAGACCAGCTCCCCTACAGTAATCCCCTGGGCCCACAGTAACAGTGAGAGAGACCAGCTCACCTACAGTAATCCCCTGGGCCCACAGTAACAGTGAGAGAGACCAGCTCACCTACAGTAATCCCCTGGGCCCACAGTGACAGTGAGAGAGACTAGCTCCCCTACAGTAATCCCCTGGGCCCACAGTAACAGTGAGAGAGACCAGCTCACCTACAGTAATCCCCTAGGCCCACAGTAACAGTGAGAGAGACCAGCTCACCTACAGTAATCCCCTGGGCCCACAGTAACAGTGAGAGAGAGAGACCAGCTCACCTACAGTAATCCCCTGGACCCACAGTAACAGTGAGAGAGACCAGCTCACCTACAGTAATCCCCTGGGCCCACAGTAACAGTGAGAGAGACCAGCTCACCTACAGTAATCCCCTGGGCCCACAGTGACAGTCAGAGAGACCAGCTCACCTCCAGTAATCCCCTGGGCCCACAGTAACAGTGTGAGAGACCAGCTCACCTACAGTAATCCCCTGGGCCCACAGTGACAGTGAGAGAGACTAGCTCCCCTACCGAAATCCCCTGGGCCCACAGTAACAGTGAGAGAGTCCAGCTCACCTACAGTAATCCCGTGGACCCACATTAACAATGAGAGAGACGAGCTCACCTCCAGTAGTCCCCTGGGCCCACAGTAACAGTGTGAGAGACCAGCTCACCTACAGTAATCTCCTGGGCCCACAGTAACAGTGAGAGAGACCAGCTCACCTACAGTAATCCCCTGGACCCACAGTGACAGTGAGAGAGACCAGCTCACCTACAGTAGTCCCCTGGGCCCACAGTAACAGTGAGAGAGAGAGAGAGAGACCAGCTCACCTACAGTATCCCCTGGGCCCACAGTAACAGTGAGAGAGACCAGCTCACCTACAGTAATCCCCTCAACCCACAGTAACAGTGAGAGAGACCAGCTCACCTACAGTAATCTCCTGGGCCCACAGTAACAGTGAGAGAGACCAGCTCACCTACAGTAATCCCCTGGGCCCACAGTGACAGTCAGAGAGACCAGCTCACCTCCAGTAGTCCCCTGGGCCCACAGTGACAGTGAGAGAGACCAGCTCACCTACAGTAGTCCCCTGGGCCCACAGTAACAGTGAGAGAGACCAGCTCACCTACAGTAATCCCCTGGGCCCACAGTGACAGTGAGAGAGACCAGCTCCCCTACAGTAATCCCCTGGGCCCACAGTAACAGTGAGAGAGACCAGCTCACCTACAGTAATCCCCTGGGCCCACAGTGACAGTGAGAGAGAGAGAGAGAGACCAGCTCACCTACAGTAATCCCCTGGGCCCACAGTAACAGTGAGAGAGACCAGCTCACCTCCAGTAATCCCCTGGGCCCACAGTAACAGTGAGAGAGACCAGCTCCCCTACAGTAATCCCCTGGGCCCACAGTGACAGTGAGAGAGACTAGCTCCCCTACAGTAATCCCCTGGGCCCACAGTAACAGTGAGAGAGACCAGCTCACCTACAGTAATCCCCTAGGCCCACAGTAACAGTGAGAGAGACCAGCTCACCTACAGTAATCCCCTGGGCCCACAGTAACAGTGAGAGAGACCAGCTCACCTACAGTAATCCCCTGGACCCACAGTAACAGTGAGAGAGACCAGCTCACCTACAGTAATCCCCTCAACCCACAGTAACAGTGAGAGAGACCAGCTCACCGACAGTAATCCCCTGGGCCCACAGTAACAGTGTGAGAGACCAGCTCACCTACAGTAATCTCCTGGGCCCACAGTAACAGTGAGAGAGACCAGCTCACCTACAGTAATCCCCTGGACCCACAGTAACAGTGAGAGAGACCAGCTCCCCTACAGTAATCCCCTGGGCCCACAGTGACAGTGAGAGAGACTAGCTCCCCTACAGTAATCCCCTGGGCCCACAGTAACAGTGAGAGAGACCAGCTCACCTACAGTAATCACCTGGGCCCACAGTAACAGTGAGAGAGACCAGCTCACCTACAGTAATCCCCTGGACCCACAGTAACAGTGAGAGAGACCAGCTCACCTACAGTAATCCCCTGGACCCACAGTAACAGTGAGAGAGACCAGCTCACCTATAGTAATCCCCTCAACCCACAGTAACAGTGAGAGAGACCAGCTCACCGACAGTAATCCCCTGGGCCCACAGTATCAGTGTGAGAGACCAGCTCACCTACAGTAATCTCCTGGGCCCACAGTAACAGTGAGAGAGACCAGCTCACCTACAGTAATCCCCTGGACCCACAGTGACAGTGAGAGAGACCAGCTCACCTACAGTAGTCCCCTGGGCCCACAGTAACAGTGAGAGAGAGAGAGAGAGACCAGCTCACCTACAGTAATCCCCTGGGCCAACAGTAACAGTGAGAGAGACCAGCTCACCTACAGTAATCCCATGGGTCCACAGTGACAGTGAGAGAGACCAGCTCACCTACAGTAATCCCCTCAACCCACAGTAACAGTGAGAGAGACCAGCTCACCTACAGTAATCTCCTGGGCCCACAGTAACAGTGAGAGAGACCAGCTCACCTACAGTAATCCCCTGGGCCCACAGTGACAGTCAGAGAGACCAGCTCACCTCCAGTAGTCCCCTGGGCCCACAGTGACAGTGAGAGAGACCAGCTCACCTACAGTAGTCCCCTGGGCCCACAGTAACAGTGAGAGAGACCAGCTCCCCTACAGTAATCCCCTGGGCTCACAGTGACGGTGAGAGAGACCAGCTCCCCTACAGTAATCCCCTGGGCCCACAGTAACAGTGAGAGAAACCAGCTCACCTACAGTAATCCCCTGGGCCCACAGTAACAGTGAGAGAGACCAGCTCCCCTACAGTAATCCCCTGGGCCCACAGTGACAGTGAGAGAGACTAGCTCCCCTACAGTAATCCCCTGGGCCCACAGTAACAGTGAGAGAGACCAGCTCACCTACAGTAATCCCCTAGGCCCACAGTAACAGTGAGAGAGACCAGCTCACCTACAGTAATCCCCTGGGCCCACAGTAACAGTGAGAGAGAGAGACCAGCTCACCTACAGTAATCCCCTGGACCCACAGTAACAGTGAGAGAGACTAGCTCACCTACAGTAATCCCCTCGACCCACAGTGACAGTGAGAGAGACCAGCTCACCTACAGTAATCCCCTAGGCCCACAGTAACAGTGAGAGAGACCAGCTCACCTACAGTAATCCCCTGGGCCCACAGTAACAGTGAGAGAGAGAGACCAGCTCCCCTACAGTAATCCCCTGGGCCCACAGTAACAGTGAGAGAGACCAGCTCACCTACAGTAATCCCCTGGGCCCACAGTAACAGTGAGAGTGCCCAGCTCACCTACAGTAATCCCCTGGGCCCACAATGACAGTCAGAGAGACCAGCTCACCTCCAGTAATCCCCTGGGCCCACAGTAACAGTGAGAGTGCCCAGCTCACCTACAGTAATCCCCTGGGCCCACAATGACAGTCAGAGAGACCAGCTCACCTCCAGTAATCCCCTGGGCCCACAGTAACAGTGAGAGAGACCAGCTCACCTACAGTAATCCCATGGGTCCACAGTGACAGTGAGAGAGACCAGCTCACCTACAGTAATCCCCTCAACCCACAGTAACAGTGAGAGAGACCAGCTCACCTACAGTAATCTCCTGGGCCCACAGTAACAGTGAGAGAGACCAGCTCACCTACAGTAATCCCCTGGGCCCACAGTGACAGTCAGAGAGACCAGCTCACCTCCAGTAGTCCCCTGGGCCCACAGTGACAGTGAGAGAGACCAGCTCACCTACAGTAGTCCCCTGGGCCCACAGTAACAGTGAGAGAGACCAGCTCCCCTACAGTAATCCCCTGGGCCCACAGTGACAGTGAGAGAGACCAGCTCCCCTACAGTAATCCCCTGGGCCCACAGTAACAGTGAGAGAGACCAGCTCACCTACAGTAATCCCCTGGGCCCACAGTAACAGTGAGAGAGACCAGCTCCCCTACAGTAATCCCCTGGGCCCACAGTGACAGTGAGAGAGACTAGCTCCCCTACAGTAATCCCCTGGGCCCACAGTAACAGTGAGAGAGACCAGCTCACCTACAGTAATCCCCTAGGCCCACAGTAACAGTGAGAGAGACCAGCTCACCTACAGTAATCCCCTGGGCCCACAGTAACAGTGAGAGAGAGAGACCAGCTCACCTACAGTAATCCCCTGGACCCACAGTAACAGTGAGAGAGACCAGCTCACCTACAGTAATCCCCTGGGCCCACAGTAACAGTGAGAGAGACCAGCTCACCTACAGTAATCCCCTGGGCCCACAGTGACAGTCAGAGAGACCAGCTCACCTCCAGTAATCCCCTGGGCCCACAGTAACAGTGTGAGAGACCAGCTCACCTACAGTAATCCCCTGGGCCCACAGTGACAGTGAGAGAGACTAGCTCCCCTACCGAAATCCCCTGGGCCCACAGTAACAGTGAGAGAGTCCAGCTCACCTACAGTAATCCCGTGGACCCACATTAACAATGAGAGAGACGAGCTCACCTCCAGTAGTCCCCTGGGCCAATAGTAACAGTGTGAGAGACCAGCTCACCTACAGTAATCTCCTGGGCCCACAGTAACAGTGAGAGAGACCAGCTCACCTACAGTAATCCCCTGGACCCACAGTGACAGTGAGAGAGACCAGCTCACCTACAGTAGTCCCCTGGGCCCACAGTAACAGTGAGAGAGAGAGAGAGAGACCAGCTCACCTACAGTATCCCCTGGGCCCACAGTAACAGTGAGAGAGACCAGCTCACCTACAGTAATCCCATGGGTCCACAGTGACAGTGAGAGAGACCAGCTCACCTACAGTAATCCCCTCAACCCACAGTAACAGTGAGAGAGACCAGCTCACCTACAGTAATCTCCTGGGCCCACAGTAACAGTGAGAGAGACCAGCTCACCTACAGTAATCCCCTGGGCCCACAGTGACAGTCAGAGAGACCAGCTCACCTCCAGTAGTCCCCTGGGCCCACAGTGACAGTGAGAGAGACCAGCTCACCTACAGTAGTCCCCTGGGCCCACAGTAACAGTGAGAGAGACCAGCTCACCTACAGTAATCCCCTGGGCCCACAGTGACAGTGAGAGAGACCAGCTCCCCTACAGTAATCCCCTGGGCCCACAGTAACAGTGAGAGAGACCAGCTCACCTACAGTAATCCCCTGGGCCCACAGTGACAGTGAGAGAGAGAGAGAGAGACCAGCTCACCTACAGTAATCCCCTGGGCCCACAGTAACAGTGAGAGAGACCAGCTCACCTCCAGTAATCCCCTGGGCCCACAGTAACAGTGAGAGAGACCAGCTCCCCTACAGTAATCCCCTGGGCCCACAGTGACAGTGAGAGAGACTAGCTCCCCTACAGTAATCCCCTGGGCCCACAGTAACAGTGAGAGAGACCAGCTCACCTACAGTAATCCCCTAGGCCCACAGTAACAGTGAGAGAGACCAGCTCACCTACAGTAATCCCCTGGGCCCACAGTAACAGTGAGAGAGACCAGCTCACCTACAGTAATCCCCTGGACCCACAGTAACAGTGAGAGAGACCAGCTCACCTACAGTAATCCCCTCAACCCACAGTAACAGTGAGAGAGACCAGCTCACCGACAGTAATCCCCTGGGCCCACAGTAACAGTGTGAGAGACCAGCTCACCTACAGTAATCTCCTGGGCCCACAGTAACAGTGAGAGAGACCAGCTCACCTACAGTAATCCCCTGGACCCACAGTAACAGTGAGAGAGACCAGCTCCCCTACAGTAATCCCCTGGGCCCACAGTGACAGTGAGAGAGACTAGCTCCCCTACAGTAATCCCCTGGGCCCACAGTAACAGTGAGAGAGACCAGCTCACCTACAGTAATCACCTGGGCCCACAGTAACAGTGAGAGAGACCAGCTCACCTACAGTAATCCCCTGGGCCCACAGTAACAGTGAGAGAGACCAGCTCACCTACAGTAATCCCCTGGACCCACAGTAACAGTGAGAGAGACCAGCTCACCTACAGTAATCCCCTCAACCCACAGTAACAGTGAGAGAGACCAGCTCACCGACAGTAATCCCCTGGGCCCACAGTATCAGTGTGAGAGACCAGCTCACCTACAGTAATCTCCTGGGCCCACAGTAACAGTGAGAGAGACCAGCTCACCTACAGTAATCCCCTGGACCCACAGTGACAGTGAGAGAGACCAGCTCACCTACAGTAGTCCCCTGGGCCCACAGTAACAGTGAGAGAGAGAGAGAGAGACCAGCTCACCTACAGTAATCCCCTGGGCCAACAGTAACAGTGAGAGAGACCAGCTCACCTACAGTAATCCCATGGGTCCACAGTGACAGTGAGAGAGACCAGCTCACCTACAGTAATCCCCTCAACCCACAGTAACAGTGAGAGAGACCAGCTCACCTACAGTAATCTCCTGGGCCCACAGTAACAGTGAGAGAGACCAGCTCACCTACAGTAATCCCCTGGGCCCACAGTGACAGTCAGAGAGACCAGCTCACCTCCAGTAGTCCCCTGGGCCCACAGTGACAGTGAGAGAGACCAGCTCACCTACAGTAGTCCCCTGGGCCCACAGTAACAGTGAGAGAGACCAGCTCCCCTACAGTAATCCCCTGGGCTCACAGTGACGGTGAGAGAGACCAGCTCCCCTACAGTAATCCCCTGGGCCCACAGTAACAGTGAGAGAAACCAGCTCACCTACAGTAATCCCCTGGGCCCACAGTAACAGTGAGAGAGACCAGCTCCCCTACAGTAATCCCCTGGGCCCACAGTGACAGTGAGAGAGACTAGCTCCCCTACAGTAATCCCCTGGGCCCACAGTAACAGTGAGAGAGACCAGCTCACCTACAGTAATCCCCTAGGCCCACAGTAACAGTGAGAGAGACCAGCTCACCTACAGTAATCCCCTGGGCCCACAGTAACAGTGAGAGAGAGAGACCAGCTCACCTACAGTAATCCCCTGGACCCACAGTAACAGTGAGAGAGACTCGCTCACCTACAGTAATCCCCTCGACCCACAGTGACAGTGAGAGAGACCAGCTCACCTACAGTAATCCCCTAGGCCCACAGTAACAGTGAGAGAGACCAGCTCACCTACAGTAATCCCCTGGGCCCACAGTAACAGTGAGAGTGCCCAGCTCACCTACAGTAATCCCCTGGGCCCACAATGACAGTCAGAGAGACCAGCTCACCTCCAGTAATCCCCTGGGCCCACAGTAACAGTGTGAGAGACCAGCTCACCTACAGTAATCCCCTGGGCCCACAGTAACAGTGAGAGAGAGAGACCAGCTCCCCTACAGTAATCCCCTGGGCCCACAGTAACAGTGAGAGAGACCAGCTCACCTACAGTAATCCCCTGGGCCCACAGTAACAGTGAGAGTGCCCAGCTCACCTACAGTAATCCCCTGGGCCCACAATGACAGTCAGAGAGACCAGCTCACCTCCAGTAATCCCCTGGGCCCACAGTAACAGTGTGAGAGACCAGCTCACCTACAGTAATCCCCTGGGCCCACAGTGACAGTGAGAGAGACTAGCTCACCTACAGTAATCCCCTAGGCCCACAGTAACAGTGAGAGAGACCAGCTCACCTACAGTAATCCCGTGGACCCACATTAACAATGAGAGAGACGAGCTCACCTACAGTAGTCCCCTGGGTCCACAGTAACAGTGAGATAGACCAGCTCACCTACAGTAATCCCCTGGGCCCACAGTAACAGTGAGAGAGACCAGCTCACCTACAGTAATCCCCTGGACCCACCGTAACAGTGAGAGAGACCAGCTCACCTACAGTAATCCCGTGGTCCCACATTAACAATGAGAGGGACGAGCTCCCTACAGTAATCCCCTGGGCCCACAGTAAAAGTGAGAGAGACCAGCTCACCTACAGTAATCACCTGGGCCCACAGTGACAGTCAGAGAGACCAGCTCACCTCCAGTAATCCCCTGGGCCCACAGGAACAGTGTGAGAGACCAGCTCACCTACAGTCGTCCCCTGGGCCCACAGTAACAATGAGAGAGACCAGCTCACCTACAGTAATCCCCTGGGCCCACAGTAACAGTGAGAGAGACCAGCTCACCTACAGTAGTCCCCTGGGCCCACAGTAACAGTGAGAGAGACCAGCTCCCCTACAGTAGTCCCCTGGGCCCACAGTAACAGTGAGAGAGACCAGCTCCCCTCCAGTAATCCCCTGGGCCCACAGTGACAGTGAGAGAGACCAGCTCACCTCCAGTAATCCCCTGGGCCCACAGTGACAGTGAGAGAGACCAGCTCACCTACAGTAATCCCCTGGGCCCACAGTAACAGTGAGAGAGACCAGCTCACCTACAGTAATCCCCTGGACCCACAGTAACAGTGAGAGAGACCAGCTCACCTACAGTAATCCCCTGGGCCCACAGTAACAGTGAGAGAGACCAGCTCACCTACAGTAATCCCCTGGGCCCACAGTGACAGTGAGAGAGACTAGCTCCCCTACAGTAGTCCCCTGGGCCCACAGTAACAGTGAGAGAGACCAGCTCACCTACAGTAGTCCCCTGGGCCCACAGTAACAGTGAGAGAGACAAGCTCACCTACAGTAATCCCCTGGGCCCACAGTAACAGTGAGAGAGACCAGCTCCCCTACAGTAATCCACTGGGCCCACAGTGACAGTTTGAGAGACCAGCTCACCTACAGTAATCCCCTGGGCCCACAGTGACAGTGAGAGAGACCAGCTCACCTACAGTAATCCCCTGGACCCACACTAACAATGAGAGAGACCAGCTCCCCTACAGTAATCCCCTGGGCCCACAGTAACAGTGTGGGAGAGAGACCAGCTCACCTTCAGTAATCCCCTGGGCCCACAGTAACAGTGAGAGAGACCAGCTCACCTACAGTAATCCCCTGGGCATACAGTGACAGTGAGAGAGAGAGAGAGAGAGACCAGCTCACCTACAGTAATCCCCTGGACCCACAGTAACGGTGAGAGAGACCAGCTCCCCTACAGTAATCCCCTGGGCCCACAGTAACAGTGTGAGAGACCAGCTCACCTACAGTAATCTCCTGGGCCCACAGTAACAGTGAGAGAGACCAGCTCACCTACAGTAATCCCCTGGGCCCACAGTGACAGTGAGAGAGACCAGCTCACCTACAGTAATCCCCTGGACCCACAGTAACAGTGAGAGAGACCAGCTCACCTACAGTAATCCCCTGGGCCCACAGTAACAGTGAGAGAGACCAGCTCACCTACAGTAATCCCCTGGACCCACAGTAACAGTGAGAGAGACCAGCTCACCTACAGTAATCCCCTCAACCCACAGTAACAGTGAGAGAGACCAGCTCACCTACAGTAATCCCCTGGGCCCACAGTAACAGTGAGAGAGACCAGCTCACCTACAGTAATCTCCTGGGCCCACAGTAACAGTGAGAGAGACCAGCTCACCTACAGTAATCCCCTGGGCCCACAGTGACAGTGAGAGAGACCAGCTCACCTACAGTAGTCCCCTGGGCCCACAGTAACAGTGAGAGAGAGAGAGAGAGACCAGCTCACCTACAGTAATCCCCTGGGCCCACAGTAACAGTGAGAGAGACCAGCTCACCTACAGTAATCCCATGGGTCCACAGTGACAGTGAGAGAGACCAGCTCACCTACAGTAATCCCCTCAACCCACAGTAACAGTGAGAGAGACCAGCTCACCTACAGTAATCTCCTGGGCCCACAGTAACAGTGAGAGAGACCAGCTCACCTACAGTAATCCCCTGGGCCCACAGTGACAGTCAGAGAGACCAGCTCACCTCCAGTAGTCCCCTGGGCCCACAGTGACAGTGAGAGAGACCAGCTCACCTACAGTAGTCCCCTGGGCCCACAGTAACAGTGAGAGAGACCAGCACCCCTACAGTAATCCCCTGGGCCCACAGTGACAGTGAGAGAGACCACCTCCCCTACAGTAATCCCCTGGGCCCACAGTAACAGTGAGAGAGACCAGCTCACCTACAGTAATCCCCTGGGCCCACAGTAACAGTGAGAGAGACCAGCTCCCCTACAGTAATCCCCTGGGCCCACAGTGACAGTGAGAGAGACTAGCTCCCCTACAGTAATCCCCTGGGCCCACAGTAACAGTGAGAGAGACCAGCTCACCTACAGTAATCCCCTAGGCCCACAGTAACAGTGAGAGAGACCAGCTCACCTACAGTAATCCCCTGGGCCCACAGTAACAGTGAGAGAGAGAGACCAGCTCACCTACAGTAATCCCCTGGACCCACAGTAACAGTGAGAGAGACCAGCTCACCTACAGTAATCCCCTGGGCCCACAGTAACAGTGAGAGAGACCAGCTCCCCTACAGTAATCCCCTGGGCCCACAGTGACAGTCAGAGAGACCAGCTCACCTCCAGAAATCCCCTGGGCCCACAGTAACAGTGTGAGAGACCAGCTCACCTACAGTAATCCCCTGGGCCCACAGTGACAGTGAGAGAGACTAGCTCCCCTACCGTAATCCCCTGGGCCCACAGTGACAGTGAGAGAGACCAGCTCACCTACAGTAATCCCCTAGGCCCACAGTAACAGTGAGAGAGACCAGCTCACCTACAGTAATCCCGAGGACCCACATTAACAATGAGAGAGACGAGCTCACCTACAGTAGTCCCCTGGGTCCACAGTAACAGTGAGATAGACCAGCTCACCTACAGTAATCCCCTGGGCCCACAGTAACAGTGAGAGAGACCAGCTCACCTACAGTAATCCCCTGGACCCACCGTAACAGTGAGAGAGACCAGCTCACCTACAGTAATCCCGAGGTCCCACATTAACAATGAGAGGGACGAGCTCCCTACAGTAATCCCCTGGGCCCACAGTAAAAGTGAGAGAGACCAGCTCACCTACAGTAATCACCTGGGCCCACAGTGACAGTCAGAGAGACCAGCTCACCTCCAGTAATCCCCTGGGCCCACAGTAACAGTGTGAGAGACCAGCTCACCTACAGTCGTCCCCTGGGCCCACAGTAACAATGAGAGAGACCAGCTCACCTACAGTAATCCCCTGGGCCCACAGTAACAGTGAGAGAGACCAGCTCACCTACAGTAGTCCCCTGGGCCCACAGTAACAGTGAGAGAGACCAGCTCCCCTACAGTAGTCCCCTGGGCCCACAGTAACAGTGAGAGAGACCAGCTCCCCTACAGTAATCCCCTGGGCCCACAGTGACAGTGAGAGAGACCAGCTCACCTCCAGTAATCCCCTGGGCCCACAGTGACAGTGAGAGAGACCAGCTCACCTACAGTAATCCCCTGGACCCACACTAACAATGAGAGAGACCAGCTCCCCTACAGTAATCCCCTGGGCCCACAGTAACAGTGTGGGAGAGAGACCAGCTCACCTTCAGTAATCCCCTGGGCCCACAGTAACAGTGAGAGAGACCAGCTCACCTACAGTAATCCCCTGGGCATACAGTGACAGTGAGAGAGAGAGAGAGAGAGACCAGCTCACCTACAGTAATCCCCTGGACCCACAGTAACGGTGAGAGAGACCAGCTCCCCTACAGTAATCCCCTGGGCCCACAGTAACAGTGTGAGAGACCAGCTCACCTACAGTAATCTCCTGGGCCCACAGTAACAGTGAGAGAGACCAGCTCACCTACAGTAATCCCCTGGACCCACAGTGACAGTGAGAGAGACCAGCTCACCTACAGTAATCCCCTGGACCCACAGTAACAGTGAGAGAGACCAGCTCACCTACAGTAATCCCCTGGGCCCACAGTAACAGTGAGAGAGACCAGCTCACCTACAGTAATCCCCTGGACCCACAGTAACAGTGAGAGAGACCAGCTCACCTACAGTAATCCCCTCAACCCACAGTAACAGTGAGAGAGAGAGAGAGAGACCAGCTCACCTACAGTAATCCCCTGGGCCCACAGTAACAGTGAGAGAGACCAGCTCACCTACAGTAATCCCATGGGTCCACAGTGACAGTGAGAGAGACCAGCTCACCTACAGTAATCCCCTCAACCCACAGTAACAGTGAGAGAGACCAGCTCACCTACAGTAATCTCCTGGGCCCACAGTAACAGTGAGAGAGACCAGCTCACCTACAGTAATCCCCTGGGCCCACAGTGACAGTCAGAGAGACCAGCTCACCTCCAGTAGTCCCCTGGGCCCACAGTGACAGTGAGAGAGACCAGCTCACCTACAGTAGTCCCCTGGGCCCACAGTAACAGTGAGAGAGACCAGCTCCCCTACAGTAATCCCCTGGGCCCACAGTGACAGTGAGAGAGACCAGCTCCCCTACAGTAATCCCCTGGGCCCACAGTAACAGTGAGAGAGACCAGCTCACCTACAGTAATCCCCTGGGCCCACAGTAACAGTGAGAGAGACCAGCTCCCCTACAGTAATCCCCTGGGCCCACAGTGACAGTGAGAGAGACTAGCTCCCCTACAGTAATCCCCTGGGCCCACAGTAACAGTGAGAGAGACCAGCTCACCTACAGTAATCCCCGAGGCCCACAGTAACAGTGAGAGAGACCAGCTCACCTACAGTAATCCCCTGGGCCCACAGTAACAGTGAGAGAGAGAGACAAGCTCACCTACAGTAATCCCCTGGACCCACAGTAACAGTGAGAGAGACCAGCTCACCTACAGTAATCCCCTGGGCCCACAGTAACAGTGAGAGAGACCAGCTCACCTACAGTAATCCCCTGGGCCCACAGTGACAGTCAGAGAGACCAGCTCACCTCCAGTAATCCCCTGGGCCCACAGTAACAGTGTGAGAGACCAGCTCACCTACAGTAATCCCCTGGGCCCACAGTGACAGTGAGAGAGACTAGCTCCCCTACCGTAATCCCCTGGGCCCACAGTGACAGTGAGAGAGACCAGCTCACCTACAGTAATCCCCTAGGCCCACAGTAACAGTGAGAGAGTCCAGCTCACCTACAGTAATCCCGTGGACCCACATTAACAATGAGAGAGACGAGCTCACCTCCAGTAGTCCCCTGGGCCCACAGTAACAGTGAGATAGACCAGCTCACCTACAGTAATCCCCTGGGCCCACAGTAACAGTGAGAGAGACCAGCTCACCTACACTAATCCCCTGGACCCACCGTAACAGTGAGAGAGACCAGCTCACCTACAGTAATCCCGTGGACCCACATTAACAATGAGAGAGACGAGCTCCCTACAGTAATCCCCTGGGCCCACAGTAACAGTGAGAGAGACCAGCTCACCTACAGTAATCACCTGGGCCCACAGTGACAGTCAGAGAGACCAGCTCACCTCCAGTAATCCCCTGGGCCCACAGTAACAGTGTGAGAGACCAGCTCACCTACAGTAGTCCCCTGGGCCCACAGTAACAATGAGAGAGACCAGCTCACCTACAGTAATCCCCTGGGCCCACAGTAACAGTGAGAGAGACCAGCTCTCCTACAGTAGTCCCCTGGGCCCACAGTAACAGTGAGAGAGACCAGCTCCCCTACAGTAATCCCCTGGGCCCACAGTGACAGTGAGAGAGACCAGCTCACCTACAGTAATCCCCTGGGCCCACAGTGACAGTGAGAGAGACCAGCTCACCTACAGTAATCCCCTGGACCCACAGTAACAGTGAGAGAGACCAGCTCACCTACAGTAATCCCCTTGACCGACAGTAACAGTGAGAGACACCAGCTCACCTACAGTAATCCCCTGGACCCACACTAACAATGAGAGAGACGAGCTCCCCTACAGTAATCCCCTGGGCCCACAGTAACAGTGTGAGAGACCAGCTCACCTACAGTAATCGCCTTGGCCCACAGTAACAGTGAGAGAGACCAGCTCACATACAGTAATACTCTGGGCACACAGTAACAGTGAGAGAGACCAGCTCACCTACAGTAATCCACTGGGCTCACAGTACCAGTGAGAGAGACCAGCTCACCTACAGTAATCCCCTGGACCCACAGTAACAGTGAGTGAGACCAGCTCACCTACAGTAATCCCCTGGACCCACAGTAACAGTGAGAGAGACCAGCTCACCTACAGTAATCCCCTGGACCCACAGTAACAGTGAGTGAGACCAGCTCACCTACAGTAATCCCCTGGACCCACAGTGACAGTGAGAGAGACCAGCTCACCTACAGTAATCCCCTGGGCTCACAGTAACAGTGAGAGAGAGAGAGAGAGAGAGAGAGACCAGCTCACCTACAGTAATCCCCTGGGCCCACAGTGACAGTGAGAGAGACCAGCTCACCTACAGTAATCCCCTGGGCCCACAGTAACAGTGAGAGAGAGAGAGAGAGACCAGCTCACCTACAGTAATCCCCTGGGCCCACAGTGACAGTGAGAGAGACCAGCTCACCTACAGTAATCTCCTGGGCCCACAGTAACAGTGAGAGAGACCAGCTCACCTACAGTAATCCCCTGGGCCCACAGTAACAGTGAGAGAGAGAGAGAGACCAGCTCACCTACAGTAATCCCCTGGGCCCACAGTAACAGTGGGAGAGACCAGCTCACCTACAGTAATCTCCTGGGCCCACAGTGACAGTGTGAGAGACCAGCTCACCTACAGTAATCCCCTGGGCACACAGTAACAGTGAGAGAGACCAGCTCACCTACAGTAATCTCCTGGGCCCACAGTAACAGTGAGAGAGAGACCAACTCACCTACAGTAATCCCCTGGGCCCACAGTAACAGTGAGAGAGACCAGCTCACCTACAGTAATCCCCTGGACCCACAGTAACAGTGAGAGAGACCAGCTCACCTACAGTAATCCCCTCGACCCACAGTGACAGTGAGAGAGACCAGCTCACCTACAGTAGTCCCCTGGGCCCACAGTAGCAGTGAGAGAGACCAGCTCACCTACAGTAATCCCCTGGGCCCACAGTAACAGTGAGAGAGACCAGCTCACCTACAGTAGTCCCCTGGGCCCACAATAACAGTGAGAGAGACCAGCTCACCTACAGTAATCCCCTGGGCCCACAGTAACAGTGAGAGAGACCAGCTCACCTACAGTAATCCCCTGGGCCCACAGTAACAGTGAGAGAGAGAGAGAGAGAGAGAGACCAGCTCACCTACAGTAATCCCCTGGGCCCACAGTAACAGTGAGAGAGACCAGCTCACCTACAGTAATCCCCTGGGCCCACAGTAACAGTGAGAGAGACCAGCTCACCTACAGTAATCCCCTGGGCCCACAGTAACAGTGAGAGAGAGAGAGAGAGAGACCAGCTCACCTACAGTAATCTCCTGGGCCCACAGTAACAGTGTGAGAGACCAGCTCACCTACAGTAATCTCCTGGGCCCACAGAGACAGTGTGAGAGACCAGCTCACCTACAGTAATCCCCTGGGCACACAGTAACAGTGAGAAAGACCAGCTCACCTACAGTAATCCCCTGGGCCCACAGCAACAGTGAGAGAGAAAGACCAGCTCACCTACAGTTATCCCCTGGGCCCACAGTAACACTGAGGGAGTCCAGCTCCACCTACAGTAATCTCCTGGGCCCACAGTAACAGTGTGAGAGACCAGCTCAACCTACAGTAATCCCGTGGGTCCACAGTAACAGTGAGAGAGACCAGCTCACCTACAGTAATCCCCTTCCCCCCTCAGTGATAGTGAGAGAGACCAGCTCAACCTACAGTAATCCCCTGGGCCCACAGTAACAGTGAGAGAGACCAGCTCACCTACAGTAATCCCTTTGGCCCACTGTAACAGTGAGAGAGAGACCAGCTCACCTACAGTAATCCCCTGGGCCCACAGTGACAGTGAGAGAGACCAGCTCACCTACAGTAATCTCCTGGGCCCACAGTAACAGTGAGAGAGACCAGCTCACCTACAGTAATCCCCTGGGCCCACAGTAACAGTGAGAGAGAGAGAGAGAGACCAGCTCACCTACAGTAATCCCCTGGGCCCACAGTAACAGTGTGAGAGACCAGCTCACCTACAGTAGTCCCCTGGGCGCACAGTAACAATGAGAGAGACCAGCTCACCTACAGTAATCCCCTGGGCCCACAGTAACAGTGAGAGAGACCAGCTCACCTACAGTAGTCCCCTGGGCCCACAGTAACAGTGAGAGAGACCAGCTCCCCTACAGTAATCCCCTGGGCCCACAGTGACAGTGAGAGAGACCAGCTCACCTACAGTAATCCCCTGGGCCCACAGTGACAGTGAGAGAGACCAGCTCACCTACAGTAATCCCCTGGACCCACAGTAACAGTGAGAGAGACCAGCTCACCTACAGTAATCCCCTTGACCGACAGTAACAGTGAGAGACACCAGCTCACCTACAGTAATCCCCTGGGCCCACAGTAACAGTGAGAGAGACCAGCTCACCTACAGTAATCGCCTTGGCCCACAGTAACAGTGAGAGAGACCAGCTCACATACAGTAATACTCTGGGCACACAGTAACAGTGAGAGAGACCAGCTCACCTACAGTAATCCCCTGGGCTCACAGTACCAGTGAGAGAGACCAGCTCACCTACAGTAATCCCCTGGACCCACAGTAACAGTGAGTGAGACCAGCTCACCTACAGTAATTCCCTGGACCCACAGTAACAGTGAGAGAGACCAGCTCACCTACAGTAATCCCCTGGACCCACAGTAACAGTGAGTGAGACCAGCTCACCTACAGTAATCCCCTGGACCCACAGTGACAGTGAGAGAGACCAGCTCACCTACAGTAATCCCCTGGGCTCACAGTAACAGTGAGAGAGAGAGAGAGAGAGAGACCAGCTCACCTTCAGTAATCCCCTGGGCCCACAGTGACAGTGAGAGAGACCAGCTCACCTACAGTAATCACCTGGGCCCACAGTGACAGTCAGAGAGACCAGCTCACCTCCAGTAATCCCCTGGGGCAACAGTAACAGTGTGAGAGACCAGCTCACCTACAGTAGTCCCCTGGGCCCACAGTAACAATGAGAGAGACCAGCTCACCTACAGTAATCCCCTGGGCCCACAGTAACAGTGAGAGAGACCAGCTCACCTACAGTAGTCCCCTGGGCCCACAGTAACAGTGAGAGAGACCAGCTCCCCTACAGTAGTCCCCTGGGCCCACAGTAACAGTGAGAGAGACCAGCTCCCCTACAGTAATCCCCTGGGCCCACAGTGACAGTGAGAGAGACCAGCTCACCTCCAGTAATCCCCTGGGCCCACAGTGACAGTGAGAGAGACCAGCTCACCTACAGTAATCCCCTGGGCCCACAGTAACAGTGAGAGAGACCAGCTCACCTACAGTAATCCCCTGGACCCACAGTAACAGTGAGAGAGACCAGCTCACCTACAGTAATCCCCTGGGCCCACAGTAACAGTGAGAGAGACCAGCTCACCTACAGTAATCCCCTGGGCCCACAGTGACAGTGAGAGAGACTAGCTCCCCTACAGTAGTCCCCTGGGCCCACAGTAACAGTGAGAGAGACCAGCTCACCTACAGTAGTCCCCTGGGCCCACAGTAACAGTGAGAGAGACCAGCTCACCTACAGAAATCCCCTGGGCCCACAGTAACAGTGAGAGAGACCAGCTCCCCTACAGTAATCCACTGGGCCCACAGTGACAGTTTGAGAAACCAGCTCACCTACAGTAATCCCCTGGGCCCACAGTGACAGTGAGAGAGACCAGCTCACCTCCAGTAGTCCCCTGGGCCCACAGTGACAGCGAGAGAGACCAGCTCACCTACAGTAGTCCCCTGGGCCCACAGTAACAGTGAGAGAGACCAGCTCCCCTACAGTAATCCCCTGGGCCCACAGTGACAGTGAGAGAGACCAGCTCCCCTACAGTAATCCCCTGGGCCCACAGTAACAGTGAGAGAGACCAGCTCACCTACAGTAATCCCCTGGGCCCACAGTAACAGTGAGAGAGACCAGCTCCCCTACAGTAATCCCCTGGGCCCACAGTGACAGTGAGAGAGACTAGCTCCCCTACAGTAATCCCCTGGGCCCACAGTAACAGTGAGAGAGACCAGCTCACCTACAGTAATCCCCTAGGCCCACAGTAACAGTGAGAGAGACCAGCTCACCTACAGTAATCCCCTGGGCCCACAGTAACAGTGAGAGAGAGAGACCAGCTCACCTACAGTAATCCCCTGGACCCACAGTAACAGTGAGAGAGACCAGCTCACCTACAGTAATCCCCTGGGCCCACAGTAACAGTGAGAGAGACCAGCTCACCTACAGTAATCCCCTGGGCCCACAGTGACAGTCAGAGAGACCAGCTCACCTCCAGTAATCCCCTGGGCCCACAGTAACAGTGTGAGAGACCAGCTCACCTACAGTAATCCCCTGGGCCCACAGTGACAGTGAGAGAGACTAGCTCCCCTACAGTAGTCCCCTGGGCCCACAGTAACAGTGAGAGAGACCAGCTCACCTACAGTAGTCCCCTGGGCCCACAGTAACAGTGAGAGAGACCAGCTCACCTACAGTAATCCCCTGGGCCCACAGTAACAGTGAGAGAGACCAGCTCCCATGCAGTAATCCACTGGGCCCACAGTGACAGCTTGAGAGACCAGCTCACCTACAGTAATCCCCTGGGCCCACAGTGACAGTGAGAGAGACCAGCTCACCTACAGTAATCCCCTGGACCCACACTAACAATGAGAGAGACCAGCTCCCCTACAGTAATCCCCTGGGCCCACAGTAACAGTGTGGGAGAGAGACCAGCTCACCTTCAGTAATCCCCTGGGCCCACAATAACAGTGAGAGAGACCAGCTCACCTACAGTAATCCCCTGGGCATACAGTGACAGTGAGAGAGAGAGAGAGAGAGACCAGCTCACCTACAGTAATCCCCTGGACCCACAGTAACGGTGAGAGAGACCAGCTCCCCTACAGTAATCCCCTGGGCCCACAGTAACAGTGTGAGAGACCAGCTCACCTACAGTAATCTCCTGGGCCCACAGTAACAGTGAGAGAGACCAGCTCACCTACAGTAATCCCCTGGGCCCACAGTGACAGTGAGAGAGACCAGCTCACCTACAGTAATCCCCTGGACCCACAGTAACAGTGAGAGAGACCAGCTCACCTACAGTAATCCCCTGGGCCCACAGTAACAGTGAGAGAGACCAGCTCACCTACAGTAATCCCCTGGACCCACAGTAACAGTGAGAGAGACCAGCTCACCTACAGTAATCCCCTGAACCCACAGTAACAGTGAGAGAGACCAGCTCACCTACAGTAATCCCCTGGGCCCACAGTAACAGTGAGAGAGACCAGCTCACCTACAGTAATCTCCTGGGCCCACAGTAACAGTGAGAGAGACCAGCTCACCTACAGTAATCCCCTGGACCCACAGTGACAGTGAGAGAGACCAGCTCACCTACAGTAGTCCCCTGGGCCCACAGTAACAGTGAGAGAGAGAGAGAGAGACCAGCTCACCTACAGTAATCCCCTGGGCCCACAGTAACAGTGAGAGAGACCAGCTCACCTACAGTAATCCCATGGGTCCACAGTGACAGTGAGAGAGACCAGCTCACCTACAGTAATCCCCTCAACCCACAGTAACAGTGAGAGAGACCAGCTCACCTACAGTAATCTCCTGGGCCCACAGTAACAGTGAGAGAGACCAGCTCACCTACAGTAATCCCCTGGGCCCACAGTGACAGTCAGAGAGACCAGCTCACCTCCAGTAGTCCCCTGGGCCCACAGTGACAGTGAGAGAGACCAGCTCACCTACAGTAGTCCCCTGGGCCCACAGTAACAGTGAGAGAGACCAGCACCCCTACAGTAATCCCCTGGGCCCACAGTGACAGTGAGAGAGACCAGCTCCCCTACAGTAATCCCCTGGGCCCACAGTAACAGTGAGAGAGACCAGCTCACCTACAGTAATCCCCTGGGCCCACAGTAACAGTGAGAGAGACCAGCTCCCCTACAGTAATCCCCTGGGCCCACAGTGACAGTGAGAGAGACTAGCTCCCCTACAGTAATCCCCTGGGCCCACAGTAACAGTGAGAGAGACCAGCTCACCTACAGTAATCCCCTAGGCCCACAGTAACAGTGAGAGAGACCAGCTCACCTACAGTAATCCCCTGGGCCCACAGTAACAGTGAGAGAGAGAGACCAGCTCACCTACAGTAATCCCCTGGACCCACAGTAACAGTGAGAGAGACCAGCTCACCTACAGTAATCCCCTGGGCCCACAGTAACAGTGAGAGAGACCAGCTCACCTACAGTAATCCCCTGGGCCCACAGTGACAGTCAGAGAGACCAGCTCACCTCCAGTAATCCCCTGGGCCCACAGTAACAGTGTGAGAGACCAGCTCACCTACAGTAATCCCCTGGGCCCACAGTGACAGTGAGAGAGACTAGCTCCCCTACCGTAATCCCCTGGGCCCACAGTGACAGTGAGAGAGACCAGCTCACCTACAGTAATCCCCTAGGCCCACAGTAACAGTGAGAGAGACCAGCTCACCTACAGTAATCCCGAGGACCCACATTAACAATGAGAGAGACGAGCTCACCTACAGTAGTCCCCTGGGTCCACAGTAACAGTGAGATAGACCAGCTCACCTACAGTAATCCCCTGGGCCCACAGTAACAGTGAGAGAGACCAGCTCACCTACAGTAATCCCCTGGACCCACCGTAACAGTGAGAGAGACCAGCTCACCTACAGTAATCCCGTGGTCCCACATTAACAATGAGAGGGACGAGCTCCCTACAGTAATCCCCTGGGCCCACAGTAAAAGTGAGAGAGACCAGCTCACCTACAGTAATCACCTGGGCCCACAGTGACAGTCAGAGAGACCAGCTCACCTCCAGTAATCCCCTGGGCCCACAGTAACAGTGTGAGAGACCAGCTCACCTACAGTCGTCCCCTGGGCCCACAGTTACAATGAGAGAGACCAGCTCACCTACAGTAATCCCCTGGGCCCACAGTAACAGTGAGAGAGACCAGCTCACCTACAGTAGTCCCCTGGGCCCACAGTAACAGTGAGAGAGACCAGCTCCCCTACAGTAGTCCCCTGGGCCCACAGTAACAGTGAGAGAGACCAGCTCCCCTACAGTAATCCCCTGGGCCCACAGTGACAGTGAGAGAGACCAGCTCACCTCCAGTAATCCCCTGGGCCCACAGTGACAGTGAGAGAGACCAGCTCACCTACAGTAATCCCCTGGGCCCACAGTAACAGTGAGAGAGACCAGCTCACCTACAGTAATCCCCTGGACCCACAGTAACAGTGAGAGAGACCAGCTCACCTACAGTAATCCCCTGGGCCCACAGTAACAGTGAGAGAGACCAGCTCACCTACAGTAATCCCCTGGGCCCACAGTGACAGTGAGAGAGACTAGCTCCCCTACAGTAGTCCCCTGGGCCCACAGTAACAGTGAGAGAGACCAGCTCACCTACAGTAGTCCCCTGGGCCCACAGTAACAGTGAGAGAGACCAGCTCACCTATAGTAATCCCCTGGGCCCACAGTAACAGTGAGAGAGACCAGCTCCCCTACAGTAATCCACTGGGCCCACAGTGACAGTTTGAGAGACCAGCTCACCTACAGTAATCCCCTGGGCCCACAGTGACAGTGAGAGAGACCAGCTCACCTACAGTAATCCCCTGGACCCACACTAACAATGAGAGAGACCAGATCCCCTACAGTAATCCCCTGGGCCCACAGTAACAGTGTAGGAGAGAGACCAGCTCACCTTCAGTAATCCCCTGGGCCCACAGTAACAGTGAGAGAGACCAGCTCACCTACAGTAATCCCCTGGGCATACAGTGACAGTGAGAGAGAGAGAGAGAGAGACCAGCTCACCTACAGTAATCCCCTGGACCCACAGTAACGGTGAGAGAGACCAGCTCCCCTACAGTAATCCCCTGGGCCCACAGTAACAGTGTGAGAGACCAGCTCACCTACAGTAATCTCCTGGGCCCACAGTAACAGTGAGAGAGACCAGCTCACCTACAGTAATCCCCTGGACCCACAGTGACAGTGAGAGAGACCAGCTCACCTACAGTAATCCCCTGGACCCACAGTAACAGTGAGAGAGACCAGCTCACCTACAGTAATCCCCTGGGCCCACAGTGGCAGTCAGAGAGACCAGCTCACCTCCAGTAATCCCCTGGGCCCACAGTAACAGTGTGAGAGACCAGCTCACCTACAGTAATCCCCTGGGCCCACAGTGACAGTGAGAGAGACTAGCTCCCCTACCGTAATCCCCTGGGCCCACAGTGACAGTGAGAGAGACCAGCTCACCTACAGTAATCCCCTAGGCCCACAGTAACAGTGAGAGAGACCAGCTCACCTACAGTAATCCCGAGGACCCACATTAACAATGAGAGAGACGAGCTCACCTACAGTAGTCCCCTGGGTCCACAGTAACAGTGAGATAGACCAGCTCACCTACAGTAATCCCCTGGGCCCACAGTAACAGTGAGAGAGACCAGCTCACCTACAGTAATCCCCTGGACCCACCGTAACAGTGAGAGAGACCAGCTCACCTACAGTAATCCCGTGGTCCCACATTAACAATGAGAGGGACGAGCTCCCTACAGTAATCCCCTGGGCCCACAGTAAAAGTGAGAGAGACCAGCTCACCTACAGTAATCACCTGGGCCCACAGTGACAGTCAGAGAGACCAGCTCACCTCCAGTAATCCCCTGGGCCCACAGTAACAGTGTGAGAGACCAGCTCACCTACAGTCGTCCCCTGGGCCCACAGTAACAATGAGAGAGACCAGCTCACCTACAGTAATCCCCTGGGCCCACAGTAACAGTGAGAGAGACCAGCTCACCTACAGTAGTCCCCTGGGCCCACAGTAACAGTGAGAGAGACCAGCTCCCCTACAGTAGTCCCCTGGGCCCACAGTAACAGTGAGAGAGACCAGCTCCCCTCCAGTAATCCCCTGGGCCCACAGTGACAGTGAGAGAGACCAGCTCACCTCCAGTAATCCCCTGGGCCCACAGTGACAGTGAGAGAGACCAGCTCACCTACAGTAATCCCCTGGGCCCACAGTAACAGTGAGAGAGACCAGCTCACCTACAGTAATCCCCTGGACCCACAGTAACAGTGAGAGAGACCAGCTCACCTACAGTAATCCCCTGGGCCCACAGTAACAGTGAGAGAGACCAGCTCACCTACAGTAATCCCCTGGGCCCACAGTGACAGTGAGAGAGACTAGCTCCCCTACAGTAGTCCCCTGGGCCCACAGTAACAGTGAGAGAGACCAGCTCACCTACAGTAGTCCCCTGGGCCCACAGTAACAGTGAGAGAGACCAGCTCACCTACAGTAATCCCCTGGGCCCACAGTAACAGTGAGAGAGACCAGCTCCCCTACAGTAATCCACTGGGCCCACAGTGACAGTTTGAGAGACCAGCTCACCTACAGTAATCCCTTGGGCCCACAGTGACAGTGAGAGAGACCAGCTCACCTACAGTAATCCCCTGGACCCACACTAACAATGAGAGAGACCAGCTCCCCTACAGTAATCCCCTGGGCCCACAGTAACAGTGTGGGAGAGAGACCAGCTCACCTTCAGTAATCCCCTGGGCCCACAGTAACAGTGAGAGAGACCAGCTCACCTACAGTAATCCCCTGGGCATACAGTGACAGTGAGAGAGAGAGAGAGAGAGACCAGCTCACCTACAGTAATCCCCTGGACCCACAGTAACGGTGAGAGAGACCAGCTCCCCTACAGTAATCCCCTGGGCCCACAGTAACAGTGTGAGAGACCAGCTCACCTACAGTAATCTCCTGGGCCCACAGTAACAGTGAGAGAGACCAGCTCACCTACAGTAATCCCCTGGACCCACAGTGACAGTGAGAGAGACCAGCTCACCTACAGTAATCCCCTGGACCCACAGTAACAGTGAGAGAGACCAGCTCACCTACAGTAATCCCCTGGGCCCACAGTAACAGTGAGAGAGACCAGCTCACCTACAGTAATCCCCTGGACCCACAGTAACAGTGAGAGAGACCAGCTCACCTACAGTAATCCCCTCAACCCACAGTAACAGTGAGAGAGACCAGCTCACCTACAGTAATCCCCTGGGCCCACAGTAACAGTGTGAGAGACCAGCTCACCTACAGTAATCTCCTGGGCCCACAGTAACAGTGAGAGAGACCAGCTCACCTACAGTAATCCCCTGGACCCACAGTGACAGTGAGAGAGACCAGCTCACCTACAGTAGTCCCCTGGGCCCACAGTAACAGTGAGAGAGAGAGAGAGAGACCAGCTCACCTACAGTAATCCCCTGGGCCCACAGTAACAGTGAGAGAGACCAGCTCACCTACAGTAATCCCATGGGTCCACAGTGACAGTGAGAGAGACCAGCTCACCTACAGTAATCCCCTCAACCCACAGTAACAGTGAGAGAGACCAGCTCACCTATAGTAATCTCCTGGGCCCACAGTAACAGTGAGAGAGACCAGCTCACCTACAGTAATCCCCTGGGCCCACAGTGACAGTCAGAGAGACCAGCTCACCTCCAGTAGTCCCCTGGGCCCACAGTGACAGTGAGAGAGACCAGCTCACCTACAGTAGTCCCCTGGGCCCACAGTAACAGTGAGAGAGACCAGCTCCCCTACAGTAATCCCCTGGGCCCACAGTGACAGTGAGAGAGACCAGCTCCCCTACAGTAATCCCCTGGGCCCACAGTAACAGTGAGAGAGACCAGCTCACCTACAGTAATCCCCTGGGCCCACAGTAACAGTGAGAGAGACCAGCTCCCCTACAGTAATCCCCTGGGCCCACAGTGACAGTGAGAGAGACTAGCTCCCCTACAGTAATCCCCTGGGCCCACAGTAACAGTGAGAGAGACCAGCTCACCTACAGTAATCCCCTGGGCCCACAGTAACAGTGAGAGAGAGAGACCAGCTCACCTACAGTAATCCCCTGGACCCACAGTAACAGTGAGAGAGACCAGCTCACCTACAGTAATCCCCTGGGCCCACAGTAACAGTGAGAGAGACCAGCTCACCTACAGTAATCCCCTGGGCCCACAGTGACAGTCAGAGAGACCAGCTCACCTCCAGTAATCCCCTGGGCCCACAGTAACAGTGTGAGAGACCAGCTCACCTACAGTAATCCCCTGGGCCCACAGTGACAGTGAGAGAGACTAGCTCCCCTACCGTAATCCCCTGGGCCCACAGTGACAGTGAGAGAGACCAGCTCACCTACAGTAATCCCCTAGGCCCACAGTAACAGTGAGAGAGTCCAGCTCACCTACAGTAATCCCGTGGACCCACATTAACAATGAGAGAGACGAGCTCACCTCCAGTAGTCCCCTGGGCCCACAGTAACAGTGTGAGAGACCAGCTCACCTACAGTAATCTCCTGGGCCCACAGTAACAGTGAGAGAGACCAGCTCACCTACAGTAATCCCATGGGTCCACAGTGACAGTGAGAGAGACCAGCTCACCTACAGTAATCCCCTCAACCCACAGTAACAGTGAGAGAGACCAGCTCACCTACAGTAATCTCCTGGGCCCACAGTAACAGTGAGAGAGACCAGCTCACCTACAGTAATCCCCTGGGCCCACAGTGACAGTCAGAGAGACCAGCTCACCTCCAGTAGTCCCCTGGGCCCACAGTGACAGTGAGAGAGACCAGCTCACCTACAGTAGTCCCCTGGGCCCACAGTAACAGTGAGAGAGACCAGCTCCCCTACAGTAATCCCCTGGGCCCACAGTGACAGTGAGAGAGACCAGCTCCCCTACAGTAATCCCCTGGGCCCACAGTAACAGTGAGAGAGACCAGCTCACCTACAGTAATCCCCTGGGCCCACAGTAACAGTGAGAGAGACCAGCTCCCCTACAGTAATCCCCTGGGCCCACAGTGACAGTGAGAGAGACTAGCTCCCCTACAGTAATCCCCTGGGCCCACAGTAACAGTGAGAGAGACCAGCTCACCTACAGTAATCCCCTGGGCCCACAGTAACAGTGAGAGAGACCAGCTCACCTACAGTAATCCCCTGGGCCCACAGTGACAGTGAGAGAGACTAGCTCCCCTACAGTAGTCCCCTGGGCCCACAGTAACAGTGAGAGAGACCAGCTCACCTACAGTAGTCCCCTGGGCCCACAGTAACAGTGAGAGAGACCAGCTCACCTACAGTAATCCCCTGGGCCCACAGTAACAGTGAGAGAGACCAGCTCCCCTACAGTAATCCACTGGGCCCACAGTGACAGTTTGAGAGACCAGCTCACCTACAGTAATCCCCTGGGCCCACAGTGACAGTGAGAGAGACCAGCTCACCTACAGTAATCCCCTGGACCCACACTAACAATGAGAGAGACCAGCTCCCCTACAGTAATCCCCTGGGCCCACAGTAACAGTGTGGGAGAGAGTCCAGCTCACCTTCAGTAATCCCCTGGGCCCACAGTAACAGTGAGAGAGACCAGCTCACCTACAGTAATCCCCTGGGCATACAGTGACAGTGAGAGAGAGAGAGAGAGAGACCAGCTCACCTACAGTAATCCCCTGGACCCACAGTAACGGTGAGAGAGACCAGCTCCCCTACAGTAATCCCCTGGGCCCACAGTAACAGTGTGAGAGACCAGCTCACCTACAGTAATCTCCTGGGCCCACAGAAACAGTGAGAGAGACCAGCTCACCTACAGTAATCCCCTGGGCCCACAGTGACAGTGAGAGAGACCAGCTCACCTACAGTAATCCCCTGGACCCACAGTAACAGTGAGAGAGACCAGCTCACCTACAGTAATCCCCTGGGCCCACAGTAACAGTGAGAGAGACCAGCTCACCTACAGTAATCCCCTGGACCCACAGTAACAGTGAGAGAGACCAGCTCACCTACAGTAATCCCCTCAACCCACAGTAACAGTGAGAGAGACCAGCTCACCTACAGTAATCCCCTGGGCCCACAGTAACAGTGAGAGAGACCAGCTCACCTACAGTAATCTCCTGGGCCCACAGTAACAGTGAGAGAGACCAGCTCACCTACAGTAATCCCCTGGACCCACAGTGACAGTGAGAGAGACCAGCTCACCTACAGTAGTCCCCTGGGCCCACAGTAACAGTGAGAGAGAGAGAGAGAGACCAGCTCACCTACAGTAATCCCCTGGGCCCACAGTAACAGTGAGAGAGACCAGCTCACCTACAGTAATCCCATGGGTCCACAGTGACAGTGAGAGAGACCAGCTCACCTACAGTAATCCCCTCAACCCACAGTAACAGTGAGAGAGACCAGCTCACCTACAGTAATCTCCTGGGCCCACAGTAACAGTGAGAGAGACCAGCTCACCTACAGTAATCCCCTGGGCCCACAGTGACAGTCAGAGAGACCAGCTCACCTCCAGTAGTCCCCTGGGCCCACAGTGACAGTGAGAGAGACCAGCTCACCTACAGTAGTGCCCTGGGCCCACAGTAACAGTGAGAGAGACCAGCACCCCTCCAGTAATCCCCTGGGCCCACAGTGACAGTGAGAGAGACCAGCTCCCCTACAGTAATCCCCTGGGCCCACAGTAACAGTGAGAGTGACCAGCTCACCTACAGTAATCCCCTGGGCCCACAGTAACAGTGAGAGAGACCAGCTCCCCTACAGTAATCCCCTGGGCCCACAGTGACAGTGAGAGAGACTAGCTCCCCTACAGTAATCTCCTGGGCCCACAGTAACAGTGAGAGAGACCAGCTCACCTACAGTAATCCCCTGGACCCACAGTGACAGTGAGAGAGACCAGCTCACCTACAGTAATCCCCTGGACCCACAGTAACAGTGAGAGAGACCAGCTCACCTACAGTAATCCCCTGGGCCCACAGTAACAGTGAGAGAGACCAGCTCACCTACAGTAATCCCCTGGACCCACAGTAACAGTGAGAGAGACCAGCTCACCTACAGTAATCCCCTCAACCCACAGTAACAGTGAGAGAGACCAGCTCAACTACAGTAATCCCCTGGGCCCACAGTAACAGTGAGAGAGACCAGCTCACCTACAGTAATCCCCTGGACCCACAGTGACAGTGAGAGAGACCAGCTCACCTACAGTAGTCCCCTGGGCCCACAGTAACAGTGAGAGAGAGAGAGAGAGACCAGCTCACCTACAGTAATCCCCTGGGCCCACAGTAACAGTGAGAGAGACCAGCTCACCTACAGTAATCCCATGGGTCCACAGTAACAGTGAGAGAGACCAGCTCCCCTACAGTAATCCCCTGGGCCCACAGTGACAGTGAGAGAGACCAGCTCCCCTACAGTAATCCCCTGGGCCCACAGTAACAGTGAGAGAGACCAGCTCACCTACAGTAATCCCCTGGGCCCACAGTAACAGTGAGAGAGACCAGCTCCCCTACAGTAATCCCCTGGGCCCACAGTGACAGTGAGAGAGACTAGCTCCCCTACAGTAATCCCCTGGGCCCACAGTAACAGTGAGAGAGACCAGCTCACCTACAGTAATCCCCTAGGCCCACAGTAACAGTGAGAGAGACCAGCTCACCTACAGTAATCCCCTGGGCCCACAGTAACAGTGAGAGAGACCAGCTCACCTACAGTAATCCCCTGGACCCACAGTAACAGTGAGAGAGACCAGCTCACCTACAGTAATCCCCTCAACCCACAGTAACAGTGAGAGAGACCAGCTCACCGACAGTAATCCCCTGGGCCCACAGTAACAGTGTGAGAGACCAGCTCACCTACAGTAATCTCCTGGGCCCACAGTAACAGTGAGAGAGACCAGCTCACCTACAGTAATCCCCTGGACCCACAGTAACAGTGAGAGAGACCAGCTCCCCTACAGTAATCCCCTGGGCCCACAGTAACAGTGAGAGAGACCAGCTCACCTACAGTAATCCCCTGGGCCCACAGTGACAGTGAGAGAGACCAGCTCACCTACAGTAATCCCCTGGACCCACAGTAACAGTGAGAGAGACCAGCTCACCTACAGTAATCCCCTGGGCCCACAGTAACAGTGAGAGAGACCAGCTCACCTACAGTAATCCCCTGGACCCACAGTAACAGTGAGAGAGACCAGCTCACCTACAGTAATCCCCTCAACCCACAGTAACAGTGAGAGAGACCAGCTCACCTACAGTAATCCCCTGGGCCCACAGTAACAGTGAGAGAGACCAGCTCACCTACAGTAATCTCCTGGGCCCACAGTAACAGTGAGAGAGACCAGCTCACCTACAGTAATCCCCTGGACCCACAGTGACAGTGAGAGAGACCAGCTCACCTACAGTAGTCCCCTGGGCCCACAGTAACAGTGAGAGAGAGACCAGCTCACCTACAGTAATCCCCTGGGCCCACAGTAACAGTGAGAGAGACCAGCTCACCTACAGTAATCCCATGGGTCCACAGTGACAGTGAGAGAGACCAGCTCACCTACAGTAATCCCCTCAACCCACAGTAACAGTGAGAGAGACCAGCTCACCTACAGTAATCTCCTGGGCCCACAGTAACAGTGAGAGAGACCAGCTCACCTACAGTAATCCCCTGGGCCCACAGTGACAGTCAGAGAGACCAGCTCACCTCCAGTAGTCCCCTGGGCCCACAGTGACAGTGAGAGAGACCAGCTCACCTACAGTAGTCCCCTGGGCCCACAGTAACAGTGAGAGAGACCAGCACCCCTACAGTAATCCCCTGGGCCCACAGTGACAGTGAGAGAGACCAGCTCCCCTACAGTAATCCCCTGGGCCCACAGTAACAGTGAGAGTGACCAGCTCACCTACAGTAATCCCCTGGGCCCACAGTAACAGTGAGAGAGACCAGCTCCCCTACAGTAATCCCCTGGGCCCACAGTGACAGTGAGAGAGACTAGCTCCCCTACAGTAATCTCCTGGGCCCACAGTAACAGTGAGAGAGACCAGCTCACCTACAGTAATCCCCTGGACCCACAGTGACAGTGAGAGAGACCAGCTCACCTACAGTAATCCCCTGGACCCACAGTAACAGTGAGAGAGACCAGCTCACCTACAGTAATCCCCTGGGCCCACAGTAACAGTGAGAGAGACCAGCTCACCTACAGTAATCCCCTGGACCCACAGTAACAGTGAGAGAGACCAGCTCACCTACAGTAATCCCCTCAACCCACAGTAACAGTGAGAGAGACCAGCTCACCTACAGTAATCCCCTGGGCCCACAGTAACAGTGTGAGAGACCAGCTCACCTACAGTAATCTCCTGGGCCCACAGTAACAGTGAGAGAGACCAGCTCACCTACAGTAATCCCCTGGACCCACAGTGACAGTGAGAGAGACCAGCTCACCTACAGTAGTCCCCTGGGCCCACAGTAACAGTGAGAGAGAGAGAGAGAGACCAGCTCACCTACAGTAATCCCCTGGGCCCACAGTAACAGTGAGAGAGACCAGCTCACCTACAGTAATCCCATGGGTCCACAGTGACAGTGAGAGAGACCAGCTCACCTACAGTAATCCCCTCAACCCACAGTAACAGTGAGAGAGACCAGCTCACCTACAGTAATCTCCTGGGCCCACAGTAACAGTGAGAGAGACCAGCTCACCTACAGTAATCCCCTGGGCCCACAGTGACAGTCAGAGAGACCAGCTCACCTCCAGTAGTCCCCTGGGCCCACAGTGACAGTGAGAAAGACCAGCTCACCTACAGTAGTCCCCTGGGCCCACAGTAACAGTGAGAGAGACCAGCTCCCCTACAGTAATCCCCTGGGCCCACAGTGACAGTGAGAGAGACCAGCTCCCCTACAGTAATCCCCTGGGCCCACAGTAACAGTGAGAGAGACCAGCTCACCTACAGTAATCCCCTGGGCCCACAGTAACAGTGAGAGAGACCAGCTCCCCTACAGTAATCCCCTGGGCCCACAGTGACAGTGAGAGAGACTAGCTCCCCTACAGTAATCCCCTGGGCCCACAGTAACAGTGAGAGAGACCAGCTCACCTACAGTAATCCCCTAGGCCCACAGTAACAGTGAGAGAGACCAGCTCACCTACAGTAATCCCCTGGGCCCACAGTAACAGTGAGAGAGACCAGCTCACCTACAGTAATCCCATGGGTCCACAGTGACAGTGAGAGAGACCAGCTCACCTACAGTAATCCCCTCAACCCACAGTAACAGTGAGAGAGACCAGCTCACCTACAGTAATCTCCTGGGCCCACAGTAACAGTGAGAGAGACCAGCTCACCTACAGTAATCCCCTGGGCCCACAGTGACAGTCAGAGAGACCAGCTCACCTCCAGTAGTCCCCTGGGCCCACAGTGACAGTGAGAGAGAGCAGCTCACCTACAGTAGTCCCCTGGGCCCACAGTAACAGTGAGAGAGACCAGCACCCCTACAGTAATCCCCTGGGCCCACAGTGACAGTGAGAGAGACCAGCTCCCCTACAGTAATCCCCTGGGCCCACAGTAACAGTGAGAGTGACCAGCTCACCTACAGTAATCCCCTGGGCCCACAGTAACAGTGAGAGAGACCAGCTCCCCTACAGTAATCCCCTGGGCCCACAGTGACAGTGAGAGAGACTAGCTCCCCTACAGTAATCTCCTGGGCCCACAGTAACAGTGAGAGAGACCAGCTCACCTACAGTAATCCCCTGGACCCACAGTGACAGTGAGAGAGACCGGCTCACCTACAGTAATCCCCTGGACCCACAGTAACAGTGAGAGAGACCAGCTCACCTACAGTAATCCCCTGGGCCCACAGTAACAGTGAGAGAGACCAGCTCACCTACAGTAATCCCCTGGACCCACAGTAACAGTGAGAGAGACCAGCTCACCTACAGTAATCCCCTCAACCCACAGTAACAGTGAGAGAGACCAGCTCACCTACAGTAATCCCCTGGGCCCACAGTAACAGTGTGAGAGACCAGCTCACCTACAGTAATCTCCTGGGCCCACAGTAACAGTGAGAGAGACCAGCTCACCTACAGTAATCCCCTGGACCCACAGTGACAGTGAGAGAGACCAGCTCACCTACAGTAGTCCCCTGGGCCCACAGTAACAGTGAGAGAGAGAGAGAGAGACCAGCTCACCTACAGTAATCCCCTGGGCCCACAGTAACAGTGAGAGAGACCAGCTCACCTACAGTAATCCCATGGGTCCACAGTGACAGTGAGAGAGACCAGCTCACCTACAGTAATCCCCTCAACCCACAGTAACAGTGAGAGAGACCAGCTCACCTACAGTAATCTCCTGGGCCCACAGTAACAGTGAGAGAGACCAGCTCACCTACAGTAATCCCCTGGGCCCACAGTGACAGTCAGAGAGACCAGCTCACCTCCAGTAGTCCCCTGGGCCCACAGTGACAGTGAGAGAGACCAGCTCACCTACAGTAGTCCCCTGGGCCCACAGTAACAGTGAGAGAGACCAGCTCCCCTACAGTAATCCCCTGGGCCCACAGTGACAGTGAGAGAGACCAGCTCCCCTACAGTAATCCCCTGGGCCCACAGTAACAGTGAGAGAGACCAGCTCACCTACAGTAATCCCCTGGGCCCACAGTAACAGTGAGAGAGACCAGCTCCCCTACAGTAATCCCCTGGGCCCACAGTGACAGTGAGAGAGACTAGCTCCCCTACAGTAATCCCCTGGGCCCACAGTAACAGTGAGAGAGACCAGCTCACCTACAGTAATCCCCTAGGCCCACAGTAACAGTGAGAGAGACCAGCTCAACTACAGTAATCCCCCGGGCCTACAGTAACAGTGAGAGAGAGAGACCAGCTCACCTACAGTAATCCCCTGGACCCACAGTAACAGTGAGAGAGACCAGCTCACCTACAGTAATCCCCTGGGCCCACAGTAACAGTGAGAGAGACCAGCTCACCTACAGTAATCCCCTGGGCCCACAGTGACAGTCAGAGAGACCAGCTCACCTCCAGTAATCCCCTGGGCCCACAGTAACAGTGTGAGAGACCAGCTCACCTACAGTAATCCCCTGGGCCCACAGTGACAGTGAGAGAGACTAGCTCCCCTACCGAAATCCCCTGGGCCCACAGTGACAGTGAGAGAGACCAGCTCACCTACAGTAATCCCCTGGGCCCACAGTAACAGTGAGAGAGTCCAGCTCACCTACAGTAGTCCCCTGGGCCCACAGTAACAGTGAGAGAGACCAGCTCCCCTACAGTAGTCCCCTGGGCCCACAGTAACAGTGAGAGAGACCAGCTCCCCTACAGTAATCCCCTGGGCCCACAGTGACAGTGAGAGAGACCAGCTCACCTCCAGTAATCCCCTGGGCCCACAGTGACAGTGAGAGAGACCAGCTCACCTACAGTAATCCCCTGGGCCCACAGTAACAGTGAGAGAGACCAGCTCACCTACAGTAATCCCCTGGACCCACAGTAACAGTGAGAGAGACCAGCTCACCTACAGTAATCCCCTGGGCCCACAGTAACAGTGAGAGAGACCAGCTCACCTACAGTAATCCCCTGGGCCCACAGTGACAGTGAGAGAGACTAGCTCCCCTACAGTAGTCCCCTGGGCCCACAGTAACAGTGAGAGAGACCAGCTCACCTACAGTAGTCCCCTGGGCCCACAGTAACAGTGAGAGAGACAAGCTCACCTACAGTAATCCCCTGGGCCCACAGTAACAGTGAGAGAGACCAGCTCCCCTACAGTAATCCACTGGGCCCACAGTGACAGTTTGAGAGACCAGCTCACCTACAGTAATCCCCTGGGCCCACAGTGACAGTGAGAGAGACCAGCTCACCTACAGTAATCCCCTGGACCCACACTAACAATGAGAGAGACCAGCTCCCCTACAGTAATCCCCTGGGCCCACAGTAACAGTGTGGGAGAGAGACCAGCTCACCTTCAGTAATCCCCTGGGCCCACAGTAACAGTGAGAGAGACCAGCTCACCTACAGTAATCCCCTGGGCATACAGTGACAGTGAGAGAGAGAGAGAGAGAGACCAGCTCACCTACAGTAATCCCCTGGACCCACAGTAACGGTGAGAGAGACCAGCTCCCCTACAGTAATCCCCTGGGCCCACAGTAACAGTGTGAGAGACCAGCTCACCTACAGTAATCTCCTGGGCCCACAGTAACAGTGAGAGAGACCAGCTCACCTACAGTAATCCCCTGGGCCCACAGTGACAGTGAGAGAGACCAGCTCACCTACAGTAATCCCCTGGACCCACAGTAACAGTGAGAGAGACCAGCTCACCTACAGTAATCCCCTGGGCCCACAGTAACAGTGAGAGAGACCAGCTCACCTACAGTAATCCCCTGGACCCACAGTAACAGTGAGAGAGACCAGCTCACCTACAGTAATCCCCTCAACCCACAGTAACAGTGAGAGAGACCAGCTCACCTACAGTAATCCCCTGGGCCCACAGTAACAGTGAGAGAGACCAGCTCACCTACAGTAATCTCCTGGGCCCACAGTAACAGTGAGAGAGACCAGCTCACCTACAGTAATCCCCTGGACCCACAGTGACAGTGAGAGAGACCAGCTCACCTACAGTAGTCCCCTGGGCCCACAGTAACAGTGAGAGAGAGAGAGAGAGACCAGCTCACCTACAGTAATCCCCTGGGCCCACAGTAACAGTGAGAGAGACCAGCTCACCTACAGTAATCCCATGGGTCCACAGTGACAGTGAGAGAGACCAGCTCACCTACAGTAATCCCCTCAACCCACAGTAACAGTGAGAGAGACCAGCTCACCTACAGTAATCTCCTGGGCCCACAGTAACAGTGAGAGAGACCAGCTCACCTACAGTAATCCCCTGGGCCCACAGTGACAGTCAGAGAGACCAGCTCACCTCCAGTAGTCCCCTGGGCCCACAGTGACAGTGAGAGAGACCAGCTCACCTACAGTAGTCCCCTGGGCCCACAGTAACAGTGAGAGAGACCAGCACCCCTACAGTAATCCCCTGGGCCCACAGTGACAGTGAGAGAGACCACCTCCCCTACAGTAATCCCCTGGGCCCACAGTAACAGTGAGAGAGACCAGCTCACCTACAGTAATCCCCTGGGCCCACAGTAACAGTGAGAGAGACCAGCTCCCCTACAGTAATCCCCTGGGCCCACAGTGACAGTGAGAGAGACTAGCTCCCCTACAGTAATCCCCTGGGCCCACAGTAACAGTGAGAGAGACCAGCTCACCTACAGTAATCCCCTAGGCCCACAGTAACAGTGAGAGAGACCAGCTCACCTACAGTAATCCCCTGGGCCCACAGTAACAGTGAGAGAGAGAGACCAGCTCACCTACAGTAATCCCCTGGACCCACAGTAACAGTGAGAGAGACCAGCTCACCTACAGTAATCCCCTGGGCCCACAGTAACAGTGAGAGAGACCAGCTCCCCTACAGTAATCCCCTGGGCCCACAGTGACAGTCAGAGAGACCAGCTCACCTCCAGAAATCCCCTGGGCCCACAGTAACAGTGTGAGAGACCAGCTCACCTACAGTAATCCCCTGGGCCCACAGTGACAGTGAGAGAGACTAGCTCACCTACAGTAATCCCCTAGGCCCACAGTAACAGTGAGAGAGACCAGCTCACCTACAGTAATCCCGAGGACCCACATTAACAATGAGAGAGACGAGCTCACCTACAGTAGTCCCCTGGGTCCACAGTAACAGTGAGATAGACCAGCTCACCTACAGTAATCCCCTGGGCCCACAGTAACAGTGAGAGAGACCAGCTCACCTACAGTAATCCCCTGGACCCACCGTAACAGTGAGAGAGACCAGCTCACCTACAGTAATCCCGTGGTCCCACATTAACAATGAGAGGGACGAGCTCCCTACAGTAATCCCCTGGGCCCACAGTAAAAGTGAGAGAGACCAGCTCACCTACAGTAATCACCTGGGCCCACAGTGACAGTCAGAGAGACCAGCTCACCTCCAGTAATCCCCTGGGCTCTCAGTAACAGTGTGAGAGACCAGCTCACCTACAGTCGTCCCCTGGGCCCACAGTAACAATGAGAGAGACCAGCTCACCTACAGTAATCCCCTGGGCCCACAGTAACAGTGAGAGAGACCAGCTCACCTACAGTAGTCCCCTGGGCCCACAGTAACAGTGAGAGAGACCAGCTCCCCTACAGTAGTCCCCTGGGCCCACAGTAACAGTGAGAGAGACCAGCTCCCCTACAGTAATCCCCTGGGCCCACAGTGACAGTGAGAGAGACCAGCTCACCTCCAGTAATCCCCTGGGCCCACAGTGACAGTGAGAGAGACCAGCTCACCTACAGTAATCCCCTGGACCCACACTAACAATGAGAGAGACCAGCTCCCCTACAGTAATCCCCTGGGCCCACAGTAACAGTGTGGGAGAGAGACCAGCTCACCTTCAGTAATCCCCTGGGCCCACAGTAACAGTGAGAGAGACCAGCTCACCTACAGTAATCCCCTGGGCATACAGTGACAGTGAGAGAGAGAGAGAGAGAGACCAGCTCACCTACAGTAATCCCCTGGACCCACAGTAACGGTGAGAGAGACCAGCTCCCCTACAGTAATCCCCTGGGCCCACAGTAACAGTGTGAGAGACCAGCTCACCTACAGTAATCTCCTGGGCCCACAGTAACAGTGAGAGAGACCAGCTCACCTACAGTAATCCCCTGGACCCACAGTGACAGTGAGAGAGACCAGCTCACCTACAGTAATCCCCTGGACCCACAGTAACAGTGAGAGAGACCAGCTCACCTACAGTAATCCCCTGGGCCCACAGTAACAGTGAGAGAGACCAGCTCACCTACAGTAATCCCCTGGACCCACAGTAACAGTGAGAGAGACCAGCTCACCTACAGTAATCCCCTCAACCCACAGTAACAGTGAGAGAGAGAGAGAGAGACCAGCTCACCTACAGTAATCCCCTGGGCCCACAGTAACAGTGAGAGAGACCAGCTCACCTACAGTAATCCCATGGGTCCACAGTGACAGTGAGAGAGACCAGCTCACCTACAGTAATCCCCTCAACCCACAGTAACAGTGAGAGAGACCAGCTCACCTACAGTAATCTCCTGGGCCCACAGTAACAGTGAGAGAGACCAGCTCACCTACAGTAATCCCCTGGGCCCACAGTGACAGTCAGAGAGACCAGCTCACCTCCAGTAGTCCCCTGGGCCCACAGTGACAGTGAGAGAGACCAGCTCACCTACAGTAGTCCCCTGGGCCCACAGTAACAGTGAGAGAGACCAGCTCCCCTACAGTAATCCCCTGGGCCCACAGTGACAGTGAGAGAGACTAGCTCCCCTACAGTAATCCCCTGGGCCCACAGTAACAGTGAGAGAGACCAGCTCACCTACAGTAATCCCCTAGGCCCACAGTAACAGTGAGAGAGACCAGCTCACCTACAGTAATCCCCTGGGCCCACAGTAACAGTGAGAGAGACCAGCTCACCTACAGTAATCCCCTGGACCCACAGTAACAGTGAGAGAGACCAGCTCACCTACAGTAATCCCCTCAACCCACAGTAACAGTGAGAGAGACCAGCTCACCGACAGTAATCCCCTGGGCCCACAGTAACAGTGTGAGAGACCAGCTCACCTACAGTAATCTCCTGGGCCCACAGTAACAGTGAGAGAGACCAGCTCACCTACAGTAATCCCCTGGACCCACAGTAACAGTGAGAGAGACCAGCTCCCCTACAGTAATCCCCTGGGCCCACAGTGACAGTGAGAGAGACTAGCTCCCCTACAGTAATCCCCTGGGCCCACAGTAACAGTGAGAGAGACCAGCTCACCTACAGTAATCACCTGGGCCCACAGTAACAGTGAGAGAGACCAGCTCACCTACAGTAATCCCCTGGGCCCACAGTAACAGTGAGAGAGACCAGCTCACCTACAGTAATCCCCTGGACCCACAGTAACAGTGAGAGAGACCAGCTCACCTACAGTAATCCCCTCAACCCACAGTAACAGTGAGAGAGACCAGCTCACCGACAGTAATCCCCTGGGCCCACAGTATCAGTGTGAGAGACCAGCTCACCTACAGTAATCTCCTGGGCCCACAGTAACAGTGAGAGAGACCAGCTCACCTACAGTAATCCCCTGGACCCACAGTGACAGTGAGAGAGACCAGCTCACCTACAGTAGTCCCCTGGGCCCACAGTAACAGTGAGAGAGAGAGAGAGAGACCAGCTCACCTACAGTAATCCCCTGGGCCAACAGTAACAGTGAGAGAGACCAGCTCACCTACAGTAATCCCATGGGTCCACAGTGACAGTGAGAGAGACCAGCTCACCTACAGTAATCCCCTCAACCCACAGTAACAGTGAGAGAGACCAGCTCACCTACAGTAATCTCCTGGGCCCACAGTAACAGTGAGAGAGACCAGCTCACCTACAGTAATCCCCTGGGCCCACAGTGACAGTCAGAGAGACCAGCTCACCTCCAGTAGTCCCCTGGGCCCACAGTGACAGTGAGAGAGACCAGCTCACCTACAGTAGTCCCCTGGGCCCACAGTAACAGTGAGAGAGACCAGCTCCCCTACAGTAATCCCCTGGGCTCACAGTGACGGTGAGAGAGACCAGCTCCCCTACAGTAATCCCCTGGGCCCACAGTAACAGTGAGAGAAACCAGCTCACCTACAGTAATCCCCTGGGCCCACAGTAACAGTGAGAGAGACCAGCTCCCCTACAGTAATCCCCTGGGCCCACAGTGACAGTGAGAGAGACTAGCTCCCCTACAGTAATCCCCTGGGCCCACAGTAACAGTGAGAGAGACCAGCTCACCTACAGTAATCCCCTAGGCCCACAGTAACAGTGAGAGAGACCAGCTCACCTACAGTAATCCCCTGGGCCCACAGTAACAGTGAGAGAGAGAGACCAGCTCACCTACAGTAATCCCCTGGACCCACAGTAACAGTGAGAGAGACTCGCTCACCTACAGTAATCCCCTCGACCCACAGTGACAGTGAGAGAGACCAGCTCACCTACAGTAATCCCCTAGGCCCACAGTAACAGTGAGAGAGACCAGCTCACCTACAGTAATCCCCTGGGCCCACAGTAACAGTGAGAGAGAGAGACCAGCTCCCCTACAGTAATCCCCTGGGCCCACAGTAACAGTGAGAGAGACCAGCTCACCTACAGTAATCCCCTGGGCCCACAGTAACAGTGAGAGTGCCCAGCTCACCTACAGTAATCCCCTGGGCCCACAATGACAGTCAGAGAGACCAGCTCACCTCCAGTAATCCCCTGGTCCCACAGTAACAGTGTGAGAGACCAGCTCACCTACAGTAATCCCCTGGGCCCACAGTGACAGTGAGAGAGACTAGCTCACCTACAGTAATCCCCTAGGCCCACAGTAACAGTGAGAGAGACCAGCTCACCTACAGTAATCCCGTGGACCCACATTAACAATGAGAGAGACGAGCTCACCTACAGTAGTCCCCTGGGTCCACAGTAACAGTGAGATAGACCAGCTCACCTACAGTAATCCCCTGGGCCCACAGTAACAGTGAGAGAGACCAGCTCACCTACAGTAATCCCCTGGACCCACCGTAACAGTGAGAGAGACCAGCTCACCTACAGTAATCCCGTGGTCCCACATTAACAATGAGAGGGACGAGCTCCCTACAGTAATCCCCTGGGCCCACAGTAAAAGTGAGAGAGACCAGCTCACCTACAGTAATCACCTGGGCCCACAGTGACAGTCAGAGAGACCAGCTCACCTCCAGTAATCCCCTGGGCCCACAGGAACAGTGTGAGAGACCAGCTCACCTACAGTCGTCCCCTGGGCCCACAGTAACAATGAGAGAGACCAGCTCACCTACAGTAATCCCCTGGGCCCACAGTAACAGTGAGAGAGACCAGCTCACCTACAGTAGTCCCCTGGGCCCACAGTAACAGTGAGAGAGACCAGCTCCCCTACAGTAGTCCCCTGGGCCCACAGTAACAGTGAGAGAGACCAGCTCCCCTACAGTAATCCCCTGGGCCCACAGTGACAGTGAGAGAGACCAGCTCACCTCCAGTAATCCCCTGGGCCCACAGTGACAGTGAGAGAGACCAGCTCACCTACAGTAATCCCCTGGGCCCACAGTAACAGTGAGAGAGACCAGCTCACCTACAGTAATCCCCTGGACCCACAGTAACAGTGAGAGAGACCAGCTCACCTACAGTAATCCCCTGGGCCCACAGTAACAGTGAGAGAGACCAGCTCACCTACAGTAATCCCCTGGGCCCACAGTGACAGTGAGAGAGACTAGCTCCCCTACAGTAGTCCCCTGGGCCCACAGTAACAGTGAGAGAGACCAGCTCACCTACAGTAGTCCCCTGGGCCCACAGTAACAGTGAGAGAGACAAGCTCACCTACAGTAATCCCCTGGGCCCACAGTAACAGTGAGAGAGACCAGCTCCCCTACAGTAATCCACTGGGCCCACAGTGACAGTTTGAGAGACCAGCTCACCTACAGTAATCCCCTGGGCCCACAGTGACAGTGAGAGAGACCAGCTCACCTACAGTAATCCCCTGGACCCACACTAACAATGAGAGAGACCAGCTCCCCTACAGTAATCCCCTGGGCCCACAGTAACAGTGTGGGAGAGAGACCAGCTCACCTTCAGTAATCCCCTGGGCCCACAGTAAAAGTGAGAGAGACCAGCTCACCTACAGTAATCCCCTGGGCATACAGTGACAGTGAGAGAGAGAGAGAGAGAGACCAGCTCACCTACAGTAATCCCCTGGACCCACAGTAACGGTGAGAGAGACCAGCTCCCCTACAGTAATCCCCTGGGCCCACAGTAACAGTGTGAGAGACCAGCTCACCTACAGTAATCTCCTGGGCCCACAGTAACAGTGAGAGAGACCAGCTCACCTACAGTAATCCCCTGGGCCCACAGTGACAGTGAGAGAGACCAGCTCACCTACAGTAATCCCCTGGACCCACAGTAACAGTGAGAGAGACCAGCTCACCTACAGTAATCCCCTGGGCCCACAGTAACAGTGAGAGAGACCAGCTCACCTACAGTAATCCCCTGGACCCACAGTAACAGTGAGAGAGACCAGCTCACCTACAGTAATCCCCTCAACCCACAGTAACAGTGAGAGAGACCAGCTCACCTACAGTAATCCCCTGGGCCCACAGTAACAGTGAGAGAGACCAGCTCACCTACAGTAATCTCCTGGGCCCACAGTAACAGTGAGAGAGACCAGCTCACCTACAGTAATCCCCTGGACCCACAGTGACAGTGAGAGAGACCAGCTCACCTACAGTAGTCCCCTGGGCCCACAGTAACAGTGAGAGAGAGAGAGAGAGACCAGCTCACCTACAGTAATCCCCTGGGCCCACAGTAACAGTGAGAGAGACCAGCTCACCTACAGTAATCCCATGGGTCCACAGTGACAGTGAGAGAGACCAGCTCACCTACAGTAATCCCCTCAACCCACAGTAACAGTGAGAGAGACCAGCTCACCTACAGTAATCTCCTGGGCCCACAGTAACAGTGAGAGAGACCAGCTCACCTACAGTAATCCCCTGGGCCCACAGTGACAGTCAGAGAGACCAGCTCACCTCCAGTAGTCCCCTGGGCCCACAGTGACAGTGAGAGAGACCAGCTCACCTACAGTAGTCCCCTGGGCCCACAGTAACAGTGAGAGAGACCAGCACCCCTACAGTAATCCCCTGGGCCCACAGTGACAGTGAGAGAGACCACCTCCCCTACAGTAATCCCCTGGGCCCACAGTAACAGTGAGAGAGACCAGCTCACCTACAGTAATCCCCTGGGCCCACAGTAACAGTGAGAGAGACCAGCTCCCCTACAGTAATCCCCTGGGCCCACAGTGACAGTGAGAGAGACTAGCTCCCCTACAGTAATCCCCTGGGCCCACAGTAACAGTGAGAGAGACCAGCTCACCTACAGTAATCCCCTAGGCCCACAGTAACAGTGAGAGAGACCAGCTCACCTACAGTAATCCCCTGGGCCCACAGTAACAGTGAGAGAGAGAGACCAGCTCACCTACAGTAATCCCCTGGACCCACAGTAACAGTGAGAGAGACCAGCTCACCTACAGTAATCCCCTGGGCCCACAGTAACAGTGAGAGAGACCAGCTCCCCTACAGTAATCCCCTGGGCCCACAGTGACAGTCAGAGAGACCAGCTCACCTCCAGAAATCCCCTGGGCCCACAGTAACAGTGTGAGAGACCAGCTCACCTACAGTAATCCCCTGGGCCCACAGTGACAGTGAGAGAGACTAGCTCACCTACAGTAATCCCCTAGGCCCACAGTAACAGTGAGAGAGACCAGCTCACCTACAGTAATCCCGAGGACCCACATTAACAATGAGAGAGACGAGCTCACCTACAGTAGTCCCCTGGGTCCACAGTAACAGTGAGATAGACCAGCTCACCTACAGTAATCCCCTGGGCCCACAGTAACAGTGAGAGAGACCAGCTCACCTACAGTAATCCCCTGGACCCACCGTAACAGTGAGAGAGACCAGCTCACCTACAGTAATCCCGTGGTCCCACATTAACAATGAGAGGGACGAGCTCCCTACAGTAATCCCCTGGGCCCACAGTAAAAGTGAGAGAGACCAGCTCACCTACAGTAATCACCTGGGCCCACAGTGACAGTCAGAGAGACCAGCTCACCTCCAGTAATCCCCTGGGCTCTCAGTAACAGTGTGAGAGACCAGCTCACCTACAGTCGTCCCCTGGGCCCACAGTAACAATGAGAGAGACCAGCTCACCTACAGTAATCCCCTGGGCCCACAGTAACAGTGAGAGAGACCAGCTCACCTACAGTAGTCCCCTGGGCCCACAGTAACAGTGAGAGAGACCAGCTCCCCTACAGTAGTCCCCTGGGCCCACAGTAACAGTGAGAGAGACCAGCTCCCCTACAGTAATCCCCTGGGCCCACAGTGACAGTGAGAGAGACCAGCTCACCTCCAGTAATCCCCTGGGCCCACAGTGACAGTGAGAGAGACCAGCTCACCTACAGTAATCCCCTGGACCCACACTAACAATGAGAGAGACCAGCTCCCCTACAGTAATCCCCTGGGCCCACAGTAACAGTGTAGGAGAGAGACCAGCTCACCTTCAGTAATCCCCTGGGCCCACAGTAACAGTGAGAGAGACCAGCTCACCTACAGTAATCCCCTGGGCATACAGTGACAGTGAGAGAGAGAGAGAGAGAGACCAGCTCACCTACAGTAATCCCCTGGACCCACAGTAACGGTGAGAGAGACCAGCTCCCCTACAGTAATCCCCTGGGCCCACAGTAACAGTGTGAGAGACCAGCTCACCTACAGTAATCTCCTGGGCCCACAGTAACAGTGAGAGAGACCAGCTCACCTACAGTAATCCCCTGGACCCACAGTGACAGTGAGAGAGACCAGCTCACCTACAGTAATCCCCTGGACCCACAGTAACAGTGAGAGAGACCAGCTCACCTACAGTAATCCCCTGGGCCCACAGTAACAGTGAGAGAGACCAGCTCACCTACAGTAATCCCCTGGACCCACAGTAACAGTGAGAGAGACCAGCTCACCTACAGTAATCCCCTCAACCCACAGTAACAGTGAGAGAGAGAGAGAGAGACCAGCTCACCTACAGTAATCCCCTGGGCCCACAGTAACAGTGAGAGAGACCAGCTCACCTACAGTAATCCCATGGGTCCACAGTGACAGTGAGAGAGACCAGCTCACCTACAGTAATCCCCTCAACCCACAGTAACAGTGAGAGAGACCAGCTCACCTACAGTAATCTCCTGGGCCCACAGTAACAGTGAGAGAGACCAGCTCACCTACAGTAATCCCCTGGGCCCACAGTGACAGTCAGAGAGACCAGCTCACCTCCAGTAGTCCCCTGGGCCCACAGTGACAGTGAGAGAGACCAGCTCACCTACAGTAGTCCCCTGGGCCCACAGTAACAGTGAGAGAGACCAGCTCCCCTACAGTAATCCCCTGGGCCCACAGTGACAGTGAGAGAGACCAGCTCCCCTACAGTAATCCCCTGGGCCCACAGTAACAGTGAGAGAGACCAGCTCACCTACAGTAATCCCCTGGGCCCACAGTAACAGTGAGAGAGACCAGCTCCCCTACAGTAATCCCCTGGGCCCACAGTGACAGTGAGAGAGACTAGCTCCCCTACAGTAATCCCCTGGGCCCACAGTAACAGTGAGAGAGACCAGCTCACCTACAGTAATCCCCGAGGCCCACAGTAACAGTGAGAGAGACCAGCTCACCTACAGTAATCCCCTGGGCCCACAGTAACAGTGAGAGAGAGAGACAAGCTCACCTACAGTAATCCCCTGGACCCACAGTAACAGTGAGAGAGACCAGCTCACCTACAGTAATCCCCTGGGCCCACAGTAACAGTGAGAGAGACCAGCTCACCTACAGTAATCCCCTGGGCCCACAGTGACAGTCAGAGAGACCAGCTCACCTCCAGTAATCCCCTGGGCCCACAGTAACAGTGTGAGAGACCAGCTCACCTACAGTAATCCCCTGGGCCCACAGTGACAGTGAGAGAGACTAGCTCCCCTACCGTAATCCCCTGGGCCCACAGTGACAGTGAGAGAGACCAGCTCACCTACAGTAATCCCCTAGGCCCACAGTAACAGTGAGAGAGTCCAGCTCACCTACAGTAATCCCGTGGACCCACATTAACAATGAGAGAGACGAGCTCACCTCCAGTAGTCCCCTGGGCCCACAGTAACAGTGAGATAGACCAGCTCACCTACAGTAATCCCCTGGGCCCACAGTAACAGTGAGAGAGACCAGCTCACCTACACTAATCCCCTGGACCCACCGTAACAGTGAGAGAGACCAGCTCACCTACAGTAATCCCGTGGACCCACATTAACAATGAGAGAGACGAGCTCCCTACAGTAATCCCCTGGGCCCACAGTAACAGTGAGAGAGACCAGCTCACCTACAGTAATCACCTGGGCCCACAGTGACAGTCAGAGAGACCAGCTCACCTCCAGTAATCCCCTGGGCCCACAGTAACAGTGTGAGAGACCAGCTCACCTACAGTAGTCCCCTGGGCCCACAGTAACAATGAGAGAGACCAGCTCACCTACAGTAATCCCCTGGGCCCACAGTAACAGTGAGAGAGACCAGCTCTCCTACAGTAGT
This sequence comes from Chiloscyllium punctatum, assembly GCF_047496795.1. Lineage (NCBI taxonomy): Eukaryota > Metazoa > Chordata > Chondrichthyes > Orectolobiformes > Hemiscylliidae > Chiloscyllium > Chiloscyllium punctatum. Next base: position 5,198,772 of record NC_092741.1, read on the forward strand.
CCCCTGGGCCCACAGTAACAGTGAGAGAGACCAGCTCCCCTACAGTAATCCCCTGGGCCCACAGTGACAGTGAGAGAGACCAGCTCACCTACAGTAATCCCCTGGGCCCACAGTGACAGTGAGAGAGACCAGCTCACCTACAGTAATCCCCTGGACCCACAGTAACAGTGAGAGAGACCAGCTCACCTACAGTAATCCCCTTGACCGACAGTAACAGTGAGAGACACCAGCTCACCTACAGTAATCCCCTGGACCCACACTAACAATGAGAGAGACGAGCTCCCCTACAGTAATCCCCTGGGCCCACAGTAACAGTGTGAGAGACCAGCTCACCTACAGTAATCGCCTTGGCCCACAGTAACAGTGAGAGAGACCAGCTCACATACAGTAATACTCTGGGCACACAGTAACAGTGAGAGAGACCAGCTCACCTACAGTAATCCACTGGGCTCACAGTACCAGTGAGAGAGACCAGCTCACCTACAGTAATCCCCTGGACCCACAGTAACAGTGAGTGAGACCAGCTCACCTACAGTAATCCCCTGGACCCACAGTAACAGTGAGAGAGACCAGCTCACCTACAGTAATCCCCTGGACCCACAGTAACAGTGAGTGAGACCAGCTCACCTACAGTAATCCCCTGGACCCACAGTGACAGTGAGAGAGACCAGCTCACCTACAGTAATCCCCTGGGCTCACAGTAACAGTGAGAGAGAGAGAGAGAGAGAGAGAGACCAGCTCACCTACAGTAATCCCCTGGGCCCACAGTGACAGTGAGAGAGACCAGCTCACCTACAGTAATCCCCTGGGCCCACAGTAACAGTGAGAGAGAGAGAGAGAGACCAGCTCACCTACAGTAATCCCCTGGGCCCACAGTGACAGTGAGAGAGACCAGCTCACCTACAGTAATCTCCTGGGCCCACAGTAACAGTGAGAGAGACCAGCTCACCTACAGTAATCCCCTGGGCCCACAGTAACAGTGAGAGAGAGAGAGAGACCAGCTCACCTACAGTAATCCCCTGGGCCCACAGTAACAGTGGGAGAGACCAGCTCACCTACAGTAATCTCCTGGGCCCACAGTGACAGTGTGAGAGACCAGCTCACCTACAGTAATCCCCTGGGCACACAGTAACAGTGAGAGAGACCAGCTCACCTACAGTAATCTCCTGGGCCCACAGTAACAGTGAGAGAGAGACCAACTCACCTACAGTAATCCCCTGGGCCCACAGTAACAGTGAGAGAGACCAGCTCACCTACAGTAATCCCCTGGACCCACAGTAACAGTGAGAGAGACCAGCTCACCTACAGTAATCCCCTCGACCCACAGTGACAGTGAGAGAGACCAGCTCACCTACAGTAGTCCCCTGGGCCCACAGTAGCAGTGAGAGAGACCAGCTCACCTACAGTAATCCCCTGGGCCCACAGTAACAGTGAGAGAGACCAGCTCACCTACAGTAGTCCCCTGGGCCCACAATAACAGTGAGAGAGACCAGCTCACCTACAGTAATCCCCTGGGCCCACAGTAACAGTGAGAGAGACCAGCTCACCTACAGTAATCCCCTGGGCCCACAGTAACAGTGAGAGAGAGAGAGAGAGAGAGAGACCAGCTCACCTACAGTAATCCCCTGGGCCCACAGTAACAGTGAGAGAGACCAGCTCACCTACAGTAATCCCCTGGGCCCACAGTAACAGTGAGAGAGACCAGCTCACCTACAGTAATCCCCTGGGCCCACAGTAACAGTGAGAGAGAGAGAGAGAGAGACCAGCTCACCTACAGTAATCTCCTGGGCCCACAGTAACAGTGTGAGAGACCAGCTCACCTACAGTAATCTCCTGGGCCCACAGAGACAGTGTGAGAGACCAGCTCACCTACAGTAATCCCCTGGGCACACAGTAACAGTGAGAAAGACCAGCTCACCTACAGTAATCCCCTGGGCCCACAGTAACAGTGAGAGAGAAAGACCAGCTCACCTACAGTTATCCCCTGGGCCCACAGTAACACTGAGGGAGTCCAGCTCCACCTACAGTAATCTCCTGGGCCCACAGTAACAGTGTGAGAGACCAGCTCAACCTACAATAATCCCGTGGGTCCACAGTAACAGTGAGAGAGACCAGCTCACCTACAGTAATCCCCTTCCCCCCTCAGTGATAGTGAGAGAGACCAGCTCAACCTACAGTAATCCCCTGGGCCCACAGTAACAGTGAGAGAGACCAGCTCACCTACAGTAATCCCTTTGGCCCACTGTAACAGTGAGAGAGAGACCAGCTCACCTACAGTAATCCCCTGGGCCCACAGTGACAGTGAGAGAGACCAGCTCACCTACAGTAATCTCCTGGGCCCACAGTAACAGTGAGAGAGACCAGCTCACCTACAGTAATCCCCTGGGCCCACAGTAACAGTGAGAGAGAGAGAGAGAGACCAGCTCACCTACAGTAATCCCCTGGGCCCACAGTAACAGTGTGAGAGACCAGCTCACCTACAGTAGTCCCCTGGGCGCACAGTAACAATGAGAGAGACCAGCTCACCTACAGTAATCCCCTGGGCCCACAGTAACAGTGAGAGAGACCAGCTCACCTACAGTAGTCCCCTGGGCCCACAGTAACAGTGAGAGAGACCAGCTCCCCTACAGTAATCCCCTGGGCCCACAGTGACAGTGAGAGAGACCAGCTCACCTACAGTAATCCCCTGGGCCCACAGTGACAGTGAGAGAGACCAGCTCACCTACAGTAATCCGCTGGACCCACAGTAACAGTGAGAGAGACCAGCTCACCTACAGTAATCCCCTTGACCGACAGTAACAGTGAGAGACACCAGCTCACCTACAGTAATCCCCTGGGCCCACAGTAACAGTGAGAGAGACCAGCTCACCTACAGTAATCGCCTTGGCCCACAGTAACAGTGAGAGAGACCAGCTCACATACAGTAATACTCTGGGCACACAGTAACAGTGAGAGAGACCAGCTCACCTACAGTAATCCCCTGGGCTCACAGTACCAGTGAGAGAGACCAGCTCACCTACAGTAATCCCCTGGACCCACAGTAACAGTGAGTGAGACCAGCTCACCTACAGTAATTCCCTGGACCCACAGTAACAGTGAGAGAGACCAGCTCACCTACAGTAATCCCCTGGACCCACAGTAACAGTGAGTGAGACCAGCTCACCTACAGTAATCCCCTGGACCCACAGTGACAGTGAGAGAGACCAGCTCACCTACAGTAATCCCCTGGGCTCACAGTAACAGTGAGAGAGAGAGAGAGAGAGAGACCAGCTCACCTTCAGTAATCCCCTGGGCCCACAGTGACAGTGAGAGAGACCAGCTCACCTACAGTAATCACCTGGGCCCACAGTGACAGTCAGAGAGACCAGCTCACCTCCAGTAATCCCCTGGGGCAACAGTAACAGTGTGAGAGACCAGCTCACCTACAGTAGTCCCCTGGGCCCACAGTAACAATGAGAGAGACCAGCTCACCTACAGTAATCCCCTGGGCCCACAGTAACAGTGAGAGAGACCAGCTCACCTACAGTAGTCCCCTGGGCCCACAGTAACAGTGAGAGAGACCAGCTCCCCTACAGTAGTCCCCTGGGCCCACAGTAACAGTGAGAGAGACCAGCTCCCCTACAGTAATCCCCTGGGCCCACAGTGACAGTGAGAGAGACCAGCTCACCTCCAGTAATCCCCTGGGCCCACAGTGACAGTGAGAGAGACCAGCTCACCTACAGTAATCCCCTGGGCCCACAGTAACAGTGAGAGAGACCAGCTCACCTACAGTAATCCCCTGGACCCACAGTAACAGTGAGAGAGACCAGCTCACCTACAGTAATCCCCTGGGCCCACAGTAACAGTGAGAGAGACCAGCTCACCTACAGTAATCCCCTGGGCCCACAGTGACAGTGAGAGAGACTAGCTCCCCTACAGTAGTCCCCTGGGCCCACAGTAACAGTGAGAGAGACCAGCTCACCTACAGTAGTCCCCTGGGCCCACAGTAACAGTGAGAGAGACCAGCTCACCTACAGTAATCCCCTGGGCCCACAGTAACAGTGAGAGAGACCAGCTCCCCTACAGTAATCCACTGGGCCCACAGTGACAGTTTGAGAAACCAGCTCACCTACAGTAATCCCCTGGGCCCACAGTGACAGTGAGAGAGACCAGCTCACCTCCAGTAGTCCCCTGGGCCCACAGTGACAGTGAGAGAGACCAGCTCACCTACAGTAGTCCCCTGGGCCCACAGTAACAGTGAGAGAGACCAGCTCCCCTACAGTAATCCCCTGGGCCCACAGTGACAGTGAGAGAGACCAGCTCCCCTACAGTAATCCCCTGGGCCCACAGTAACAGTGAGAGAGACCAGCTCACCTACAGTAATCCCCTGGGCCCACAGTAACAGTGAGAGAGACCAGCTCCCCTACAGTAATCCCCTGGGCCCACAGTGACAGTGAGAGAGACTAGCTCCCCTACAGTAATCCCCTGGGCCCACAGTAACAGTGAGAGAGACCAGCTCACCTACAGTAATCCCCTAGGCCCACAGTAACAGTGAGAGAGACCAGCTCACCTACAGTAATCCCCTGGGCCCACAGTAACAGTGAGAGAGAGAGACCAGCTCACCTACAGTAATCCCCTGGACCCACAGTAACAGTGAGAGAGACCAGCTCACCTACAGTAATCCCCTGGGCCCACAGTAACAGTGAGAGAGACCAGCTCACCTACAGTAATCCCCTGGGCCCACAGTGACAGTCAGAGAGACCAGCTCACCTCCAGTAATCCCCTGGGCCCACAGTAACAGTGTGAGAGACCAGCTCACCTACAGTAATCCCCTGGGCCCACAGTGACAGTGAGAGAGACTAGCTCCCCTACAGTAGTCCCCTGGGCCCACAGTAACAGTGAGAGAGACCAGCTCACCTACAGTAGTCCCCTGGGCCCACAGTAACAGTGAGAGAGACCAGCTCACCTACAGTAATCCCCTGGGCCCACAGTAACAGTGAGAGAGACCAGCTCCCATGCAGTAATCCACTGGGCCCACAGTGACAGTTTGAGAGACCAGCTCACCTACAGTAATCCCCTGGGCCCACAGTGACAGTGAGAGAGACCAGCTCACCTACAGTAATCCCCTGGACCCACACTAACAAAGAGAGAGACCAGCTCCCCTACAGTAATCCCCTGGGCCCACAGTAACAGTGTGGGAGAGAGACCAGCTCACCTTCAGTAATCCCCTGGGCCCACAGTAACAGTGAGAGAGACCAGCTCACCTACAGTAATCCCCTGGGCATACAGTGACAGTGAGAGAGAGAGAGAGAGAGACCAGCTCACCTACAGTAATCCCCTGGACCCACAGTAACGGTGAGAGAGACCAGCTCCCCTACAGTAATCCCCTGGGCCCACAGTAACAGTGTGAGAGACCAGCTCACCTACAGTAATCTCCTGGGCCCACAGTAACAGTGAGAGAGACCAGCTCACCTACAGTAATCCCCTGGGCCCACAGTGACAGTGAGAGAGACCAGCTCACCTACAGTAATCCCCTGGACCCACAGTAACAGTGAGAGAGACCAGCTCACCTACAGTAATCCCCTGGGCCCACAGTAACAGTGAGAGAGACCAGCTCACCTACAGTAATCCCCTGGACCCACAGTAACAGTGTGAGAGACCAGCTCACCTACAGTAATCCCCTGAACCCACAGTAACAGTGAGAGAGACCAGCTCACCTACAGTAATCCCCTGGGCCCACAGTAACAGTGAGAGAGACCAGCTCACCTACAGTAATCTCCTGGGCCCACAGTAACAGTGAGAGAGACCAGCTCACCTACAGTAATCCCCTGGACCCACAGTGACAGTGAGAGAGACCAGCTCACCTACAGTAGTCCCCTGGGCCCACAGTAACAGTGAGAGAGAGAGAGAGAGACCAGCTCACCTACAGTAATCCCCTGGGCCCACAGTAACAGTGAGAGAGACCAGCTCACCTACAGTAATCCCATGGGTCCACAGTGACAGTGAGAGAGACCAGCTCACCTACAGTAATCCCCTCAACCCACAGTAACAGTGAGAGAGACCAGCTCACCTACAGTAATCTCCTGGGCCCACAGTAACAGTGAGAGAGACCAGCTCACCTACAGTAATCCCCTGGGCCCACAGTGACAGTCAGAGAGACTAGCTCCCCTACAGTAATCCCCTGGGCCCACAGTAACAGTGAGAGAGACCAGCTCACCTACAGTAATCCCCGAGGCCCACAGTAACAGTGAGAGAGACCAGCTCACCTACAGTAATCCCCTGGGCCCACAGTAACAGTGAGAGAGAGAGACAAGCTCACCTACAGTAATCCCCTGGACCCACAGTAACAGTGAGAGAGACCAGCTCACCTACAGTAATCCCCTGGGCCCACAGTAACAGTGAGAGAGACCAGCTCACCTACAGTAATCCCCTGGGCCCACAGTGACAGTCAGAGAGACCAGCTCACCTCCAGTAATCCCCTGGGCCCACAGTAACAGTGTGAGAGACCAGCTCACCTACAGTAATCCCCTGGGCCCACAGTGACAGTGAGAGAGACTAGCTCCCCTACCGTAATCCCCTGGGCCCACAGTGACAGTGAGAGAGACCAGCTCACCTACAGTAATCCCCTAGGCCCACAGTAACAGTGAGAGAGTCCAGCTCACCTACAGTAATCCCGTGGACCCACATTAACAATGAGAGAGACGAGCTCACCTCCAGTAGTCCCCTGGGCCCACAGTAACAGTGAGATAGACCAGCTCACCTACAGTAATCCCCTGGGCCCACAGTAACAGTGAGAGAGACCAGCTCACCTACACTAATCCCCTGGACCCACCGTAACAGTGAGAGAGACCAGCTCACCTACAGTAATCCCGTGGACCCACATTAACAATGAGAGAGACGAGCTCCCTACAGTAATCCCCTGGGCCCACAGTAACAGTGAGAGAGACCAGCTCACCTACAGTAATCACCTGGGCCCACAGTGACAGTCAGAGAGACCAGCTCACCTCCAGTAATCCCCTGGGCCCACAGTAACAGTGTGAGAGACCAGCTCACCTACAGTAGTCCCCTGGGCCCACAGTAACAATGAGAGAGACCAGCTCACCTACAGTAATCCCCTGGGCCCACAGTAACAGTGAGAGAGACCAGCTCTCCTACAGTAGTCCCCTGGGCCCACAGTAACAGTGAGAGAGACCAGCTCCCCTACAGTAATCCCCTGGGCCCACAGTGACAGTGAGAGAGACCAGCTCACCTACAGTAATCCCCTGGGCCCACAGTGACAGTGAGAGAGACCAGCTCACCTACAGTAATCCCCTGGACCCACAGTAACAGTGAGAGAGACCAGCTCACCTACAGTAATCCCCTTGACCGACAGTAACAGTGAGAGACACCAGCTCACCTACAGTAATCCCCTGGACCCACACTAACAATGAGAGAGACGAGCTCCCCTACAGTAATCCCCTGGGCCCACAGTAACAGTGTGAGAGACCAGCTCACCTACAGTAATCGCCTTGGCCCACAGTAACAGTGAGAGAGACCAGCTCACATACAGTAATACTCTGGGCACACAGTAACAGTGAGAGAGACCAGCTCACCTACAGTAATCCACTGGGCTCACAGTACCAGTGAGAGAGACCAGCTCACCTACAGTAATCCCCTGGACCCACAGTAACAGTGAGTGAGACCAGCTCACCTACAGTAATCCCCTGGACCCACAGTAACAGTGAGAGAGACCAGCTCACCTACAGTAATCCCCTGGACCCACAGTAACAGTGAGTGAGACCAGCTCACCTACAGTAATCCCCTGGACCCACAGTGACAGTGAGAGAGACCAGCTCACCTACAGTAATCCCCTGGGCTCACAGTAACAGTGAGAGAGAGAGAGAGAGAGAGAGAGACCAGCTCACCTACAGTAATCCCCTGGGCCCACAGTGACAGTGAGAGAGACCAGCTCACCTACAGTAATCCCCTGGGCCCACAGTAACAGTGAGAGAGAGAGAGAGAGACCAGCTCACCTACAGTAATCCCCTGGGCCCACAGTGACAGTGAGAGAGACCAGCTCACCTACAGTAATCTCCTGGGCCCACAGTAACAGTGAGAGAGACCAGCTCACCTACAGTAATCCCCTGGGCCCACAGTAACAGTGAGAGAGAGAGAGAGACCAGCTCACCTACAGTAATCCCCTGGGCCCACAGTAACAGTGGGAGAGACCAGCTCACCTACAGTAATCTCCTGGGCCCACAGTGACAGTGTGAGAGACCAGCTCACCTACAGTAATCCCCTGGGCACACAGTAACAGTGAGAGAGACCAGCTCACCTACAGTAATCTCCTGGGCCCACAGTAACAGTGAGAGAGAGACCAACTCACCTACAGTAATCCCCTGGGCCCACAGTAACAGTGAGAGAGACCAGCTCACCTACAGTAATCCCCTGGACCCACAGTAACAGTGAGAGAGACCAGCTCACCTACAGTAATCCCCTCGACCCACAGTGACAGTGAGAGAGACCAGCTCACCTACAGTAGTCCCCTGGGCCCACAGTAGCAGTGAGAGAGACCAGCTCACCTACAGTAATCCCCTGGGCCCACAGTAACAGTGAGAGAGACCAGCTCACCTACAGTAGTCCCCTGGGCCCACAATAACAGTGAGAGAGACCAGCTCACCTACAGTAATCCCCTGGGCCCACAGTAACAGTGAGAGAGACCAGCTCACCTACAGTAATCCCCTGGGCCCACAGTAACAGTGAGAGAGAGAGAGAGAGAGAGAGACCAGCTCACCTACAGTAATCCCCTGGGCCCACAGTAACAGTGAGAGAGACCAGCTCACCTACAGTAATCCCCTGGGCCCACAGTAACAGTGAGAGAGACCAGCTCACCTACAGTAATCCCCTGGGCCCACAGTAACAGTGAGAGAGAGAGAGAGAGAGACCAGCTCACCTACAGTAATCTCCTGGGCCCACAGTAACAGTGTGAGAGACCAGCTCACCTACAGTAATCTCCTGGGCCCACAGAGACAGTGTGAGAGACCAGCTCACCTACAGTAATCCCCTGGGCACACAGTAACAGTGAGAAAGACCAGCTCACCTACAGTAATCCCCTGGGCCCACAGTAACAGTGAGAGAGAAAGACCAGCTCACCTACAGTTATCCCCTGGGCCCACAGTAACACTGAGGGAGTCCAGCTCCACCTACAGTAATCTCCTGGGCCCACAGTAACAGTGTGAGAGACCAGCTCAACCTACAATAATCCCGTGGGTCCACAGTAACAGTGAGAGAGACCAGCTCACCTACAGTAATCCCCTTCCCCCCTCAGTGATAGTGAGAGAGACCAGCTCAACCTACAGTAATCCCCTGGGCCCACAGTAACAGTGAGAGAGACCAGCTCACCTACAGTAATCCCTTTGGCCCACTGTAACAGTGAGAGAGAGACCAGCTCACCTACAGTAATCCCCTGGGCCCACAGTGACAGTGAGAGAGACCAGCTCACCTACAGTAATCTCCTGGGCCCACAGTAACAGTGAGAGAGACCAGCTCACCTACAGTAATCCCCTGGGCCCACAGTAACAGTGAGAGAGAGAGAGAGAGACCAGCTCACCTACAGTAATCCCCTGGGCCCACAGTAACAGTGTGAGAGACCAGCTCACCTACAGTAGTCCCCTGGGCGCACAGTAACAATGAGAGAGACCAGCTCACCTACAGTAATCCCCTGGGCCCACAGTAACAGTGAGAGAGACCAGCTCACCTACAGTAGTCCCCTGGGCCCACAGTAACAGTGAGAGAGACCAGCTCCCCTACAGTAATCCCCTGGGCCCACAGTGACAGTGAGAGAGACCAGCTCACCTACAGTAATCCCCTGGGCCCACAGTGACAGTGAGAGAGACCAGCTCACCTACAGTAATCCCCTGGACCCACAGTAACAGTGAGAGAGACCAGCTCACCTACAGTAATCCCCTTGACCGACAGTAACAGTGAGAGACACCAGCTCACCTACAGTAATCCCCTGGGCCCACAGTAACAGTGAGAGAGACCAGCTCACCTACAGTAATCGCCTTGGCCCACAGTAACAGTGAGAGAGACCAGCTCACATACAGTAATACTCTGGGCACACAGTAACAGTGAGAGAGACCAGCTCACCTACAGTAATCCCCTGGGCTCACAGTACCAGTGAGAGAGACCAGCTCACCTACAGTAATCCCCTGGACCCACAGTAACAGTGAGTGAGACCAGCTCACCTACAGTAATTCCCTGGACCCACAGTAACAGTGAGAGAGACCAGCTCACCTACAGTAATCCCCTGGACCCACAGTAACAGTGAGTGAGACCAGCTCACCTACAGTAATCCCCTGGACCCACAGTGACAGTGAGAGAGACCAGCTCACCTACAGTAATCCCCTGGGCTCACAGTAACAGTGAGAGAGAGAGAGAGAGAGAGACCAGCTCACCTTCAGTAATCCCCTGGGCCCACAGTGACAGTGAGAGAGACCAGCTCACCTACAGTAATCACCTGGGCCCACAGTGACAGTCAGAGAGACCAGCTCACCTCCAGTAATCCCCTGGGGCAACAGTAACAGTGTGAGAGACCAGCTCACCTACAGTAGTCCCCTGGGCCCACAGTAACAATGAGAGAGACCAGCTCACCTACAGTAATCCCCTGGGCCCACAGTAACAGTGAGAGAGACCAGCTCACCTACAGTAGTCCCCTGGGCCCACAGTAACAGTGAGAGAGACCAGCTCCCCTACAGTAGTCCCCTGGGCCCACAGTAACAGTGAGAGAGACCAGCTCCCCTACAGTAATCCCCTGGGCCCACAGTGACAGTGAGAGAGACCAGCTCACCTCCAGTAATCCCCTGGGCCCACAGTGACAGTGAGAGAGACCAGCTCACCTACAGTAATCCCCTGGGCCCACAGTAACAGTGAGAGAGACCAGCTCACCTACAGTAATCCCCTGGACCCACAGTAACAGTGAGAGAGACCAGCTCACCTACAGTAATCCCCTGGGCCCACAGTAACAGTGAGAGAGACCAGCTCACCTACAGTAATCCCCTGGGCCCACAGTGACAGTGAGAGAGACTAGCTCCCCTACAGTAGTCCCCTGGGCCCACAGTAACAGTGAGAGAGACCAGCTCACCTACAGTAGTCCCCTGGGCCCACAGTAACAGTGAGAGAGACCAGCTCACCTACAGTAATCCCCTGGGCCCACAGTAACAGTGAGAGAGACCAGCTCCCCTACAGTAATCCACTGGGCCCACAGTGACAGTTTGAGAAACCAGCTCGCCTACAGTAATCCCCTGGGCCCACAGTGACAGTGAGAGAGACCAGCTCACCTCCAGTAGTCCCCTGGGCCCACAGTGACAGTGAGAGAGACCAGCTCACCTACAGTAGTCCCCTGGGCCCACAGTAACAGTGAGAGAGACCAGCTCCCCTACAGTAATCCCCTGGGCCCACAGTGACAGTGAGAGAGACCAGCTCCCCTACAGTAATCCCCTGGGCCCACAGTAACAGTGAGAGAGACCAGCTCACCTACAGTAATCCCCTGGGCCCACAGTAACAGTGAGAGAGACCAGCTCCCCTACAGTAATCCCCTGGGCCCACAGTGACAGTGAGAGAGACTAGCTCCCCTACAGTAATCCCCTGGGCCCACAGTAACAGTGAGAGAGACCAGCTCACCTACAGTAATCCCCTAGGCCCACAGTAACAGTGAGAGAGACCAGCTCACCTACAGTAATCCCCTGGGCCCACAGTAACAGTGAGAGAGAGAGACCAGCTCACCTACAGTAATCCCCTGGACCCACAGTAACAGTGAGAGAGACCAGCTCACCTACAGTAATCCCCTGGGCCCACAGTAACAGTGAGAGAGACCAGCTCACCTACAGTAATCCCCTGGGCCCACAGTGACAGTCAGAGAGACCAGCTCACCTCCAGTAATCCCCTGGGCCCACAGTAACAGTGTGAGAGACCAGCTCACCTACAGTAATCCCCTGGGCCCACAGTGACAGTGAGAGAGACTAGCTCCCCTACAGTAGTCCCCTGGGCCCACAGTAACAGTGAGAGAGACCAGCTCACCTACAGTAGTCCCCTGGGCCCACAGTAACAGTGAGAGAGACCAGCTCACCTACAGTAATCCCCTGGGCCCACAGTAACAGTGAGAGAGACCAGCTCCCATGCAGTAATCCACTGGGCCCACAGTGACAGTTTGAGAGACCAGCTCACCTACAGTAATCCCCTGGGCCCACAGTGACAGTGAGAGAGACCAGCTCACCTACAGTAATCCCCTGGACCCACACTAACAATGAGAGAGACCAGCTCCCCTACAGTAATCCCCTGGGCCCACAGTAACAGTGTGGGAGAGAGACCAGCTCACCTTCAGTAATCCCCTGGGCCCACAGTAACAGTGAGAGAGACCAGCTCACCTACAGTAATCCCCTGGGCATACAGTGACAGTGAGAGAGAGAGAGAGAGAGACCAGCTCACCTACAGTAATCCCCTGGACCCACAGTAACGGTGAGAGAGACCAGCTCCCCTACAGTAATCCCCTGGGCCCACAGTAACAGTGTGAGAGACCAGCTCACCTACAGTAATCTCCTGGGCCCACAGTAACAGTGAGAGAGACCAGCTCACCTACAGTAATCCCCTGGGCCCACAGTGACAGTGAGAGAGACCAGCTCACCTACAGTAATCCCCTGGACCCACAGTAACAGTGAGAGAGACCAGCTCACCTACAGTAATCCCCTGGGCCCACAGTAACAGTGAGAGAGACCAGCTCACCTACAGTAATCCCCTGGACCCACAGTAACAGTGAGAGAGACCAGCTCACCTACAGTAATCCCCTGAACCCACAGTAACAGTGAGAGAGACCAGCTCACCTACAGTAATCCCCTGGGCCCACAGTAACAGTGAGAGAGACCAGCTCACCTACAGTAATCTCCTGGGCCCACAGTAACAGTGAGAGAGACCAGCTCACCTACAGTAATCCCCTGGACCCACAGTGACAGTGAGAGAGACCAGCTCACCTACAGTAGTCCCCTGGGCCCACAGTAACAGTGAGAGAGAGAGAGAGAGACCAGCTCACCTACAGTAATCCCCTGGGCCCACAGTAACAGTGAGAGAGACCAGCTCACCTACAGTAATCCCATGGGTCCACAGTGACAGTGAGAGAGACCAGCTCACCTACAGTAATCCCCTCAACCCACAGTAACAGTGAGAGAGACCAGCTCACCTACAGTAATCTCCTGGGCCCACAGTAACAGTGAGAGAGACCAGCTCACCTACAGTAATCCCCTGGGCCCACAGTGACAGTCAGAGAGACCAGCTCACCTCCAGTAGTCCCCTGGGCCCACAGTGACAGTGAGAGAGACCAGCTCACCTACAGTAGTCCCCTGGGCCCACAGTAACAGTGAGAGAGACCAGCACCCCTACAATAATCCCCTGGGCCCACAGTGACAGTGAGAGAGACCAGCTCCCCTACAGTAATCCCCTGGGCCCACAGTAACAGTGAGAGAGACCAGCTCACCTACAGTAATCCCCTGGGCCCACAGTAACAGTGAGAGAGACCAGCTCCCCTACAGTAATCCCCTGGGCCCACAGTGACAGTGAGAGAGACTAGCTCCCCTACAGTAATCCCCTGGGCCCACAGTAACAGTGAGAGAGACCAGCTCACCTACAGTAATCCCCTAGGCCCACAGTAACAGTGAGAGAGACCAGCTCACCTACAGTAATCCCCTGGGCCCACAGTAACAGTGAGAGAGAGAGACCAGCTCACCTACAGTAATCCCCTGGACCCACAGTAACAGTGAGAGAGACCAGCTCACCTACAGTAATCCCCTGGGCCCACAGTAACAGTGAGAGAGACCAGCTCACCTACAGTAATCCCCTGGGCCCACAGTGACAGTCAGAGAGACCAGCTCACCTCCAGTAATCCCCTGGGCCCACAGTAACAGTGTGAGAGACCAGCTCACCTACAGTAATCCCCTGGGCCCACAGTGACAGTGAGAGAGACTAGCTCCCCTACCGTAATCCCCTGGGCCCACAGTGACAGTGAGAGAGACCAGCTCACCTACAGTAATCCCCTAGGCCCACAGTAACAGTGAGAGAGACCAGCTCACCTACAGTAATCCCGAGGACCCACATTAACAATGAGAGAGACGAGCTCACCTACAGTAGTCCCCTGGGTCCACAGTAACAGTGAGATAGACCAGCTCACCTACAGTAATCCCCTGGGCCCACAGTAACAGTGAGAGAGACCAGCTCACCTACAGTAATCCCCTGGACCCACCGTAACAGTGAGAGAGACCAGCTCACCTACAGTAATCCCGTGGTCCCACATTAACAATGAGAGGGACGAGCTCCCTACAGTAATCCCCTGGGCCCACAGTAAAAGTGAGAGAGACCAGCTCACCTACAGTAATCACCTGGGCCCACAGTGACAGTCAGAGAGACCAGCTCACCTCCAGTAATCCCCTGGGCCCACAGTAACAGTGTGAGAGACCAGCTCACCTACAGTCGTCCCCTGGGCCCACAGTAACAATGAGAGAGACCAGCTCACCTACAGTAATCCCCTGGGCCCACAGTAACAGTGAGAGAGACCAGCTCACCTACAGTAGTCCCCTGGGCCCACAGTAACAGTGAGAAAGACCAGCTCCCCTACAGTAGTCCCCTGGGCCCACAGTAACAGTGAGAGAGACCAGCTCCCCTACAGTAATCCCCTGGGCCCACAGTGACAGTGAGAGAGACCAGCTCACCTCCAGTAATCCCCTGGGCCCACAGTGACAGTGAGAGAGACCAGCTCACCTACAGTAATCCCCTGGGCCCACAGTAACAGTGAGAGAGACCAGCTCACCTACAGTAATCCCCTGGACCCACAGTAACAGTGAGAGAGACCAGCTCACCTACAGTAATCCCCTGGGCCCACAGTAACAGTGAGAGAGACCAGCTCACCTACAGTAATCCCCTGGGCCCACAGTGACAGTGAGAGAGACTAGCTCCCCTACAGTAGTCCCCTGGGCCCACAGTAACAGTGAGAGAGACCAGCTCACCTACAGTAGTCCCCTGGGCCCACAGTAACAGTGAGAGAGACCAGCTCACCTATAGTAATCCCCTGGGCCCACAGTAACAGTGAGAGAGACCAGCTCCCCTACAGTAATCCACTGGGCCCACAGTGACAGTTTGAGAGACCAGCTCACCTACAGTAATCCCCTGGGCCCACAGTGACAGTGAGAGAGACCAGCTCACCTACAGTAATCCCCTGGACCCACACTAACAATGAGAGAGACCAGATCCCCTACAGTAATCCCCTGGGCCCACAGTAACAGTGTAGGAGAGAGACCAGCTCACCTTCAGTAATCCCCTGGGCCCACAGTAACAGTGAGAGAGACCAGCTCACCTACAGTAATCCCCTGGGCATACAGTGACAGTGAGAGAGAGAGAGAGAGAGACCAGCTCACCTACAGTAATCCCCTGGACCCACAGTAACGGTGAGAGAGACCAGCTCCCCTACAGTAATCCCCTGGGCCCACAGTAACAGTGTGAGAGACCAGCTCACCTACAGTAATCTCCTGGGCCCACAGTAACAGTGAGAGAGACCAGCTCACCTACAGTAATCCCCTGGACCCACAGTGACAGTGAGAGAGACCAGCTCACCTACAGTAATCCCCTGGACCCACAGTAACAGTGAGAGAGACCAGCTCACCTACAGTAATCCCCTGGGCCCACAGTGGCAGTCAGAGAGACCAGCTCACCTCCAGTAATCCCCTGGGCCCACAGTAACAGTGTGAGAGACCAGCTCACCTACAGTAATCCCCTGGGCCCACAGTGACAGTGAGAGAGACTAGCTCCCCTACCGTAATCCCCTGGGCCCACAGTGACAGTGAGAGAGACCAGCTCACCTACAGTAATCCCCTAGGCCCACAGTAACAGTGAGAGAGACCAGCTCACCTACAGTAATCCCGAGGACCCACATTAACAATGAGAGAGACGAGCTCACCTACAGTAGTCCCCTGGGTCCACAGTAACAGTGAGATAGACCAGCTCACCTACAGTAATCCCCTGGGCCCACAGTAACAGTGAGAGAGACCAGCTCACCTACAGTAATCCCCTGGACCCACCGTAACAGTGAGAGAGACCAGCTCACCTACAGTAATCCCGTGGTCCCACATTAACAATGAGAGGGACGAGCTCCCTACAGTAATCCCCTGGGCCCACAGTAAAAGTGAGAGAGACCAGCTCACCTACAGTAATCACCTGGGCCCACAGTGACAGTCAGAGAGACCAGCTCACCTCCAGTAATCCCCTGGGCCCACAGTAACAGTGTGAGAGACCAGCTCACCTACAGTCGTCCTCTGGGCCCACAGTAACAATGAGAGAGACCAGCTCACCTACAGTAATCCCCTGGGCCCACAGTAACAGTGAGAGAGACCAGCTCACCTACAGTAGTCCCCTGGGCCCACAGTAACAGTGAGAGAGACCAGCTCCCCTACAGTAGTCCCCTGGGCCCACAGTAACAGTGAGAGAGACCAGCTCCCCTCCAGTAATCCCCTGGGCCCACAGTGACAGTGAGAGAGACCAGCTCACCTCCAGTAATCCCCTGGGCCCACAGTGACAGTGAGAGAGACCAGCTCACCTACAGTAATCCCCTGGGCCCACAGTAACAGTGAGAGAGACCAGCTCACCTACAGTAATCCCCTGGACCCACAGTAACAGTGAGAGAGACCAGCTCACCTACAGTAATCCCCTGGGCCCACAGTAACAGTGAGAGAGACCAGCTCACCTACAGTAATCCCCTGGGCCCACAGTGACAGTGAGAGAGACTAGCTCCCCTACAGTAGTCCCCTGGGCCCACAGTAACAGTGAGAGAGACCAGCTCACCTACAGTAGTCCCCTGGGCCCACAGTAACAGTGAGAGAGACCAGCTCACCTACAGTAATCCCCTGGGCCCACAGTAACAGTGAGAGAGACCAGCTCCCCTACAGTAATCCACTGGGCCCACAGTGACAGTTTGAGAGACCAGCTCACCTACAGTAATCCCTTGGGCCCACAGTGACAGTGAGAGAGACCAGCTCACCTACAGTAATCCCCTGGACCCACACTAACAATGAGAGAGACCAGCTCCCCTACAGTAATCCCCTGGGCCCACAGTAACAGTGTGGGAGAGAGACCAGCTCACCTTCAGTAATCCCCTGGGCCCACAGTAACAGTGAGAGAGACCAGCTCACCTACAGTAATCCCCTGGGCATACAGTGACAGTGAGAGAGAGAGAGAGAGAGACCAGCTCACCTACAGTAATCCCCTGGACCCACAGTAACGGTGAGAGAGACCAGCTCCCCTACAGTAATCCCCTGGGCCCACAGTAACAGTGTGAGAGACCAGCTCACCTACAGTAATCTCCTGGGCCCACAGTAACAGTGAGAGAGACCAGCTCACCTACAGTAATCCCCTGGACCCACAGTGACAGTGAGAGAGACCAGCTCACCTACAGTAATCCCCTGGACCCACAGTAACAGTGAGAGAGACCAGCTCACCTACAGTAATCCCCTGGGCCCACAGTAACAGTGAGAGAGACCAGCTCACCTACAGTAATCCCCTGGACCCACAGTAACAGTGAGAGAGACCAGCTCACCTACAGTAATCCCCTCAACCCACAGTAACAGTGAGAGAGACCAGCTCACCTACAGTAATCCCCTGGGCCCACAGTAACAGTGTGAGAGACCAGCTCACCTACAGTAATCTCCTGGGCCCACAGTAACAGTGAGAGAGACCAGCTCACCTACAGTAATCCCCTGGACCCACAGTGACAGTGAGAGAGACCAGCTCACCTACAGTAGTCCCCTGGGCCCACAGTAACAGTGAGAGAGAGAGAGTGAGACCAGCTCACCTACAGTAATCCCCTGGGCCCACAGTAACAGTGAGAGAGACCAGCTCACCTACAGTAATCCCATGGGTCCACAGTGACAGTGAGAGAGACCAGCTCACCTACAGTAATCCCCTCAACCCACAGTAACAGTGAGAGAGACCAGCTCACCTATAGTAATCTCCTGGGCCCACAGTAACAGTGAGAGAGACCAGCTCACCTACAGTAATCCCCTGGGCCCACAGTGACAGTCAGAGAGACCAGCTCACCTCCAGTAGTCCCCTGGGCCCACAGTGACAGTGAGAGAGACCAGCTCACCTACAGTAGTCCCCTGGGCCCACAGTAACAGTGAGAGAGACCAGCTCCCCTACAGTAATCCCCTGGGCCCACAGTGACAGTGAGAGAGACCAGCTCCCCTACAGTAATCCCCTGGGCCCACAGTAACAGTGAGAGAGACCAGCTCACCTACAGTAATCCCCTGGGCCCACAGTAACAGTGAGAGAGACCAGCTCCCCTACAGTAATCCCCTGGGCCCACAGTGACAGTGAGAGAGACTAGCTCCCCTACAGTAATCCCCTGGGCCCACAGTAACAGTGAGAGAGACCAGCTCACCTACAGTAATCCCCTAGGCCCACAGTAACAGTGAGAGAGACCAGCTCACCTACAGTAATCCCCTGGGCCCACAGTAACAGTGAGAGAGAGAGACCAGCTCACCTACAGTAATCCCCTGGACCCACAGTAACAGTGAGAGAGACCAGCTCACCTACAGTAATCCCCTGGGCCCACAGTAACAGTGAGAGAGACCAGCTCACCTACAGTAATCCCCTGGGCCCACAGTGACAGTCAGAGAGACCAGCTCACCTCCAGTAATCCCCTGGGCCCACAGTAACAGTGTGAGAGACCAGCTCACCTACAGTAATCCCCTGGGCCCACAGTGACAGTGAGAGAGACTAGCTCCCCTACCGTAATCCCCTGGGCCCACAGTGACAGTGAGAGAGACCAGCTCACCTACAGTAATCCCCTAGGCCCACAGTAACAGTGAGAGAGTCCAGCTCACCTACAGTAATCCCGTGGACCCACATTAACAATGAGAGAGACGAGCTCACCTCCAGTAGTCCCCTGGGCCCACAGTAACAGTGTGAGAGACCAGCTCACCTACAGTAATCTCCTGGGCCCACAGTAACAGTGAGAGAGACCAGCTCACCTACAGTAATCCCATGGGTCCACAGTGACAGTGAGAGAGACCAGCTCACCTACAGTAATCCCCTCAACCCACAGTAACAGTGAGAGAGACCAGCTCACCTACAGTAATCTCCTGGGCCCACAGTAACAGTGAGAGAGACCAGCTCACCTACAGTAATCCCCTGGGCCCACAGTGACAGTCAGAGAGACCAGCTCACCTCCAGTAGTCCCCTGGGCCCACAGTGACAGTGAGAGAGACCAGCTCACCTACAGTAGTCCCCTGGGCCCACAGTAACAGTGAGAGAGACCAGCTCCCCTACAGTAATCCCCTGGGCCCACAGTGACAGTGAGAGAGACCAGCTCCCCTACAGTAATCCCCTGGGCCCACAGTAACAGTGAGAGAGACCAGCTCACCTACAGTAATCCCCTGGGCCCACAGTAACAGTGAGAGAGACCAGCTCCCCTACAGTAATCCCCTGGGCCCACAGTGACAGTGAGAGAGACTAGCTCCCCTACAGTAATCCCCTGGGCCCACAGTAACAGTGAGAGAGACCAGCTCACCTACAGTAATCCCCTGGGCCCACAGTAACAGTGAGAGAGACCAGCTCACCTACAGTAATCCCCTGGGCCCACAGTGACAGTGAGAGAGACTAGCTCCCCTACAGTAGTCCCCTGGGCCCACAGTAACAGTGAGAGAGACCAGCTCACCTACAGTAGTCCCCTGGGCCCACAGTAACAGTGAGAGAGACCAGCTCACCTACAGTAATCCCCTGGGCCCACAGTAACAGTGAGAGAGACCAGCTCCCCTACAGTAATCCACTGGGCCCACAGTGACAGTTTGAGAGACCAGCTCACCTACAGTAATCCCCTGGGCCCACAGTGACAGTGAGAGAGACCAGCTCACCTACAGTAATCCCCTGGACCCACACTAACAATGAGAGAGACCAGCTCCCCTACAGTAATCCCCTGGGCCCACAGTAACAGTGTGGGAGAGAGTCCAGCTCACCTTCAGTAATCCCCTGGGCCCACAGTAACAGTGAGAGAGACCAGCTCACCTACAGTAATCCCCTGGGCATACAGTGACAGTGAGAGAGAGAGAGAGAGAGACCAGCTCACCTACAGTAATCCCCTGGACCCACAGTAACGGTGAGAGAGACCAGCTCCCCTACAGTAATCCCCTGGGCCCACAGTAACAGTGTGAGAGACCAGCTCACCTACAGTAATCTCCTGGGCCCACAGAAACAGTGAGAGAGACCAGCTCACCTACAGTAATCCCCTGGGCCCACAGTGACAGTGAGAGAGACCAGCTCACCTACAGTAATCCCCTGGACCCACAGTAACAGTGAGAGAGACCAGCTCACCTACAGTAATCCCCTGGGCCCACAGTAACAGTGAGAGAGACCAGCTCACCTACAGTAATCCCCTGGACCCACAGTAACAGTGAGAGAGACCAGCTCACCTACAGTAATCCCCTCAACCCACAGTAACAGTGAGAGAGACCAGCTCACCTACAGTAATCCCCTGGGCCCACAGTAACAGTGAGAGAGACCAGCTCACCTACAGTAATCTCCTGGGCCCACAGTAACAGTGAGAGAGACCAGCTCACCTACAGTAATCCCCTGGACCCACAGTGACAGTGAGAGAGACCAGCTCACCTACAGTAGTCCCCTGGGCCCACAGTAACAGTGAGAGAGAGAGAGAGAGACCAGCTCACCTACAGTAATCCCCTGGGCCCACAGTAACAGTGAGAGAGACCAGCTCACCTACAGTAATCCCATGGGTCCACAGTGACAGTGAGAGAGACCAGCTCACCTACAGTAATCCCCTGGGCCCACAGTAACAGTGAGAGAGACCAGCTCACCTACAGTAATCCCCTCAACCCACAGTAACAGTGAGAGAGACCAGCTCACCTACAGTAATCTCCTGGGCCCACAGTAACAGTGAGAGAGACCAGCTCACCTACAGTAATCCCCTGGGCCCACAGTGACAGTCAGAGAGACCAGCTCACCTCCAGTAGTCCCCTGGGCCCACAGTGACAGTGAGAGAGACCAGCTCACCTACAGTAGTCCCCTGGGCCCACAGTAACAGTGAGAGAGACCAGCACCCCTACAGTAATCCCCTGGGCCCACAGTGACAGTGAGAGAGACCAGCTCCCCTACAGTAATCCCCTGGGCCCACAGTAACAGTGAGAGTGACCAGCTCACCTACAGTAATCCCCTGGGCCCACAGTAACAGTGAGAGAGACCAGCTCCCCTACAGTAATCCCCTGGGCCCACAGTGACAGTGAGAGAGACTAGCTCCCCTACAGTAATCTCCTGGGCCCACAGTAACAGTGAGAGAGACCAGCTCACCTACAGTAATCCCCTGGACCCACAGTGACAGTGAGAGAGACCAGCTCACCTACAGTAATCCCCTGGACCCACAGTAACAGTGAGAGACACCAGCTCACCTACAGTAATCCCCTGGGCCCACAGTAACAGTGAGAGAGACCAGCTCACCTACAGTAATCCCCTGGACCCACAGTAACAGTGAGAGAGACCAGCTCACCTACAGTAATCCCCTCAACCCACAGTAACAGTGAGAGAGACCAGCTCAACTACAGTAATCCCCTGGGCCCACAGTAACAGTGTGAGAGACCAGCTCACCTACAGTAATCTCCTGGGCCCACAGTAACAGTGAGAGAGACCAGCTCACCTACAGTAATCCCCTGGACCCACAGTGACAGTGAGAGAGACCAGCTCACCTACAGTAGTCCCCTGGGCCCACAGTAACAGTGAGAGAGAGAGAGAGAGACCAGCTCACCTACAGTAATCCCCTGGGCCCACAGTAACAGTGAGAGAGACCAGCTCACCTACAGTAATCCCATGGGTCCACAGTAACAGTGAGAGAGACCAGCTCCCCTACAGTAATCCCCTGGGCCCACAGTGACAGTGAGAGAGACCAGCTCCCCTACAGTAATCCCCTGGGCCCACAGTAACAGTGAGAGAGACCAGCTCACCTACAGTAATCCCCTGGGCCCACAGTAACAGTGAGAGAGACCAGCTCCCCTACAGTAATCCCCTGGGCCCACAGTGACAGTGAGAGAGACTAGCTCCCCTACAGTAATCCCCTGGGCCCACAGTAACAGTGAGAGAGACCAGCTCACCTACAGTAATCCCCTAGGCCCACAGTAACAGTGAGAGAGACCAGCTCACCTACAGTAATCCCCTGGGCCCACAGTAACAGTGAGAGAGACCAGCTCACCTACAGTAATCCCCTGGACCCACAGTAACAGTGAGAGAGACCAGCTCACCTACAGTAATCCCCTCAACCCACAGTAACAGTGAGAGAGACCAGCTCACCGACAGTAATCCCCTGGGCCCACAGTAACAGTGTGAGAGACCAGCTCACCTACAGTAATCTCCTGGGCCCACAGTAACAGTGAGAGAGACCAGCTCACCTACAGTAATCCCCTGGACCCACAGTAACAGTGAGAGAGACCAGCTCCCCTACAGTAATCCCCTGGGCCCACAGTAACAGTGAGAGAGACCAGCTCACCTACAGTAATCCCCTGGGCCCACAGTGACAGTGAGAGAGACCAGCTCACCTACAGTAATCCCCTGGACCCACAGTAACAGTGAGAGAGACCAGCTCACCTACAGTAATCCCCTGGGCCCACAGTAACAGTGAGAGAGACCAGCTCACCTACAGTAATCCCCTGGACCCACAGTAACAGTGAGAGAGACCAGCTCACCTACAGTAATCCCCTCAACCCACAGTAACAGTGAGAGAGACCAGCTCACCTACAGTAATCCCCTGGGCCCACAGTAACAGTGAGAGAGACCAGCTCACCTACAGTAATCTCCTGGGCCCACAGTAACAGTGAGAGAGACCAGCTCACCTACAGTAATCCCCTGGACCCACAGTGACAGTGAGAGAGACCAGCTCACCTACAGTAGTCCCCTGGGCCCACAGTAACAGTGAGAGAGAGAGAGAGAGACCAGCTCACCTACAGTAATCCCCTGGGCCCACAGTAACAGTGAGAGAGACCAGCTCACCTACAGTAATCCCATGGGTCCACAGTGACAGTGAGAGAGACCAGCTCACCTACAGTAATCCCCTCAACCCACAGTAACAGTGAGAGAGACCAGCTCACCTACAGTAATCTCCTGGGCCCACAGTAACAGTGAGAGAGACCAGCTCACCTACAGTAATCCCCTGGGCCCACAGTGACAGTCAGAGAGACCAGCTCACCTCCAGTAGTCCCCTGGGCCCACAGTGACAGTGAGAGAGACCAGCTCACCTACAGTAGTCCCCTGGGCCCACAGTAACAGTGAGAGAGACCAGCACCCCTACAGTAATCCCCTGGGCCCACAGTGACAGTGAGAGAGACCAGCTCCCCTACAGTAATCCCCTGGGCCCACAGTAACAGTGAGAGTGACCAGCTCACCTACAGTAATCCCCTGGGCCCACAGTAACAGTGAGAGAGACCAGCTCCCCTACAGTAATCCCCTGGGCCCACAGTGACAGTGAGAGAGACTAGCTCCCCTACAGTAATCTCCTGGGCCCACAGTAACAGTGAGAGAGACCAGCTCACCTACAGTAATCCCCTGGACCCACAGTGACAGTGAGAGAGACCAGCTCACCTACAGTAATCCCCTGGACCCACAGTAACAGTGAGAGAGACCAGCTCACCTACAGTAATCCCCTGGGCCCACAGTAACAGTGAGAGAGACCAGCTCACCTACAGTAATCCCCTGGACCCACAGTAACAGTGAGAGAGACCAGCTCACCTACAGTAATCCCCTCAACCCACAGTAACAGTGAGAGAGACCAGCTCACCTACAGTAATCCCCTGGGCCCACAGTAACAGTGTGAGAGACCAGCTCACCTACAGTAATCTCCTGGGCCCACAGTAACAGTGAGAGAGACCAGCTCACCTACAGTAATCCCCTGGACCCACAGTGACAGTGAGAGAGACCAGCTCACCTACAGTAGTCCCCTGGGCCCACAGTAACAGTGAGAGAGAGAGAGAGAGACCAGCTCACCTACAGTAATCCCCTGGGCCCACAGTAACAGTGAGAGAGACCAGCTCACCTACAGTAATCCCATGGGTCCACAGTGACAGTGAGAGAGACCAGCTCACCTACAGTAATCCCCTCAACCCACAGTAACAGTGAGAGAGACCAGCTCACCTACAGTAATCTCCTGGGCCCACAGTAACAGTGAGAGAGACCAGCTCACCTACAGTAATCCCCTGGGCCCACAGTGACAGTCAGAGAGACCAGCTCACCTCCAGTAGTCCCCTGGGCCCACAGTGACAGTGAGAGAGACCAGCTCACCTACAGTAGTCCCCTGGGCCCACAGTAACAGTGAGAGAGACCAGCTCCCCTACAGTAATCCCCTGGGCCCACAGTGACAGTGAGAGAGACCAGCTCCCCTACAGTAATCCCCTGGGCCCACAGTAACAGTGAGAGAGACCAGCTCACCTACAGTAATCCCCTGGGCCCACAGTAACAGTGAGAGAGACCAGCTCCCCTACAGTAATCCCCTGGGCCCACAGTGACAGTGAGAGAGACTAGCTCCCCTACAGTAATCCCCTGGGCCCACAGTAACAGTGAGAGAGACCAGCTCACCTACAGTAATCCCCTAGGCCCACAGTAACAGTGAGAGAGACCAGCTCACCTACAGTAATCCCCTGGGCCCACAGTAACAGTGAGAGAGACCAGCTCACCTACAGTAATCCCATGGGTCCACAGTGACAGTGAGAGAGACCAGCTCACCTACAGTAATCCCCTCAACCCACAGTAACAGTGAGAGAGACCAGCTCACCTACAGTAATCTCCTGGGCCCACAGTAACAGTGAGAGAGACCAGCTCACCTACAGTAATCCCCTGGGCCCACAGTGACAGTCAGAGAGACCAGCTCACCTCCAGTAGTCCCCTGGGCCCACAGTGACAGTGAGAGAGAGCAGCTCACCTACAGTAGTCCCCTGGGCCCACAGTAACAGTGAGAGAGACCAGCACCCCTACAGTAATCCCCTGGGCCCACAGTGACAGTGAGAGAGACCAGCTCCCCTACAGTAATCCCCTGGGCCCACAGTAACAGTGAGAGTGACCAGCTCACCTACAGTAATCCCCTGGGCCCACAGTAACAGTGAGAGAGACCAGCTCCCCTACAGTAATCCCCTGGGCCCACAGTGACAGTGAGAGAGACTAGCTCCCCTACAGTAATCTCCTGGGCCCACAGTAACAGTGAGAGAGACCAGCTCACCTACAGTAATCCCCTGGACCCACAGTGACAGTGAGAGAGACCGGCTCACCTACAGTAATCCCCTGGACCCACAGTAACAGTGAGAGAGACCAGCTCACCTACAGTAATCCCCTGGGCCCACAGTAACAGTGAGAGAGACCAGCTCACCTACAGTAATCCCCTGGACCCACAGTAACAGTGAGAGAGACCAGCTCACCTACAGTAATCCCCTCAACCCACAGTAACAGTGAGAGAGACCAGCTCACCTACAGTAATCCCCTGGGCCCACAGTAACAGTGTGAGAGACCAGCTCACCTACAGTAATCTCCTGGGCCCACAGTAACAGTGAGAGAGACCAGCTCACCTACAGTAATCCCCTGGACCCACAGTGACAGTGAGAGAGACCAGCTCACCTACAGTAGTCCCCTGGGCCCACAGTAACAGTGAGAGAGAGAGAGAGAGACCAGCTCACCTACAGTAATCCCCTGGGCCCACAGTAACAGTGAGAGAGACCAGCTCACCTACAGTAATCCCATGGGTCCACAGTGACAGTGAGAGAGACCAGCTCACCTACAGTAATCCCCTCAACCCACAGTAACAGTGAGAGAGACCAGCTCACCTACAGTAATCTCCTGGGCCCACAGTAACAGTGAGAGAGACCAGCTCACCTACAGTAATCCCCTGGGCCCACAGTGACAGTCAGAGAGACCAGCTCACCTCCAGTAGTCCCCTGGGCCCACAGTGACAGTGAGAGAGACCAGCTCACCTACAGTAGTCCCCTGGGCCCACAGTAACAGTGAGAGAGACCAGCTCCCCTACAGTAATCCCCTGGGCCCACAGTAACAGTGAGAGAGACCAGCTCACCTACAGTAATCCCCTGGGCCCACAGTAACAGTGAGAGAGACCAGCTCCCCTACAGTAATCCCCTGGGCCCACAGTGACAGTGAGAGAGACTAGCTCCCCTACAGTAATCCCCTGGGCCCACAGTAACAGTGAGAGAGACCAGCTCACCTACAGTAATCCCCTAGGCCCACAGTAACAGTGAGAGAGACCAGCTCACCTACAGTAATCCCCTGGGCCCACAGTAACAGTGAGAGAGAGAGACCAGCTCACCTACAGTAATCCCCTGGACCCACAGTAACAGTGAGAGAGACCAGCTCACCTACAGTAATCCCCTGGGCCCACAGTAACAGTGAGAGAGACCAGCTCACCTACAGTAATCCCCTGGGCCCACAGTGACAGTCAGAGAGACCAGCTCACCTCCAGTAATCCCCTGGGCCCACAGTAACAGTGTGAGAGACCAGCTCACCTACAGTAATCCCCTGGGCCCACAGTGACAGTGAGAGAGACTAGCTCCCCTACCGAAATCCCCTGGGCCCACAGTGACAGTGAGAGAGACCAGCTCACCTACAGTAATCCCCTAGGCCCACAGTAACAGTGAGAGAGTCCAGCTCACCTACAGTAATCCCGTGGACCCACATTAACAATGAGAGAGACGAGCTCACCTCCAGTAGTCCCCTGGGCCCACAGTAACAGTGTGAGAGACCAGCTCACCTACAGTAATCTCCTGGGCCCACAGTAACAGTGAGAGAGACCAGCTCACCTACAGTAATCCCCTGGACTCACAGTGACAGTGAGAGAGACCAGCTCACCTACAGTAGTCCCCTGTGCCCACAGTAACAGTGAGAGAGACCAGCTCAGCTACAGTAATCCCATGGGTCCACAGTGACAGTGAGAGAGACCAGCTCACCTACAGTAATCCCCTCAACCCACAGTAACAGTGAGAGAGACCAGCTCACCTACAGTAATCTCCTGGGCCCACAGTAACAGTGAGAGAGACCAGCTCACCTACAGTAATCCCCTCAACCCACAGTAACAGTGAGAGAGACCAGCTCACCTACAGTAATCCCCTGGGCCCACAGTGACAGTCAGAGAGACCAGCTCACCTCCAGTAGTCCCCTGGGCCCACAGTGACAGTGAGAGAGACCAGCTCACCTACAGTAGTCCCCTGGGCCCACAGTAACAGTGAGAGAGACCAGCTCCCCTACAGTAATCCCCTGGGCCCACAGTGACAGTGAGAGAGACCAGCTCCCCTACAGTAATCCCCTGGGCCCACAGTAACAGTGAGAGAGACCAGCTCACCTACAGTAATCCCCTGGGCCCACAGTAACAGTGAGAGAGACCAGCTCCCCTACAGTAATCCCCTGGGCCCACAGTGACAGTGAGAGAGACTAGCTCCCCTACAGTAATCCCCTGGGCCCACAGTAACAGTGAGAGAGACCAGCTCACCTACAGTAATCCCCTAGGCCCACAGTAACAGTGAGAGAGACCAGCTCACCTACAGTAATCCCCTGGGCCCACAGTAACAGTGAGAGAGACCAGCTCACCTACAGTAATCCCCTGGACCCACAGTAACAGTGAGAGAGACCAGCTCACCTACAGTAATCCCCTCAACCCACAGTAACAGTGAGAGAGACCAGCTCACCGACAGTAATCCCCTGGGCCCACAGTAACAGTGTGAGAGACCAGCTCACCTACAGTAATCTCCTGGGCCCACAGTAACAGTGAGAGAGACCAGCTCACCTACAGTAATCCCCTGGACCCACAGTAACAGTGAGAGAGACCAGCTCCCCTACAGTAATCCCCTGGGCCCACAGTGACAGTGAGAGAGACTAGCTCCCCTACAGTAATCCCCTGGGCCCACAGTAACAGTGAGAGAGACCAGCTCACCTACAGTAATCACCTGGGCCCACAGTAACAGTGAGAGAGACCAGCTCACCTACAGTAATCCCCTGGGCCCACAGTAACAGTGAGAGAGACCAGCTCACCTACATTAATCCCCTGGACCCACAGTAACAGTGACAGAGACCAGCTCACCTACAGTAATCCCCTCAACCCACAGTAACAGTGAGAGAGACCAGCTCACCGACAGTAATCCCCTGGGCCCACAGTATCAGTGTGAGAGACCAGCTCACCTACAGTAATCTCCTGGGCCCACAGTAACAGTGAGAGAGACCAGCTCACCTACAGTAATCCCCTGGACCCACAGTGACAGTGAGAGAGACCAGCTCACCTACAGTAGTCCTCTGGGCCCACAGTAACAGTGAGAGAGAGAGAGAGAGACCAGCTCACCTACAGTAATCCCCTGGGCCAACAGTAACAGTGAGAGAGACCAGCTCACCTACAGTAATCCCATGGGTCCACAGTGACAGTGAGAGAGACCAGCTCACCTACAGTAATCCCCTCAACCCACAGTAACAGTGAGAGAGACCAGCTCACCTACAGTAATCTCCTGGGCCCACAGTAACAGTGAGAGAGACCAGCTCACCTACAGTAATCCCCTGGGCCCACAGTGACAGTCAGAGAGACCAGCTCACCTCCAGTAGTCCCCTGGGCCCACAGTGACAGTGAGAGAGACCAGCTCACCTACAGTAGTCCCCTGGGCCCACAGTAACAGTGAGAGAGACCAGCTCCCCTACAGTAATCCCCTGGGCTCACAGTGACGGTGAGAGAGACCAGCTCCCCTACAGTAATCCCCTGGGCCCACAGTAACAGTGAGAGAAACCAGCTCACCTACAGTAATCCCCTGGGCCCACAGTAACAGTGAGAGAGACCAGCTCACCTACAGTAATCCCCTGGGCCCACAGTGACAGTGAGAGAGACTAGCTCCCCTACAGTAATCCCCTGGGCCCACAGTAACAGTGAGAGAGACCAGCTCACCTACAGTAATCCCCTAGGCCCACAGTAACAGTGAGAGAGACCAGCTCACCTACAGTAATCCCCTGGGCCCACAGTAACAGTGAGAGAGAGAGACCAGCTCACCTACAGTAATCCCCTGGACCCACAGTAACAGTGAGAGAGACTAGCTCACCTACAGTAATCCCCTCGACCCACAGTGACAGTGAGAGAGACCAGCTCACCTACAGTAATCCCCTAGGCCCACAGTAACAGTGAGAGAGACCAGCTCACCTACAGTAATACCCTGGGCCCACAGTAACAGTGAGAGAGAGAGACCAGCTCCCCTACAGTAATCCCCTGGGCCCACAGTAACAGTGAGAGAGACCAGCTCACCTACAGTAATCCCCTGGGCCCACAGTAACAGTGAGAGTGCCCAGCTCACCTACAGTAATCCCCTGGGCCCACAATGACAGTCAGAGAGACCAGCTCACCTCCAGTAATCCCCTGGGCCCACAGTAACAGTGTGAGAGACCAGCTCACCTACAGTAATCCCCTGGGCCCACAGTGACAGTGAGAGAGACTAGCTCCCCTACCGTAATCCCCTGGGCCCACAGTGACAGTGAGAGAGACCAGCTCACCTACAGTAATCCCCTAGGCCCACAGTAACAGTGAGAGAGACCAGCTCACCTACAGTAATCCCGTGGACCCACATTAACAATGAGAGAGACGAGCTCACCTACAGTAGTCCCCTGGGTCCACAGTAACAGTGAGATAGACCAGCTCACCTACAGTAATCCCCTGGGCCCACAGTAACAGTGAGAGAGACCAGCTCACCTACAGTAATCCCCTGGACCCACCGTAACAGTGAGAGAGACCAGCTCACCTACAGTAATCCCGTGGTCCCACATTAACAATGAGAGGGACGAGCTCCCTACAGTAATCCCCTGGGCCCACAGTAAAAGTGAGAGAGACCAGCTCACCTACAGTAATCACCTGGGCCCACAGTGACAGTCAGAGAGACCAGCTCACCTCCAGTAATCCCCTGGGCCCACAGTAACAGTGTGAGAGACCAGCTCACCTACAGTCGTCCCCTGGGCCCACAGTAACAATGAGAGAGACCAGCTCACCTACAGTAATCCCCTGGGCCCACAGTAACAGTGAGAGAGACCAGCTCACCTACAGTAGTCCCCTGGGCCCACAGTAACAGTGAGAGAGACCAGCTCCCCTACAGTAGTCCCCTGGGCCCACAGTAACAGTGAGAGAGACCAGCTCCCCTACAGTAATCCCCTGGGCCCACAGTGACAGTGAGAGAGACCAGCTCACCTCCAGTAATCCCCTGGGCCCACAGTGACAGTGAGAGAGACCAGCTCACCTACAGTAATCCCCTGGGCCCACAGTAACAGTGAGAGAGACCAGCTCACCTACAGTAATCCCCTGGACCCACAGTAACAGTGAGAGAGACCAGCTCACCTACAGTAATCCCCTGGGCCCACAGTAACAGTGAGAGAGACCAGCTCACCTACAGTAATCCCCTGGGCCCACAGTGACAGTGAGAGAGACTAGCTCCCCTACAGTAGTCCCCTGGGCCCACAGTAACAGTGAGAGAGACCAGCTCACCTACAGTAGTCCCCTGGGCCCACAGTAACAGTGAGAGAGACCAGCTCACCTACAGTAATCCCCTGGGCCCACAGTAACAGTGAGAGAGACCAGCTCCCCTACAGTAATCCACTGGGCCCACAGTGACAGTTTGAGAGACCAGCTCACCTACAGTAATCCCCTGGGCCCACAGTGACAGTGAGAGAGACCAGCTCACCTACAGTAATCCCCTGGACCCACACTAACAATGAGAGAGACCAGCTCCCCTACAGTAATCCCCTGGGCCCACAGTAACAGTGTGGGAGAGAGACCAGCTCACCTTCAGTAATCCCCTGGGCCCACAGTAACAGTGAGAGAGACCAGCTCACCTACAGTAATCCCCTGGGCATACAGTGACAGTGAGAGAGAGAGAGAGAGAGACCAGCTCACCTACAGTAATCCCCTGGACCCACAGTAACGGTGAGAGAGACCAGCTCCCCTACAGTAATCCCCTGGGCCCACAGTAACAGTGTGAGAGACCAGCTCACCTACAGTAATCTCCTGGGCCCACAGTAACAGTGAGAGAGACCAGCTCACCTGCAGTAATCCCCTGGGCCCACAGTGACAGTGAGAGAGACCAGCTCACCTACAGTAATCCCCTGGACCCACAGTAACAGTGAGAGAGACCAGCTCACCTACAGTAATCCCCTGGGCCCACAGTAACAGTGAGAGAGACCAGCTCACCTACAGTAATCCCCTGGACCCACAGTAACAGTGAGAGAGACCAGCTCACCTACAGTAATCCCCTCAACCCACAGTAACAGTGAGAGAGACCAGCTCACCTACAGTAATCCCCTGGGCCCACAGTAACAGTGAGAGAGACCAGCTCACCTACAGTAATCTCCTGGGCCCACAGTAACAGTGAGAGAGACCAGCTCACCTACAGTAATCCCCTGGACCCACAGTGACAGTGAGAGAGACCAGCTCACCTACAGTAGTCCCCTGGGCCCACAGTAACAGTGAGAGAGAGAGAGAGAGACCAGCTCACCTACAGTAATCCCCTGGGCCCACAGTAACAGTGAGAGAGACCAGCTCACCTACAGTAATCCCATGGGTCCACAGTGACAGTGAGAGAGACCAGCTCACCTACAGTAATCCCCTCAACCCACAGTAACAGTGAGAGAGACCAGCTCACCTACAGTAATCTCCTGGGCCCACAGTAACAGTGAGAGAGACCAGCTCACCTACAGTAATCCCCTGGGCCCACAGTGACAGTCAGAGAGACCAGCTCACCTCCAGTAGTCCCCTGGGCCCACAGTGACAGTGAGAGAGACCAGCTCACCTACAGTAGTCCCCTGGGCCCACAGTAACAGTGAGAGAGACCAGCACCCCTACAGTAATCCCCTGGGCCCACAGTGACAGTGAGAGAGACCACCTCCCCTACAGTAATCCCCTGGGCCCACAGTAACAGTGAGAGAGACCAGCTCACCTACAGTAATCCCCTGGGCCCACAGTAACAGTGAGAGAGACCAGCTCCCCTACAGTAATCCCCTGGGCCCACAGTGACAGTGAGAGAGACTAGCTCCCCTACAGTAATCCCCTGGGCCCACAGTAACAGTGAGAGAGAGAGAGAGAGAGAGAGAGAGACCAGCTCCCCTACAGTAATCCCCTCAACCCACAGTAACAGTGAGAGAGACCAGCTCACCTACAGTAATCCCCTGGGCCCACAGTAACAGTGAGAGAGACCAGCTCACCTACAGTAATCCCCGAGGCCCACAGTAACAGTGAGAGAGACCAGCTCACCTACAGTAATCCCCTGGGCCCACAGTAACAGTGAGAGAGAGAGACCAGCTCACCTACAGTAATCCCCTGGACACACAGTA
This sequence comes from Chiloscyllium punctatum, assembly GCF_047496795.1. Lineage (NCBI taxonomy): Eukaryota > Metazoa > Chordata > Chondrichthyes > Orectolobiformes > Hemiscylliidae > Chiloscyllium > Chiloscyllium punctatum. Next base: position 5,231,136 of record NC_092741.1, read on the forward strand.
ACAGTGAGAGAGACCAGCTCACCTACAGTAATCCCCTGGGCCCACAGTAACAGTGAGAGAGACCAGCTCCCCTACAGTAATCCCCTGGGCCCACAGTGACAGTCAGAGAGACCAGCTCACCTCCAGTACTCCCCTGGGCCCACAGTAACAGTGTGAGAGACCAGCTCACCTACAGTAATCCCCTGGGCCCACAGTAACAGTGAGAGAGACCAGCTCCCCTACAGTAATCCCCTGGGCCCACAGTGACAGTCAGAGAGACCAGCTCACCTCCAGTAATCCCCTGGGCCCACAGTGACAGTGAGAGAGACTAGCTCCCCTACCGTAATCCCCTGGGCCCACAGTGACAGTGAGAGAGACCAGCTCACCTACAGTAATCCCCTAGGCCCACAGTAACAGTGAGAGAGACCAGCTCCCCTACAGTAATCCCCTGGGCCCACAGTAACAGTGTGAGAGACCAGCTCACCTACAGTAATCTCCTGGGCCCACAGAAACAGTGAGAGAGACCAGCTCACCTACAGTAATCCCCTGGGCCCACAGTGACAGTGAGAGAGACCAGCTCACCTACAGTAATCCCCTGGACCCACAGTAACAGTGAGAGAGACCAGCTCACCTACAGTAATCCCCTGGGCCCACAGTAACAGTGAGAGAGACCAGCTCACCTACAGTAATCCCCTGGACCCACAGTAACAGTGAGAGAGACCAGCTCACCTACAGTAATCCCCTCAACCCACAGTAACAGTGAGAGAGACCAGCTCACCTACAGTAATCCCCTGGGCCCACAGTAACAGTGAGAGAGACCAGCTCACCTACAGTAATCCCCTGGACCCACAGTGACAGTGAGAGAGACCAGCTCACCTACAGTAGTCCCCTGGGCCCACAGTAACAGTGAGAGAGAGAGAGAGAGACCAGCTCACCTACAGTAATCCCCTCAACCCACAGTAACAGTGAGAGAGACCAGCTCACCTACAGTAATTCCCTGGGCCCACAGTAACAGTGAGAGAGACCAGCTCACCTACAGTAATCTCCTGGGCCCACAGTAACAGTGAGAGAGACCAGCTCACCTACAGTAATCCCCTGGACCCACAGTGACAGTGAGAGAGACCAGCTCACCTACAGTAGTCCCCTGGGCCCACAGTAACAGTGAGAGAGAGAGAGAGAGACCAGCTCACCTACAGTAATCCCCTGGGCCCACAGTAACAGTGAGAGAGACCAGCTCACCTACAGTAATCCCATGGGTCCACAGTGACAGTGAGAGAGACCAGCTCACCTACAGTAATCCCCTCAACCCACAGTAACAGTGAGAGAGACCAGCTCACCTACAGTAATCTCCTGGGCCCACAGTAACAGTGAGAGAGACCAGCTCACCTACAGTAATCCCCTGGGCCCACAGTGACAGTCAGAGAGACCAGCTCACCTCCAGTAGTCCCCTGGGCCCACAGTGACAGTGAGAGAGACCAGCTCACCTACAGTAGTCCCCTGGGCCCACAGTAACAGTGAGAGAGACCAGCACCCCTACAGTAATCCCCTGGGCCCACAGTGACAGTGAGAGAGACCAGCTCCCCTACAGTAATCCCCTGGGCCCACAGTAACAGTGAGAGTGACCAGCTCACCTACAGTAATCCCCTGGGCCCACAGTAACAGTGAGAGAGACCAGCTCCCCTACAGTAATCCCCTGGGCCCACAGTGACAGTGAGAGAGACTAGCTCCCCTACAGTAATCTCCTGGGCCCACAGTAACAGTGAGAGAGACCAGCTCACCTACAGTAATCCCCTGGACCCACAGTGACAGTGAGAGAGACCAGCTCACCTACAGTAATCCCCTGGACCCACAGTAACAGTGAGAGAGACCAGCTCACCTACAGTAATCCCCTGGGCCCACAGTAACAGTGAGAGAGACCAGCTCACCTACAGTAATCCCCTGGACCCACAGTAACAGTGAGAGAGACCAGCTCACCTACAGTAATCCCCTCAACCCACAGTAACAGTGAGAGAGACCAGCTCAACTACAGTAATCCCCTGGGCCCACAGTAACAGTGTGAGAGACCAGCTCACCTACAGTAATCTCCTGGGCCCACAGTAACAGTGAGAGAGACCAGCTCACCTACAGTAATCCCCTGGACCCACAGTGACAGTGAGAGAGACCAGCTCACCTACAGTAGTCCCCTGGGCCCACAGTAACAGTGAGAGAGAGAGAGAGAGACCAGCTCACCTACAGTAATCCCCTGGGCCCACAGTAACAGTGAGAGAGACCAGCTCACCTACAGTAATCCCATGGGTCCACAGTAACAGTGAGAGAGACCAGCTCCCCTACAGTAATCCCCTGGGCCCACAGTGACAGTGAGAGAGACCAGCTCCCCTACAGTAATCCCCTGGGCCCACAGTAACAGTGAGAGAGACCAGCTCACCTACAGTAATCCCCTGGGCCCACAGTAACAGTGAGAGAGACCAGCTCCCCTACAGTAATCCCCTGGGCCCACAGTGACAGTGAGAGAGACTAGCTCCCCTACAGTAATCCCCTGGGCCCACAGTAACAGTGAGAGAGACCAGCTCACCTACAGTAATCCCCTAGGCCCACAGTAACAGTGACAGAGACCAGCTCACCTACAGTAATCCCCTGGGCCCACAGTAACAGTGAGAGAGACCAGCTCACCTACAGTAATCCCCTGGACCCACAGTAACAGTGAGAGAGACCAGCTCACCTACAGTAATCCCCTCAACCCACAGTAACAGTGAGAGAGACCAGCTCACCGACAGTAATCCCCTGGGCCCACAGTAACAGTGTGAGAGACCAGCTCACCTACAGTAATCTCCTGGGCCCACAGTAACAGTGAGAGAGACCAGCTCACCTACAGTAATCCCCTGGACCCACAGTAACAGTGAGAGAGACCAGCTCCCCTACAGTAATCCCCTGGGCCCACAGTAACAGTGAGAGAGACCAGCTCACCTACAGTAATCCCCTGGGCCCACAGTGACAGTGAGAGAGACCAGCTCACCTACAGTAATCCCCTGGACCCACAGTAACAGTGAGAGAGACCAGCTCACCTACAGTAATCCCCTGGGCCCACAGTAACAGTGAGAGAGACCAGCTCACCTACAGTAATCCCCTGGACCCACAGTAACAGTGAGAGAGACCAGCTCACCTCCAGTACTCCCCTGGGCCCACAGTAACAGTGTGAGAGACCAGCTCACCTACAGTAATCCCCTGGGCCCACAGTAACAGTGAGAGAGACCAGCTCCCCTACAGTAATCCCCTGGGCCCACAGTGACAGTCAGAGAGACCAGCTCACCTCCAGTAATCCCCTGGGCCCACAGTGACAGTGAGAGAGACTAGCTCCCCTACCGTAATCCCCTGGGCCCACAGTGACAGTGAGAGAGACCAGCTCACCTACAGTAATCCCCTAGGCCCACAGTAACAGTGAGAGAGACCAGCTCCCCTACAGTAATCCCCTGGGCCCACAGTAACAGTGTGAGAGACCAGCTCACCTACAGTAATCTCCTGGGCCCACAGAAACAGTGAGAGAGACCAGCTCACCTACAGTAATCCCCTGGGCCCACAGTGACAGTGAGAGAGACCAGCTCACCTACAGTAATCCCCTGGACCCACAGTAACAGTGAGAGAGACCAGCTCACCTACAGTAATCCCCTGGGCCCACAGTAACAGTGAGAGAGACCAGCTCACCTACAGTAATCCCCTGGACCCACAGTAACAGTGAGAGAGACCAGCTCACCTACAGTAATCCCCTCAACCCACAGTAACAGTGAGAGAGACCAGCTCACCTACAGTAATCCCCTGGGCCCACAGTAACAGTGAGAGAGACCAGCTCACCTACAGTAATCTCCTGGGCCCACAGTAACAGTGAGAGAGACCAGCTCACCTACAGTAATCCCCTGGACCCACAGTGACAGTGAGAGAGACCAGCTCACCTACAGTAGTCCCCTGGGCCCACAGTAACAGTGAGAGAGAGAGAGAGAGACCAGCTCACCTACAGTAATCCCCTGGGCCCACAGTAACAGTGAGAGAGACTAGCTCACCTACAGTAATCCCATGGGTCCACAGTGACAGTGAGAGAGACCAGCTCACCTACAGTAATCCCCTCAACCCACAGTAACAGTGAGAGAGACCAGCTCACCTACAGTAATCTCCTGGGCCCACAGTAACAGTGAGAGAGACCAGCTCACCTACAGTAATCCCCTGGGCCCACAGTGACAGTCAGAGAGACCAGCTCACCTCCAGTAGTCCCCTGGGCCCACAGTGACAGTGAGAGAGACCAGCTCACCTACAGTAGTCCCCTGGGCCCACAGTAACAGTGAGAGAGACCAGCACCCCTACAGTAATCCCCTGGGCCCACAGTGACAGTGAGAGAGACCAGCTCCCCTACAGTAATCCCCTGGGCCCACAGTAACAGTGAGAGTGACCAGCTCACCTACAGTAATCCCCTGGGCCCACAGTAACAGTGAGAGAGACCAGCTCCCCTACAGTAATCCCCTGGGCCCACAGTGACAGTGAGAGAGACTAGCTCCCCTACAGTAATCTCCTGGGCCCACAGTAACAGTGAGAGAGACCAGCTCACCTACAGTAATCCCCTGGACCCACAGTGACAGTGAGAGAGACCAGCTCACCTACAGTAATCCCCTGGACCCACAGTAACAGTGAGAGAGACCAGCTCACCTACAGTAATCCCCTGGGCCCACAGTAACAGTGAGAGAGACCAGCTCACCTACAGTAATCCCCTGGACCCACAGTAACAGTGAGAGAGACCAGCTCACCTACAGTAATCCCCTCAACCCACAGTAACAGTGAGAGAGACCAGCTCAACTACAGTAATCCCCTGGGCCCACAGTAACAGTGTGAGAGACCAGCTCACCTACAGTAATCTCCTGGGCCCACAGTAACAGTGAGAGAGACCAGCTCACCTACAGTAATCCCCTGGACCCACAGTGACAGTGAGAGAGACCAGCTCACCTACAGTAGTCCCCTGGGCCCACAGTAACAGTGAGAGAGAGAGAGAGAGACCAGCTCACCTACAGTAATCCCCTGGGCCCACAGTAACAGTGAGAGAGACCAGCTCACCTACAGTAATCCCATGGGTCCACAGTAACAGTGAGAGAGACCAGCTCCCCTACAGTAATCCCCTGGGCCCACAGTGACAGTGAGAGAGACCAGCTCCCCTACAGTAATCCCCTGGGCCCACAGTAACAGTGAGAGAGACCAGCTCACCTACAGTAATCCCCTGGGCCCACAGTAACAGTGAGAGAGACCAGCTCCCCTACAGTAATCCCCTGGGCCCACAGTGACAGTGAGAGAGACTAGCTCCCCTACAGTAATCCCCTGGGCCCACAGTAACAGTGAGAGAGACCAGCTCACCTACAGTAATCCCCTAGGCCCACAGTAACAGTGAGAGAGACCAGCTCACCTACAGTAATCCCCTGGGCCCACAGTAACAGTGAGAGAGACCAGCTCACCTACAGTAATCCCCTGGACCCACAGTAACAGTGAGAGAGACCAGCTCACCTACAGTAATCCCCTCAACCCACAGTAACAGTGAGAGAGACCAGCTCACCGACAGTAATCCCCTGGGCCCACAGTAACAGTGTGAGAGACCAGCTCACCTACAGTAATCTCCTGGGCCCACAGTAACAGTGAGAGAGACCAGCTCACCTACAGTAATCCCCTGGACCCACAGTAACAGTGAGAGAGACCAGCTCCCCTACAGTAATCCCCTGGGCCCACAGTAACAGTGAGAGAGACCAGCTCACCTACAGTAATCCCCTAAGCCCACAGTGACAGTGAGAGAGACCAGCTCACCTACAGTAATCCCCTGGACCCACAGTAACAGTGAGAGAGACCAGCTCACCTACAGTAATCCCCTGGGCCCACAGTAACAGTGAGAGAGACCAGCTCACCTACAGTAATCCCCTGGACCCACAGTAACAGTGAGAGAGACCAGCTCACCTACAGTAATCCCCTCAACCCACAGTAACAGTGAGAGAGACCAGCTCACCTACAGTAATCCCCTGGGCCCACAGTAACAGTGAGAGAGACCAGCTCACCTACAGTAATCTCCTGGGCCCACAGTAACAGTGAGAGAGACCAGCTCACCTACAGTAATCCCCTGGACCCACAGTGACAGTGAGAGAGACCAGCTCACCTACAGTAGTCCCCTGGGCCCACAGTAACAGTGAGAGAGAGAGAGAGAGACCAGCTCACCTACAGTAATCCCCTGGGCCCACAGTAACAGTGAGAGAGACCAGCTCACCTACAGTAATCCCATGGGTCCACAGTGACAGTGAGAGAGACCAGCTCACCTACAGTAATCCCCTCAACCCACAGTAACAGTGAGAGAGACCAGCTCACCTACAGTAATCTCCTGGGCCCACAGTAACAGTGAGAGAGACCAGCTCACCTACAGTAATCCCCTGGGCCCACAGTGACAGTCAGAGAGACCAGCTCACCTCCAGTAGTCCCCTGGGCCCACAGTGACAGTGAGAGAGACCAGCTCACCTACAGTAGTCCCCTGGGCCCACAGTAACAGTGAGAGAGACCAGCACCCCTACAGTAATCCCCTGGGCCCACAGTGACAGTGAGAGAGACCAGCTCCCCTACAGTAATCCCCTGGGCCCACAGTAACAGTGAGAGTGACCAGCTCACCTACAGTAATCCCCTGGGCCCACAGTAACAGTGAGAGAGACCAGCTCCCCTACAGTAATCCCCTGGGCCCACAGTGACAGTGAGAGAGACTAGCTCCCCTACAGTAATCTCCTGGGCCCACAGTAACAGTGAGAGAGACCAGCTCACCTACAGTAATCCCCTGGACCCACAGTGACAGTGAGAGAGACCAGCTCACCTACAGTAATCCCCTGGACCCACAGTAACAGTGAGAGAGACCAGCTCACCTACAGTAATCCCCTGGGCCCACAGTAACAGTGAGAGAGACCAGCTCACCTACAGTAATCCCCTGGACCCACAGTAACAGTGAGAGAGACCAGCTCACCTACAGTAATCCCCTCAACCCACAGTAACAGTGAGAGAGACCAGCTCACCTACAGTAATCCCCTGGGCCCACAGTAACAGTGTGAGAGACCAGCTCACCTACAGTAATCTCCTGGGCCCACAGTAACAGTGAGAGAGACCAGCTCACCTACAGTAATCCCCTGGACCCACAGTGACAGTGAGAGAGACCAGCTCACCTACAGTAGTCCCCTGGGCCCACAGTAACAGTGAGAGAGAGAGAGAGAGACCAGCTCACCTACAGTAATCCCCTGGGCCCACAGTAACAGTGAGAGAGACCAGCTCACCTACAGTAATCCCATGGGTCCACAGTGACAGTGAGAGAGACCAGCTCACCTACAGTAATGCCCTCAACCCACAGTAACAGTGAGAGAGACCAGCTCACCTACAGTAATCTCCTGGGCCCACAGTAACAGTGAGAGAGACCAGCTCACCTACAGTAATCCCCTGGGCCCACAGTGACAGTCAGAGAGACCAGCTCACCTCCAGTAGTCCCCTGGGCCCACAGTGACAGTGAGAGAGACCAGCTCACCTACAGTAGTCCCCTGGGCCCACAGTAACAGTGAGAGAGACCAGCTCCCCTACAGTAATCCCCTGGGCCCACAGTGACAGTGAGAGAGACCAGCTCCCCTACAGTAATCCCCTGGGCCCACAGTAACAGTGAGAGAGACCAGCTCACCTACAGTAATCCCCTGGGCCCACAGTAACAGTGAGAGAGACCAGCTCCCCTACAGTAATCACCTGGGCCCACAGTGACAGTGAGAGAGACTAGCTCCCCTACCGTAATCCCCTGGGCCCACAGTAACAGTGAGAGAGACCAGCTCACCTACAGTAATCCCCTAGGCCCACAGTAACAGTGAGAGAGACCAGCTCACCTACAGTAATCCCCTGGGCCCACAGTAACAGTGAGAGAGACCAGCTCACCTACAGTAATCCCATGGGTCCACAGTGACAGTGAGAGAGACCAGCTCACCTACAGTAATCCCCTCAACCCACAGTAACAGTGAGAGAGACCAGCTCACCTACAGTAATCTCCTGGGCCCACAGTAACAGTGAGAGAGACCAGCTCACCTACAGTAATCCCCTGGGCCCACAGTGACAGTCAGAGAGACCAGCTCACCTCCAGTAGTCCCCTGGGCCCACAGTGACAGTGAGAGAGAGCAGCTCACCTACAGTAGTCCCCTGGGCCCACAGTAACAGTGAGAGAGACCAGCACCCCTACAGTAATCCCCTGGGCCCACAGTGACAGTGAGAGAGACCAGCTCCCCTACAGTAATCCCCTGGGCCCACAGTAACAGTGAGAGTGACCAGCTCACCTACAGTAATCCCCTGGGCCCACAGTAACAGTGAGAGAGACCAGCTCCCCTACAGTAATCCCCTGGGCCCACAGTGACAGTGAGAGAGACTAGCTCCCCTACAGTAATCTCCTGGGCCCACAGTAACAGTGAGAGAGACCAGCTCACCTACAGTAATCCCCTGGACCCACAGTGACAGTGAGAGAGACCGGCTCACCTACAGTAATCCCCTGGACCCACAGTAACAGTGAGAGAGACCAGCTCACCTACAGTAATCCCCTGGGCCCACAGTAACAGTGAGAGAGACCAGCTCACCTACAGTAATCCCCTGGACCCACAGTAACAGTGAGAGAGACCAGCTCACCTACAGTAATCCCCTCAACCCACAGTAACAGTGAGAGAGACCAGCTCACCTACAGTAATCCCCTGGGCCCACAGTAACAGTGTGAGAGACCAGCTCACCTACAGTAATCTCCTGGGCCCACAGTAACAGTGAGAGAGACCAGCTCACCTACAGTAATCCCCTGGACCCACAGTGACAGTGAGAGAGACCAGCTCACCTACAGTAGTCCCCTGGGCCCACAGTAACAGTGAGAGAGAGAGAGAGAGACCAGCTCACCTACAGTAATCCCCTGGGCCCACAGTAACAGTGAGAGAGACCAGCTCACCTACAGTAATCCCATGGGTCCACAGTGACAGTGAGAGAGACCAGCTCACCTACAGTAATCCCCTCAACCCACAGTAACAGTGAGAGAGACCAGCTCACCTACAGTAATCTCCTGGGCCCACAGTAACAGTGAGAGAGACCAGCTCACCTACAGTAATCCCCTGGGCCCACAGTGACAGTCAGAGAGACCAGCTCACCTCCAGTAGTCCCCTGGGCCCACAGTGACAGTGAGAGAGACCAGCTCACCTACAGTAGTCCCCTGGGCCCACAGTAACAGTGAGAGAGACCAGCTCCCCTACAGTAATCCCCTGGGCCCACAGTGACAGTGAGAGAGACCAGCTCCCCTACAGTAATCCCCTGGGCCCACAGTAACAGTGAGAGAGACCAGCTCACCTACAGTAATCCCCTAGGCCCACAGTAACAGTGAGAGAGACCAGCTCACCTACAGTAATCCCCTGGGCCCACAGTAACAGTGAGAGAGAGAGACCAGCTCACCTACAGTAATCCCCTGGACCCACAGTAACAGTGAGAGAGACCAGCTCACCTACAGTAATCCCCTGGGCCCACAGTAACAGTGAGAGAGACCAGCTCACCTACAGTAATCCCCTGGGCCCACAGTGACAGTCAGAGAGACCAGCTCACCTCCAGTAATCCCCTGGGCCCACAGTAACAGTGTGAGAGACCAGCTCACCTACAGTAATCCCCTGGGCCCACAGTGACAGTGAGAGAGACTAGCTCCCCTACCGAAATCCCCTGGGCCCACAGTGACAGTGAGAGAGACCAGCTCACCTACAGTAATCCCCTAGGCCCACAGTAACAGTGAGAGAGTCCAGCTCACCTACAGTAATCCCGTGGACCCACATTAACAATGAGAGAGACGAGCTCACCTCCAGTAGTCCCCTGGGCCCACAGTAACAGTGTGAGAGACCAGCTCACCTACAGTAATCTCCTGGGCCCACAGTAACAGTGAGAGAGACCAGCTCACCTACAGTAATCCCCTGGACTCACAGTGACAGTGAGAGAGACCAGCTCACCTACAGTAGTCCCCTGGGCCCACAGTAACAGTGAGAGAGACCAGCTCAGCTACAGTAATCCCATGGGTCCACAGTGACAGTGAGAGAGACCAGCTCACCTACAGTAATCCCCTCAACCCACAGTAACAGTGAGAGAGACCAGCTCACCTACAGTAATCTCCTGGGCCCACAGTAACAGTGAGAGAGACCAGCTCACCTACAGTAATCCCCTCAACCCACAGTAACAGTGAGAGAGACCAGCTCACCTACAGTAATCCCCTGGGCCCACAGTGACAGTCAGAGAGACCAGCTCACCTCCAGTAGTCCCCTGGGCCCACAGTGACAGTGAGAGAGACCAGCTCACCTACAGTAGTCCCCTGGGCCCACAGTAACAGTGAGAGAGACCAGCTCCCCTACAGTAATCCCCTGGGCCCACAGTGACAGTGAGAGAGACCAGCTCCCCTACAGTAATCCCCTGGGCCCACAGTAACAGTGAGAGAGACCAGCTCACCTACAGTAATCCCCTGGGCCCACAGTAACAGTGAGAGAGACCAGCTCCCCTACAGTAATCCCCTGGGCCCACAGTGACAGTGAGAGAGACTAGCTCCCCTACAGTAATCCCCTGGGCCCACAGTAACAGTGAGAGAGACCAGCTCACCTACAGTAATCCCCTAGGCCCACAGTAACAGTGAGAGAGACCAGCTCACCTACAGTAATCCCCTGGGCCCACAGTAACAGTGAGAGAGACCAGCTCACCTACAGTAATCCCCTGGACCCACAGTAACAGTGAGAGAGACCAGCTCACCTACAGTAATCCCCTCAACCCACAGTAACAGTGAGAGAGACCAGCTCACCGACAGTAATCCCCTGGGCCCACAGTAACAGTGTGAGAGACCAGCTCACCTACAGTAATCTCCTGGGCCCACAGTAACAGTGAGAGAGACAAGCTCACCTACAGTAATCCCCTGGACCCACAGTAACAGTGAGAGAGACCAGCTCCCCTACAGTAATCCCCTGGGCCCACAGTGACAGTGAGAGAGACTAGCTCCCCTACAGTAATCCCCTGGGCCCACAGTAACAGTGAGAGAGACCAGCTCACCTACAGTAATCACCTGGGCCCACAGTAACAGTGAGAGAGACCAGCTCACCTACAGTAATCCCCTGGGCCCACAGTAACAGTGAGAGAGACCAGCTCACCTACATTAATCCCCTGGACCCACAGTAACAGTGACAGAGACCAGCTCACCTACAGTAATCCCCTCAACCCACAGTAACAGTGAGAGAGACCAGCTCACCGACAGTAATCCCCTGGGCCCACAGTATCAGTGTGAGAGACCAGCTCACCTACAGTAATCTCCTGGGCCCACAGTAACAGTGAGAGAGACCAGCTCACCTACAGTAATCCCCTGGACCCACAGTGACAGTGAGAGAGACCAGCTCACCTACAGTAGTCCTCTGGGCCCACAGTAACAGTGAGAGAGAGAGAGAGAGACCAGCTCACCTACAGTAATCCCCTGGGCCAACAGTAACAGTGAGAGAGACCAGCTCACCTACAGTAATCCCATGGGTCCACAGTGACAGTGAGAGAGACCAGCTCACCTACAGTAATCCCCTCAACCCACAGTAACAGTGAGAGAGACCAGCTCACCTACAGTAATCTCCTGGGCCCACAGTAACAGTGAGAGAGACCAGCTCACCTACAGTAATCCCCTGGGCCCACAGTGACAGTCAGAGAGACCAGCTCACCTCCAGTAGTCCCCTGGGCCCACAGTGACAGTGAGAGAGACCAGCTCACCTACAGTAGTCCCCTGGGCCCACAGTAACAGTGAGAGAGACCAGCTCCCCTACAGTAATCCCCTGGGCTCACAGTGACGGTGAGAGAGACCAGCTCCCCTACAGTAATCCCCTGGGCCCACAGTAACAGTGAGAGAAACCAGCTCACCTACAGTAATCCCCTGGGCCCACAGTAACAGTGAGAGAGACCAGCTCCCCTACAGTAATCCCCTGGGCCCACAGTGACAGTGAGAGAGACTAGCTCCCCTACAGTAATCCCCTGGGCCCACAGTAACAGTGAGAGAGACCAGCTCACCTACAGTAATCCCCTAGGCCCACAGTAACAGTGAGAGAGACCAGCTCACCTACAGTAATCCCCTGGGCCCACAGTAACAGTGAGAGAGAGAGACCAGCTCACCTACAGTAATCCCCTGGACCCACAGTAACAGTGAGAGAGACTAGCTCACCTACAGTAATCCCCTCGACCCACAGTGACAGTGAGAGAGACCAGCTCACCTACAGTAATCCCCTAGGCCCACAGTAACAGTGAGAGAGACCAGCTCACCTACAGTAATACCCTGGGCCCACAGTAACAGTGAGAGAGAGAGACCAGCTCCCCTACAGTAATCCCCTGGGCCCACAGTAACAGTGAGAGAGACCAGCTCACCTACAGTAATCCCCTGGGCCCACAGTAACAGTGAGAGTGCCCAGCTCACCTACAGTAATCCCCTGGGCCCACAATGACAGTCAGAGAGACCAGCTCACCTCCAGTAATCCCCTGGGCCCACAGTAACAGTGTGAGAGACCAGCTCACCTACAGTAATCCCCTGGGCCCACAGTGACAGTGAGAGAGACTAGCTCCCCTACCGTAATCCCCTGGGCCCACAGTGACAGTGAGAGAGACCAGCTCACCTACAGTAATCCCCTAGGCCCACAGTAACAGTGAGAGAGACCAGCTCACCTACAGTAATCCCGTGGACCCACATTAACAATGAGAGAGACGAGCTCACCTACAGTAGTCCCCTGGGTCCACAGTAACAGTGAGATAGACCAGCTCACCTACAGTAATCCCCTGGGCCCACAGTAACAGTGAGAGAGACCAGCTCACCTACAGTAATCCCCTGGACCCACCGTAACAGTGAGAGAGACCAGCTCACCTACAGTAATCCCGTGGTCCCACATTAACAATGAGAGGGACGAGCTCCCTACAGTAATCCCCTGGGCCCACAGTAAAAGTGAGAGAGACCAGCTCACCTACAGTAATCACCTGGGCCCACAGTGACAGTCAGAGAGACCAGCTCACCTCCAGTAATCCCCTGGGCCCACAGTAACAGTGTGAGAGACCAGCTCACCTACAGTCGTCCCCTGGGCCCACAGTAACAATGAGAGAGACCAGCTCACCTACAGTAATCCCCTGGGCCCACAGTAACAGTGAGAGAGACCAGCTCACCTACAGTAGTCCCCTGGGCCCACAGTAACAGTGAGAGAGACCAGCTCCCCTACAGTAGTCCCCTGGGCCCACAGTAACAGTGAGAGAGACCAGCTCCCCTACAGTAATCCCCTGGGCCCACAGTGACAGTGAGAGAGACCAGCTCACCTCCAGTAATCCCCTGGGCCCACAGTGACAGTGAGAGAGACCAGCTCACCTACAGTAATCCCCTGGGCCCACAGTAACAGTGAGAGAGACCAGCTCACCTACAGTAATCCCCTGGACCCACAGTAACAGTGAGAGAGACCAGCTCACCTACAGTAATCCCCTGGGCCCACAGTAACAGTGAGAGAGACCAGCTCACCTACAGTAATCCCCTGGGCCCACAGTGACAGTGAGAGAGACTAGCTCCCCTACAGTAGTCCCCTGGGCCCACAGTAACAGTGAGAGAGACCAGCTCACCTACAGTAGTCCCCTGGGCCCACAGTAACAGTGAGAGAGACCAGCTCACCTACAGTAATCCCCTGGGCCCACAGTAACAGTGAGAGAGACCAGCTCCCCTACAGTAATCCACTGGGCCCACAGTGACAGTTTGAGAGACCAGCTCACCTACAGTAATCCCCTGGGCCCACAGTGACAGTGAGAGAGACCAGCTCACCTACAGTAATCCCCTGGACCCACACTAACAATGAGAGAGACCAGCTCCCCTACAGTAATCCCCTGGGCCCACAGTAACAGTGTGGGAGAGAGACCAGCTCACCTTCAGTAATCCCCTGGGCCCACAGTAACAGTGAGAGAGACCAGCTCACCTACAGTAATCCCCTGGGCATACAGTGACAGTGAGAGAGAGAGAGAGAGAGACCAGCTCACCTACAGTAATCCACTGGACCCACAGTAACGGTGAGAGAGACCAGCTCCCCTACAGTAATCCCCTGGGCCCACAGTAACAGTGTGAGAGACCAGCTCACCTACAGTAATCTCCTGGGCCCACAGTAACAGTGAGAGAGACCAGCTCACCTACAGTAATCCCCTGGGCCCACAGTGACAGTGAGAGAGACCAGCTCACCTACAGTAATCCCCTGGACCCACAGTAACAGTGAGAGAGACCAGCTCACCTACAGTAATCCCCTGGGCCCACAGTAACAGTGAGAGAGACCAGCTCACCTACAGTAATCCCCTGGACCCACAGTAACAGTGAGAGAGACCAGCTCACCTACAGTAATCCCCTCAACCCACAGTAACAGTGAGAGAGACCAGCTCACCTACAGTAATCCCCTGGGCCCACAGTAACAGTGAGAGAGACCAGCTCACCTACAGTAATCTCCTGGGCCCACAGTAACAGTGAGAGAGACCAGCTCACCTACAGTAATCCCCTGGACCCACAGTGACAGTGAGAGAGACCAGCTCACCTACAGTAGTCCCCTGGGCCCACAGTAACAGTGAGAGAGAGAGAGAGAGACCAGCTCACCTACAGTAATCCCCTGGGCCCACAGTAACAGTGAGAGAGACCAGCTCACCTACAGTAATCCCATGGGTCCACAGTGACAGTGAGAGAGACCAGCTCACCTACAGTAATCCCCTCAACCCACAGTAACAGTGAGAGAGACCAGCTCACCTACAGTAATCTCCTGGGCCCACAGTAACAGTGAGAGAGACCAGCTCACCTACAGTAATCCCCTGGGCCCACAGTGACAGTCAGAGAGACCAGCTCACCTCCAGTAGTCCCCTGGGCCCACAGTGACAGTGAGAGAGACCAGCTCACCTACAGTAGTCCCCTGGGCCCACAGTAACAGTGAGAGAGACCAGCACCCCTACAGTAATCCCCTGGGCCCACAGTGACAGTGAGAGAGACCACCTCCCCTACAGTAATCCCCTGGGCCCACAGTAACAGTGAGAGAGACCAGCTCACCTACAGTAATCCCCTGGGCCCACAGTAACAGTGAGAGAGACCAGCTCCCCTACAGTAATCCCCTGGGCCCACAGTGACAGTGAGAGAGACTAGCTCCCCTACAGTAATCCCCTGGGCCCACAGTAACAGTGAGAGAGAGAGAGAGAGAGAGAGAGAGACCAGCTCCCCTACAGTAATCCCCTCAACCCACAGTAACAGTGAGAGAGACCAGCTCACCTACAGTAATCCCCTGGGCCCACAGTAACAGTGAGAGAGACCAGCTCACCTACAGTAATCCCCGAGGCCCACAGTAACAGTGAGAGAGACCAGCTCACCTACAGTAATCCCCTGGGCCCACAGTAACAGTGAGAGAGAGAGACCAGCTCACCTACAGTAATCCCCTGGACACACAGTAACAGTGAGAGAGACCAGCTCACCTACAGTAATCCCCTGGGCCCACAGTAACAGTGAGAGAGACCAGCTCCCCTACAGTAATCCCCTGGGCCCACAGTGACAGTCAGAGAGACCAGCTCACCTCCAGTACTCCCCTGGGCCCACAGTAACAGTGTGAGAGACCAGCTCACCTACAGTAATCCCCTGGGCCCACAGTAACAGTGAGAGAGACCAGCTCCCCTACAGTAATCCCCTGGGCCCACAGTGACAGTCAGAGAGACCAGCTCACCTCCAGTAATCCCCTGGGCCCACAGTGACAGTGAGAGAGACTAGCTCCCCTACCGTAATCCCCTGGGCCCACAGTGACAGTGAGAGAGACCAGCTCACCTACAGTAATCCCCAAGGCCCACAGTAACAGTGAGAGAGACCAGCTCACCTACAGTAATCCCGAGGACCCACATTAACAATGAGAGAGACGAGCTCACCTACAGTAGTCCCCTGGGTCCACAGTAACAGTGAGATAGACCAGCTCACCTACAGTAATCCCCTGGGCCCACAGTAACAGTGAGAGAGACCAGCTCACCTACAGTAATCCCCTGGACCCACCGTAACAGTGAGAGAGACCAGCTCACCTACAGTAATCCCGTGGTCCCACATTAACAATGAGAGGGACGAGCTCCCTACAGTAATCCCCTGGGCCCACAGTAAAAGTGAGAGAGACCAGCTCACCTACAGTAATCACCTGGGCCCACAGTGACAGTCAGAGAGACCAGCTCACCTCCAGTAATCCCCTGGGCCCACAGTAACAGTGTGAGAGACCAGCTCACCTACAGTCGTCCCCTGGGCCCACAGTAACAATGAGAGAGACCAGCTCACCTACAGTAATCCCCTGGGCCCACAGTAACAGTGAGAGAGACCAGCTCACCTACAGTAGTCCCCTGGGCCCACAGTAACAGTGAGAGAGACCAGCTCCCCTACAGTAGTCCCCTGGGCCCACAGTAACAGTGAGAGAGACCAGCTCCCCTACAGTAATCCCCTGGGCCCACAGTGACAGTGAGAGAGACCAGCTCACCTCCAGTAATCCCCTGGGCCCACAGTGACAGTGAGAGAGACCAGCTCACCTACAGTAATCCCCTGGGCCCACAGTAACAGTGAGAGAGACCAGCTCACCTACAGTAATCCCCTGGACCCACAGTAACAGTGAGAGAGACCAGCTCACCTACAGTAATCCCCTGGGCCCACAGTAACAGTGAGAGAGACCAGCTCACCTACAGTAATCCCCTGGGCCCACAGTGACAGTGAGAGAGACTAGCTCCCCTACAGTAGTCCCCTGGGCCCACAGTAACAGTGAGAGAGACCAGCTCACCTACAGTAGTCCCCTGGGTCCACAGTAACAGTGAGAGAGACCAGCTCACCTACAGTAATCCCCTGGGCCCACAGTAACAGTGAGAGAGACCAGCTCCCCTACAGTAATCCACTGGGCCCACAGTGACAGTTTGAGAGACCAGCTCACCTACAGTAATCCCCTGGGCCCACAGTGACAGTGAGAGAGACCAGCTCACCTACAGTAATCCCCTGGACCCACACTAACAATGAGAGAGACCAGCTCCCCTACAGTAATCCCCTGGGCCCACAGTAACAGTGTGGGAGAGAGACCAGCTCACCTTCAGTAATCCCCTGGGCCCACAGTAACAGTGAGAGAGACCAGCTCACCTACAGTAATCCCCTGGGCATACAGTGACAGTGAGAGAGAGAGAGAGAGAGACCAGCTCACCTACAGTAATCCCCTGGACCCACAGTAACGGTGAGAGAGACCAGCTCCCCTACAGTAATCCCCTGGGCCCACAGTAACAGTGTGAGAGACCAGCTCACCTACAGTAATCTCCTGGGCCCACAGTAACAGTGAGAGAGACCAGCTCACCTACAGTAATCCCCTCAACCCACAGTAACAGTGAGAGAGACCAGCTCACCTACAGTAATCCCCTGGACCCACAGTAACAGTGAGAGAGACCAGCTCACCTACAGTAATCCCCTGGGCCCACAGTAACAGTGAGAGAGACCAGCTCACCTACAGTAATCCCCTGGACCCACAGTAACAGTGAGAGAGACCAGCTCACCTACAGTAATCCCCTCAACCCACAGTAACAGTGAGAGAGAGAGAGAGAGACCAGCTCACCTACAGTAATCCCCTGGGCCCACAGTAACAGTGAGAGATACCAGCTCACCTACAGTAATCCCATGGGTCCACAGTGACAGTGAGAGAGACCAGCTCACCTACAGTAATCCCCTCAACCCACAGTAACAGTGAGAGAGACCAGCTCACCTACAGTAATCTCCTGGGCCCACAGTAACAGTGAGAGAGACCAGCTCACCTACAGTAATCCCCTGGGCCCACAGTGACAGTCAGAGAGACCAGCTCACCTCCAGTAGTCCCCTGGGCCCACAGTGACAGTGAGAGAGACCAGCTCACCTACAGTAGTCCCCTGGGCCCACAGTAACAGTGAGAGAGACCAGCTCCCCTACAGTAATCCCCTGGGCCCACAGTGACAGTGAGAGAGACCAGCTCCCCTACAGTAATCCCCTGGGCCCACAGTAACAGTGAGAGAGACCAGCTCACCTACAGTAATCCCCTGGGCCCACAGTAACAGTGAGAGAGACCAGCTCCCCTACAGTAATCCCCTGGGCCCACAGTGACAGTGAGAGAGACTAGCTCCCCTACAGTAATCCCCTGGGCTCACAGTAACAGTGAGAGAGAGAGAGAGAGAGAGAGAGACCAGCTCACCTTCAGTAATCCCCTGGGCCCACAGTGACAGTGAGAGAGACCAGCTCACCTACAGTAATCCCGTGGACCCACATTAACAATGAGAGAGACGAGCTCACCTACAGTAGTCCCCTGGGTCCACAGTAACAGTGAGATAGACCAGCTCACCTACAGTAATCCCCTGGGCCCACAGTAACAGTGAGAGAGACCAGCTCACCTACAGTAATCCCCTGGACCCACCGTAACAGTGAGAGAGACCAGCTCACCTACAGTAATCCCGTGGTCCCACATTAACAATGAGAGGGACGAGCTCCCTACAGTAATCCCCTGGGCCCACAGTAAAAGTGAGAGAGACCAGCTCACCTACAGTAATCACCTGGGCCCACAGTGACAGTCAGAGAGACCAGCTCACCTCCAGTAATCCCCTGGGCCCACAGTAACAGTGTGAGAGACCAGCTCACCTACAGTCGTCCCCTGGGCCCACAGTAACAATGAGAGAGACCAGCTCACCTACAGTAATCCCCTGGGCCCACAGTAACAGTGAGAGAGACCAGCTCACCTACAGTAGTCCCCTGGGCCCACAGTAACAGTGAGAGAGACCAGCTCCCCTACAGTAGTCCCCTGGGCCCACAGTAACAGTGAGAGAGACCAGCTCCCCTACAGTAATTCCCTGGGCCCACAGTGACAGTGAGAGAGACCAGCTCACCTCCAGTAATCCCCTGGGCCCACAGTGACAGTGAGAGAGACCAGCTCACCTACAGTAATCCCCTGGGCCCACAGTAACAGTGAGAGAGACCAGCTCACCTACAGTAATCCCCTGGACCCACAGTAACAGTGAGAGAGACCAGCTCACCTACAGTAATCCCCTGGGCCCACAGTAACAGTGAGAGAGACCAGCTCACCTACAGTAATCCCCTGGGCCCACAGTGACAGTGAGAGAGACTAGCTCCCCTACAGTAGTCCCCTGGGCCCACAGTAACAGTGAGAGAGACCAGCTCACCTACAGTAGTCCCCTGGGCCCACAGTAACAGTGAGAGAGACCAGCTCACCTACAGTAATCCCCTGGGCCCACAGTAACAGTGAGAGAGACCAGCTCCCCTACAGTAATCCACTGGGCCCACAGTGACAGTTTGAGAGACCAGCTCACCTACAGTAATCCCCTGGGCCCACAGTGACAGTGAGAGAGACCAGCTCACCTACAGTAATCCCCTGGACCCACACTAACAATGAGAGAGACCAGCTCACCTACAGTAATCCCCTGGGCCCACAGTAACAGTGTGGGAGAGAGACCAGCTCACCTTCAGTAATCCCCTGGGCCCACAGTAACAGTGAGAGAGACCAGCTCACCTACAGTAATCCCCTGGGCATACAGTGACAGTGAGAGAGAGAGAGAGAGAGACCAGCTCACCTACAGTAATCCCCTGGACCCACAGTAACGGTGAGAGAGACCAGCTCCCCTACAGTAATCCCCTGGGCCCACAGTAACAGTGTGAGAGACCAGCTCACCTACAGTAATCTCCTGGGCCCACAGTAACAGTGAGAGAGACCAGCTCACCTACAGTAATCCCCTCAACCCACAGTAACAGTGAGAGAGACCAGCTCACCTACAGTAATCCCCTGGACCCACAGTAACAGTGAGAGAGACCAGCTCACCTACAGTAATCCCCTGGGCCCACAGTAACAGTGAGAGAGACCAGCTCACCTACAGTAATCCCCTGGACCCACAGTAACAGTGAGAGAGACCAGCTCACCTACAGTAATCCCCTCAACCCACAGTAACAGTGAGAGAGAGAGAGAGAGACCAGCTCACCTACAGTAATCCCCTGGGCCCACAGTAACAGTGAGAGAGACCAGCTCACCTACAGTAATCCCATGGGTCCACAGTGACAGTGAGAGAGACCAGCTCACCTACAGTAATCCCCTCAACCCACAGTAACAGTGAGAGAGACCAGCTCACCTACAGTAATCTCCTGGGCCCACAGTAACAGTGAGAGAGACCAGCTCACCTACAGTAATCCCCTGGGCCCACAGTGACAGTCAGAGAGACCAGCTCACCTCCAGTAGTCCCCTGGGCCCACAGTGACAGTGAGAGAGACCAGCTCACCTACAGTAGTCCCCTGGGCCCACAGTAACAGTGAGAGAGACCAGCTCCCCTACAGTAATCCCCTGGGCCCACAGTGACAGTGAGAGAGACCAGCTCCCCTACAGTAATCCCCTGGGCCCACAGTAACAGTGAGAGAGACCAGCTCACCTACAGTAATCCCCTGGGCCCACAGTAACAGTGAGAGAGACCAGCTCCCCTACAGTAATCCCCTGGGCCCACAGTGACAGTGAGAGAGACTAGCTCCCCTACAGTAATCCCCTGGGCTCACAGTAACAGTGAGAGAGAGAGAGAGAGAGAGAGAGACCAGCTCACCTTCAGTAATCCCCTGGGCCCACAGTGACAGTGAGAGAGACCAGCTCACCTACAGTAATCACCTGGGCCCACAGTGACAGTCAGAGAGACCAGCTCACCTCCAGTAATCCCCTGGGCCCACAGTAACAGTGTGAGAGACCAGCTCACCTACAGTCGTCCCCTGGGCCCACAGTAACAATGAGAGAGACCACCTCACCTACAGTAATCCCCTGGGCCCACAGTAACAGTGAGAGAGACCAGCTCACCTACAGTAGTCCCCTGGGCCCACAGTAACAGTGAGAGAGACCAGCTCCCCTACAGTAGTCCCCTGGGCCCACAGTAACAGTGAGAGAGACCAGCTCCCCTACAGTAATCCCCTGGGCCCACAGTGACAGTGAGAGAGACCAGCTCACCTCCAGAAATCCCCTGGGCCCACAGTGACAGTGAGAGAGACCAGCTCACCTACAGTAATCCCCTGGGCCCACAGTAACAGTGAGAGAGACCAGCTCACCTACAGTAATCCCCAGGACCCACAGTAACAGTGAGAGAGACCAGCTCACCTACAGTAATCCCCTGGGCCCACAGTAACAGTGAGAGAGACCAGCTCACCTACAGTAATCCCCTGGGCCCACAGTGACAGTGAGAGAGACTAGCTCCCCTACAGTAGTCCCCTGGGCCCACAGTAACAGTGAGAGAGACCAGCTCACCTACAGTAGTCCCCTGGGCCCACAGTAACAGTGAGAGAGACCAGCTCACCTACAGTAATCCCCTGGGCCCACAGTAACAGTGAGAGAGACCAGCTCCCCTACCGTAATCCCCTGGGCCCACAGTGACAGTGAGAGAGACCAGCTCACCTACAGTAATCCCCTAGGCCCACAGTAACAGTGAGAGAGTCCAGCTCACCTACAGTAATCCCGTGGACCCACATTAACAATGAGAGAGACGAGCTCACCTCCAGTAGTCCCCTGGGCCCACAGTAACAGTGAGATAGACCAGCTCACCTACAGTAATCCCCTGGGCCCACAGTAACAGTGAGAGAGTCCAGCTCACCTACAGTAATCCCGTGGACCCACATTAACAATGAGAGAGACGAGCTCACCTCCAGTAGTCCCCTGGGCCCACAGTAACAGTGAGATAGACCAGCTCACCTACAGTAATCCCCTGGGCCCACAGTAACAGTGAGAGAGACCAGCTCACCTACAGTAATCCCCTGGACCCACCGTAACAGTGAGAGAGACAAGCTCACCTACAGTAATCCCGTGGACCCACATTAACAATGAGAGAGACGAGCTCCCTACAGTAATCCCCTGGGCCCACAGTAACAGTGAGAGAGACCAGCTCACCTACAGTAATCACCTGGGCCCACAGTGACAGTCAGAGAGACCAGTTCACCTCCAGTAATCCCCTGGGCCCACAGTAACAGTGTGAGAGACCAGCTCACCTACAGTAGTCCCCTGGGCCCACAGTAACAATGAGAGAGACCAGCTCACCTACAGTAATCCCCTGGGCCCACAGTAACAGTGAGAGAGACCAGCTCTCCTACAGTAGTCCCCTGGGCCCACAGTAACAGTGAGAGAGACCAGCTCCCCTACAGTAATCCCCTGGGCCCACAGTGACAGTGAGAGAGACCAGCTCACCTACAGTAATCCCCTGGGCCCACAGTGACAGTGAGAGAGACCAGCTCACCTACAGTAATCCCCTGGACCCACAGTAACAGTGAGAGAGACCAGCTCACCTACAGTAATCCCCTTGACCGACAGTAACAGTGAGAGAGACCAGCTCACCTACAGTAATCCCCTGGACCCACACTAACAATGAGAGAGACGAGCTCCCCTACAGTAATCCCCTGGGCCCACAGTAACAGTGTGAGAGACCAGCTCACCTACAGTAATCGCCTTGGCCCACAGTAACAGTGAGAGAGACCAGCTCACATACAGTAATACTCTGGGCACACAGTAACAGTGAGAGAGACCAGCTCACCTACAGTAATCCACTGGGCTCACAGTACCAGTGAGAGAGACCAGCTCACCTACAGTAATCCCCTGGACCCACAGTAACAGTGAGTGAGACCAGCTCACCTACAGTAATCCCCTGGACCCACAGTAACAGTGAGAGAGACCAGCTCACCTACAGTAATCCCCTGGACCCACAGTAACAGTGAGTGAGACCAGCTCACCTACAGTAATCCCCTGGACCCACAGTGACAGTGAGAGAGACCAGCTCACCTACAGTAATCCCCTGGGCTCACAGTAACAGTGAGAGAGTGAGAGAGAGAGAGAGAGACCAGCTCACCTACAGTAATCCCCTGGGCCCACAGTGACAGTGAGAGAGACCAGCTCACCTACAGTAATCCCCTGGGCCCACAGTAACAGTGAGAGAGAGAGAGAGAGACCAGCTCACCTACAGTAATCCCCTGGGCCCACAGTGACAGTGAGAGAGACCAGCTCACCTACAGTAATCTCCTGGGCCCACAGTAACAGTGAGAGAGACCAGCTCACCTACAGTAATCCCCTGGGCCCACAGTAACAGTGAGAGAGAGAGAGAGAGACCAGCTCACCTACAGTAATCCCCTGGGCCCACAGTAACAGTGGGAGAGACCAGCTCACCTACAGTAATCTCCTGGGCCCACAGTGACAGTGTGAGAGACCAGCTCACCTACAGTAATCCCCTGGGCACACAGTAACAGTGAGAGAGACCAGCTCACCTACAGTAATCTCCTGGGCCCACAGTAACAGTGAGAGAGAGACCAACTCACCTACAGTAATCGCCTGGGCCCACAGTAACAGTGAGAGAGACCAGCTCACCTACAGTAATCCCCTGGACCCACAGTAACAGTGAGAGAGACCAGCTCACCTACAGTAATCCCCTCGACCCACAGTGACAGTGAGAGAGACCAGCTCACCTACAGTAGTCCCCTGGGCCCACAGTAGCAGTGAGAGAGACCAGCTCACCTACAGTAATCCCCTGGGCCCACAGTAACAGTGAGAGAGACCAGCTCACCTACAGTAGTCCCCTGGGCCCACAATAACAGTGAGAGAGACCAGCTCACCTACAGTAATCCCCTGGGCCCACAGTAACAGTGAGAGAGACCAGCTCACCTACAGTAATCCCCTGGGCCCACAGTAACAGTGAGAGAGAGAGAGAGAGAGAGAGACCAGCTCACCTACAGTAATCCCCTGGGCCCACAGTAACAGTGAGAGAGACCAGCTCACCTACAGTAATCCCCTGGGCCCACAGTAACAGTGAGAGAGACCAGCTCACCTACAGTAATCCCCTGGGCCCACAGTAACAGTGAGAGAGAGAGAGAGAGAGACCAGCTCACCTACAGTAATCTCCTGGGCCCACAGTAACAGTGTGAGAGACCAGCTCACCTACAGTAATCTCCTGGGCCCACAGAGACAGTGTGAGAGACCAGCTCACCTACAGTAATCCCCTGGGCACACAGTAACAGTGAGAAAGACCAGCTCACCTACAGTAATCCCCTGGGCCCACAGCAACAGTGAGAGAGAAAGACCAGCTCACCTCCAGTTATCCCCTGGGCCCACAGTAACACTGAGGGAGTCCAGCTCCACCTACAGTAATCTCCTGGGCCCACAGTAACAGTGTGAGAGACCAGCTCAACCTACAGTAATCCCGTGGGTCCACAGTAACAGTGAGAGAGACCAGCTCACCTACAGTAATCCCCTTCCCCCCTCAGTGATAGTGAGAGAGACCAGCTCAACCTACAGTAATCCCCTGGGCCCACAGTAACAGTGAGAGAGACCAGCTCACCTACAGTAATCCCTTTGGCCCACTGTAACAGTGAGAGAGAGACCAGCTCACCTACAGTAATCCCTTGGGCCCACAGTGACAGTGAGAGAGACCAGCTCACCTACAGTAATCTCCTGGGCCCACAGTAACAGTGAGAGAGACCAGCTCACCTACAGTAATCCCCTGGGCCCACAGTAACAGTGAGAGAGAGAGAGAGAGACCAGCTCACCTACAGTAATCCCCTGGGCCCACAGTAACAGTGGGAGAGACCAGCTCACCTACAGTAATCTCCTGGGCCCACAGTGACAGTGTGAGAGACCAGCTCACCTACAGTAATCCCCTGGGCACACAGTAACAGTGAGAGAGACCAGCTCACCTACAGTAATCCCCTGGGCCCACAGTAACAGTGTGAGAGACCAGCTCACCTACAGTAGTCCCCTGGGCGCACAGTAACAATGAGAGAGACCAGCTCACCTACAGTAATCCCCTGGGCCCACAGTAACAGTGAGAGAGACCAGCTCACCTACAGTAGTCCCCTGGGCCCACAGTAACAGTGAGAGAGACCAGCTCCCCTACAGTAATCCCCTGGGCCCACAGTGACAGTGAGAGAGACCAGCTCACCGACAGTAATCCCCTGGGCCCACAGTGACAGTGAGAGAGACCAGCTCACCTACAGTAATCCCCTGGACCCACAGTAACAGTGAGAGAGACCAGCTCACCTACAGTAATCCCCTTGACCGACAGTAACAGTGAGAGACACCAGCTCACCTACAGTAATCCCCTGGGCCCACAGTAACAGTGAGAGAGACCAGCTCACCTACAGTAATCGCCTTGGCCCACAGTAACAGTGAGAGAGACCAGCTCACATACAGTAATACTCTGGGCACACAGTAACAGTGAGAGAGACCAGCTCACCTACAGTAATCCCCTGGGCTCACAGTACCAGTGAGAGAGACCAGCTCACCTACAGTAATCCCCTGGACCCACAGTAACAGTGAGTGAGACCAGCTCACCTACAGTAATTCCCTGGACCCACAGTAACAGTGAGAGAGACCAGCTCACCTACAGTAATCCCCTGGACCCACAGTAACAGTGAGTGAGACCAGCTCACCTACAGTAATCCCCTGGACCCACAGTGACAGTGAGAGAGACCAGCTCACCTACAGTAATCCCCTGGGCTCACAGTAACAGTGAGAGAGAGAGAGAGAGAGAGAGAGACCAGCTCACCTTCAGTAATCCCCTGGGCCCACAGTGACAGTGAGAGAGACCAGCTCACCTACAGTAATCACCTGGGCCCACAGTGACAGTCAGAGAGACCAGCTCACCTCCAGTAATCCCCTGGGCCCACAGTAACAGTGTGAGAGACCAGCTCACCTACAGTCGTCCCCTGGGCCCACAGTAACAATGAGAGAGACCAGCTCACCTACAGTAATCCCCTGGGCCCACAGTAACAGTGAGAGAGACCAGCTCACCTACAGTAGTCCCCTGGGCCCACAGTAACAGTGAGAGAGACCAGCTCCCCTACAGTAGTCCCCTGGGCCCACAGTAACAGTGAGAGAGACCAGCTCCCCTACAGTAATCCCCTGGGCCCACAGTGACAGTGAGAGAGACCAGCTCACCTCCAGTAATCCCCTGGGCCCACAGTGACAGTGAGAGAGACCAGCTCACCTACAGTAATCCCCTGGGCCCACAGTAACAGTGAGAGAGACCAGCTCACCTACAGTAATCCCCTGGACCCACAGTAACAGTGAGAGAGACCAGCTCACCTACAGTAATCCCCTGGGCCCACAGTAACAGTGAGAGAGACCAGCTCACCTACAGTAATCCCCTGGGCCCACAGTGACAGTGAGAGAGACTAGCTCCCCTACAGTAGTCCCCTGGGCCCACAGTAACAGTGAGAGAGACCAGCTCACCTACAGTAGTCCCCTGGGCCCACAGTAACAGTGAGAGAGACCAGCTCACCTACAGTAATCCCCTGGGCCCACAGTAACAGTGAGAGAGACCAGCTCCCCTACAGTAATCCACTGGGCCCACAGTGACAGTTTGAGAGACCAGCTCACCTACAGTAATCCCCTGGGCCCACAGTGACAGTGAGAGAGACCAGCTCACCTACAGTAATCCCCTGGACCCACACTAACAATGAGAGAGACCAGCTCCCCTACAGTAATCCCCTGGGCCCACAGTAACAGTGTGGGAGAGAGACCAGCTCACCTTCAGTAATCCCCTGGGCCCACAGTAACAGTGAGAGAGACCAGCTCACCTACAGTAATCCCCTGGGCATACAGTGACAGTGAGAGAGAGAGAGAGAGAGAGACCAGCTCACCTACAGTAATCCCCTGGACCCACAGTAACGGTGAGAGAGACCAGCTCCCCTACAGTAATCCCCTGGGCCCACAGTAACAGTGTGAGAGACCAGCTCACCTACAGTAATCTCCTGGGCCCACAGTAACAGTGAGAGAGACCAGCTCACCTACAGTAATCCCCTGGACCCACAGTGACAGTGAGAGAGACCAGCTCACCTACAGTAATCCCCTGGACCCACAGTAACAGTGAGAGAGACCAGCTCACCTACAGTAATCCCCTGGGCCCACAGTAACAGTGTGAGAGACCAGCTCACCTACAGTAATCTCCTGGGCCCACAGTAACAGTGAGAGAGACCAGCTCACCTCCAGTAGTCCCCTGGGCCCATAGTGACAGTGAGAGAGACCAGCTCACCTACAGTAGTCCCCTGGGCCCACAGTAACAGTGAGAGAGACCAGCTCCCCTACAGTAATCCCCTGGGCCCACAGTGACAGTGAGAGAGACCAGCTCACCTACAGTAATCCCCTGGACCCACAGTAACAGTGAGAGAGACCAGCTCACCTACAGTAATCCCCTTGACCGACAGTAACAGTGAGAGACACCAGCTCACCTACAGTAATCCCCTGGACCCACACTAACAATGAGAGAGACGAGCTCCCCTACAGTAATCCCCTGGGCCCACAGTAACAGTGTGAGAGACCAGCTCACCTACAGTAATCGCCTTGGCCCACAGTAACAGTGAGAGAGACCAGCTCACATACAGTAATACTCTGGGCACACAGTAACAGTGAGAGAGACCAGCTCACCTACAGTAATCGCCTGGGCTCACAGTACCAGTGAGAGAGACCAGCTCACCTACAGTAATCCCCTGGACCCACAGTAACAGTGAGTGAGACCAGCTCACCTACAGTAATCCCCTGGACCCACAGTAACAGTGAGAGAGACCAGCTCACCTACAGTAATCCCCTGGACCCACAGTAACAGTGAGTGAGACCAGCTCACCTACAGTAATCCCCTGGACCCACAGTGACAGTGAGAGAGACCAGCTCACCTACAGTAATCCCCTGGGCTCACAGTAACAGTGAGAGAGAGAGAGAGAGAGAGAGAGACCAGCTCACCTACAGTAATCCCCTGGGCCCACAGTGACAGTGAGAGAGACCAGCTCACCTACAGTAATCCCCTGGGCCCACAGTAACAGTGAGAGAGAGAGAGAGAGACCAGCTCACCTACAGTAATCCCCTGGGCCCACAGTGACAGTGAGAGAGACCAGCTCACCTACAGTAATCTCCTGGGCCCACAGTAACAGTGAGAGAGACCAGCTCACCTACAGTAATCCCCTGGGCCCACAGTAACAGTGAGAGAGAGAGAGAGAGACCAGCTCACCTACAGTAATCCCCTGGGCCCACAGTAACAGTGGGAGAGACCAGCTCACCTACAGTAATCTCCTGGGCCCACACTGACAGTGTGAGAGAGCAGCTCACCTACAGTAATCCCCTGGGCTTACAGTAACAGTGAGAGAGACCAGCTCACCTACAGTAATCTCCTGGGCCCACAGTAACAGTGAGAGAGAGACCAACTCACCTACAGTAATCCCCTGGGCCCACAGTAACAGTGAGAGAGACCAGCTCACCTACAGTAATCCCCTGGACCCACAGTAACAGTGAGAGAGACCAGCTCACCTACAGTAATCCCCTCGACCCACAGTGACAGTGAGAGAGACCAGCTCACCTACAGTAATCCCCTGGGCTTACAGTAACAGTGAGAGAGACCAGCTCACCTACAGTAATCTCCTGGGCCCACAGTAACAGTGAGAGAGAGACCAACTCACCTACAGTAATCCCCTGGGCCCACAGTAACAGTGAGAGAGACCAGCTCACCTACAGTAATCCCCTGGACCCACAGTAACAGTGAGAGAGACCAGCTCACCTACAGTAATCCCCTCGACCCACAGTGACAGTGAGAGAGACCAGCTCACCTACAGTAGTCCCCTGGGCCCACAGTAGCAGTGAGAGAGACCAGCTCACCTACAGTAATCCCCTGGGCCCACAGTAACAGTGAGAGAGACCAGCTCACCTACAGTAGTCCCCTGGGCCCACAATAACAGTGAGAGAGACCAGCTCACCTACAGTAATCCCCTGGGCCCACAGTAACAGTGAGAGAGACCAGCTCACCTACAGTAATCCCCTGGGCCCACAGTAACAGTGAGAGAGAGAGAGAGAGAGAGACCAGCTCACCTACAGTAATCTCCTGGGCCCACAGTAACAGTGTGAGAGACCAGCTCACCTACAGTAATCTCCTGGGCCCACAGAGACAGTGTGAGAGACCAGCTCACCTACAGTAATCCCCTGGGCACACAGTAACAGTGAGAAAGACCAGCTCACCTACAGTAATCCCCTGGGCCCACAGCAACAGTGAGAGAGAAAGACCAGCTCACCTACAGTTATCCCCTGGGCCCACAGTAACACTGAGGGAGTCCAGCTCCACCTACAGTAATCTCCTGGGCCCACAGTAACAGTGTGAGAGACCAGCTCAACCTACAGTAATCCCGTGGGTCCACAGTAACAGTGAGAGAGACCAGCTCACCTACAGTAATCCCCTTCCCCCCTCAGTGATAGTGAGAGAGACCAGCTCAACCTACAGTAATCCCCTGGGCCCACAGTAACAGTGAGAGAGACCAGCTCACCTACAGTAATCCCTTTGGCCCACTGTAACAGTGAGAGAGAGACCAGCTCACCTACAGTAATCCCCTGGGCCCACAGTGACAGTGAGAGAGACCAGCTCACCTACAGTAATCTCCTGGGCCCACAGTAACAGTGAGAGAGACCAGCTCACCTACAGTAATCCCCTGGGCCCACAGTAACAGTGAGAGAGAGAGAGAGAGACCAGCTCACCTACAGTAATCCCCTGGGCCCACAGTAACAGTGGGAGAGACCAGCTCACCTACAGTAATCTCCTGGGCCCACAGTGACAGTGTGAGAGACCAGCTCACCTACAGTAATCCCCTGGGCACACAGTAACAGTGAGAGAGACCAGCTCACCTACAGTAATCCCCTGGGCCCACAGTAACAGTGTGAGAGACCAGCTCACCTACAGTAGTCCCCTGGGCGCACAGTAACAATGAGAGAGACCAGCTCACCTACAGTAATCCCCTGGGCCCACAGTAACAGTGAGAGAGACCAGCTCACCTACAGTAGTCCCCTGGGCCCACAGTAACAGTGAGAGAGACCAGCTCCCCTACAGTAATCCCCTGGGCCCACAGTGACAGTGAGAGAGACCAGCTCACCTACAGTAATCCCCTGGGCCCACAGTGACAGTGAGAGAGACCAGCTCACCTACAGTAATCCCCTGGACCCACAGTAACAGTGAGAGAGACCAGCTCACCTACAGTAATCCCCTTGACCGACAGCAACAGTGAGAGACACCAGCTCACCTACAGTAATCCCCTGGGTCCACAGTAACAGTGAGAGAGACCAGCTCACCTACAGTAATCGCCTTGGCCCACAGTAACAGTGAGAGAGACCAGCTCACATACAGTAATACTCTGGGCACACAGTAACAGTGAGAGAGACCAGCTCACCTACAGTAATCCCCTGGGCTCACAGTACCAGTGAGAGAGACCAGCTCACCTACAGTAATCCCCTGGACCCACAGTAACAGTGAGTGAGACCAGCTCACCTACAGTAATTCCCTGGACCCACAGTAACAGTGAGAGAGACCAGCTCACCTACAGTAATCCCCTGGACCCACAGTAACAGTGAGTGAGACCAGCTCACCTACAGTAATCCCCTGGACCCACAGTGACAGTGAGAGAGACCAGCTCACCTACAGTAATCCCCTGGGCTCACAGTAACAGTGAGAGAGAGAGAGAGAGAGAGAGAGACCAGCTCACCTTCAGTAATCCCCTGGGCCCACAGTGACAGTGAGAGAGACCAGCTCACCTACAGTAATCCCCTGGGCCCACAGTAACAGTGAGAGAGAGAGAGAGAGAGACCAGCTCACCTACAGTAATCCCCTGGGCCCACAGTGACAGTGAGAGAGACCAGCTCACCTACAGTAATCTCCTGGGCCCACAGTAACAGTGAGAGAGACCAGCTCACCTACAGTAATCCCCTGGGCCCACAGTAACAGTGAGAGAGAGAGAGAGAGACCAGCTCACCTACAGTAATCCCCTGGGCCCACAGTAACAGTGGGAGAGACCAGCTCACCTACAGTAATCTCCTGGGCCCACAGTGATAGTGTGAGAGACCAGCTCACCTACAGTAATCCCCTGGGCACACAGTAACAGTGAGAGAGACCAGCTCACCTACAGTAATCTCCTGGGCCCACAGTAACAGTGAGAGAGAGACCAACTCACCTACAGTAATCCCCTGGGCCCACAGTAACAGTGAGAGAGACCAGCTCACCTACAGTAATCCCCTGGACCCACAGTAACAGTGAGAGAGACCAGCTCACCTACAGTAATCCCCTCGACCCACAGTGACAGTGAGAGAGACCAGCTCACCTACAGTAGTCCCCTGGGCCCACAGTAGCAGTGAGAGAGACCAGCTCACCTACAGTAATCCCCTGGGCCCACAGTAACAGTGAGAGAGACCAGCTCACCTACAGTAGTCCCCTGGGCCCACAATAACAGTGAGAGAGACCAGCTCACCTACAGTAATCCCCTGGGCCCACAGTAACAGTGAGAGAGACCAGCTCACCTACAGTAATCCCCTGGGCCCACAGTAACAGTGAGAGAGACCAGCTCACCTACAGTAATCCCCTGGGCCCACAGTAACAGTGAGAGAGAGAGAGAGAGAGACCAGCTCACCTACAGTAATCTCCTGGGCCCACAGTAACAGTGTGAGAGACCAGCTCACCTACAGTAATCTCCTGGGCCCACAGAGACAGTGTGAGAGACCAGCTCACCTACAGTAATCCCCTGGGCACACAGTAACAGTGAGAGAGACCAGCTCACCTATAGTAATCCCCTGGGCCCACAGCAACAGTGAGAGAGAAAGACCAGCTCACCTACAGTTATCCCCTGGGCCCACAGTAACACTGAGGGAGTCCAGCTCCACCTACAGTAATCTCCTGGGCCCACAGTAACAGTGTGAGAGACCAGCTCAACCTACAGTAATCCCGTGGGTCCACAGTAACAGTGAGAGAGACCAGCTCACCTACAGTAATCCCCTTCCCCCCTCAGTGATAGTGAGAGAGACCAGCTCAACCTACAGTAATCCCCTGGGCCCACAGTAACAGTGAGAGAGACCAGCTCACCTACAGTAATCCCTTTGGCCCACTGTAACAGTGAGAGAGAGACCAGCTCACCGACAGTAATCCCCTGGGCCCACAGTGACAGTGAGAGAGACCAGCTCACCTACAGTAATCTCCTGGGCCCACAGTAACAGTGAGAGAGACCAGCTCACCTACAGTAATCCCCTGGGCCCACAGTAACAGTGAGAGAGAGAGAGAGAGACCAGCTCACCTACAGTAATCCCCTGGGCCCACAGTAACAGTGGGAGAGAGCAGCTCACCTACAGTAATCTCCTGGGCCCACAGTGACAGTGTGAGAGACCAGCTCACCTACAGTAATCCCCTGGGCACACAGTAACAGTGAGAGAGACCAGCTCACCTACAGTAATCTCCTGGGCCCACAGTAACAGTGAGAGAGAGACCAACTCACCTACAGTAATCCCCTGGGCCCACAGTAACAGTGAGAGAGACCAGCTCACCTACAGTAATCCCCTGGACCCACAGTAACAGTGAGAGAGACCAGCTCACCTACAGTAATCCCCTCGACCCACAGTGACAGTGAGAGAGACCAGCTCACCTACAGTAGTCCCCTGGGCCCACAGTAGCATTGAGAGAGACCAGCTCACCTACAGTAATCCCCTGGGCCCACAGTAACAGTGAGAGAGACCAGCTCACCTACAGTAGTCCCCTGGGCCCACAATAACAGTGAGAGAGACCAGCTCACCTACAGTAATCCCCTGGGCCCACAGTAACAGTGAGAGAGACCAGCTCACCTACAGTAATCCCCTGGGCCCACAGTAACAGTGAGAGAGAGAGAGAGAGAGAGAGAGACCAGCTCACCTACAGTAATCCCCTGGGCCCACAGTAACAGTGAGAGAGACCAGCTCACCTACAGTAATCCCCTGGGCCCACAGTAACAGTGAGAGAGACCAGCTCACCTCCAGTAATCCCCTGGGCCCACAGTAACAGTGAGAGAGAGAGAGAGAGAGACCAGCTCACCTACAGTAATCCCCTGGGCCCACAGTAACAGTGGGAGAGACCAGCTCACCTACAGTAATCTCCTGGGCCCACAGTGATAGTGTGAGAGACCAGCTCACCTACAGTAATCCCCTGGGCACACAGTAACAGTGAGAGAGACCAGCTCACCTACAGTAATCTCCTGGGCCCACAGTAACAGTGAGAGAGAGACCAACTCACCTACAGTAATCCCCTGGGCCCACAGTAACAGTGAGAGAGACCAGCTCACCTACAGTAATCCCCTGGACCCACAGTAACAGTGAGAGAGACCAGCTCACCTACAGTAATCCCCTCGACCCACAGTGACAGTGAGAGAGACCAGCTCACCTACAGTAGTCCCCTGGGCCCACAGTAGCAGTGAGAGAGACCAGCTCACCTACAGTAATCCCCTGGGCCCACAGTAACAGTGAGAGAGACCAGCTCACCTACAGTAGTCCCCTGGGCCCACAATAACAGTGAGAGAGACCAGCTCACCTACAGTAATCCCCTGGGCCCACAGTAACAGTGAGAGAGACCAGCTCACCTACAGTAATCCCCTGGGCCCACAGTAACAGTGAGAGAGACCAGCTCACCTACAGTAATCCCCTGGGCCCACAGTAACAGTGAGAGAGAGAGAGAGAGAGACCAGCTCACCTACAGTAATCTCCTGGGCCCACAGTAACAGTGTGAGAGACCAGCTCACCTACAGTAATCTCCTGGGCCCACAGAGACAGTGTGAGAGACCAGCTCACCTACAGTAATCCCCTGGGCACACAGTAACAGTGAGAGAGACCAGCTCACCTATAGTAATCCCCTGGGCCCACAGCAACAGTGAGAGAGAAAGACCAGCTCACCTACAGTTATCCCCTGGGCCCACAGTAACACTGAGGGAGTCCAGCTCCACCTACAGTAATCTCCTGGGCCCACAGTAACAGTGTGAGAGACCAGCTCAACCTACAGTAATCCCGTGGGTCCACAGTAACAGTGAGAGAGACCAGCTCACCTACAGTAATCCCCTTCCCCCCTCAGTGATAGTGAGAGAGACCAGCTCAACCTACAGTAATCCCCTGGGCCCACAGTAACAGTGAGAGAGACCAGCTCACCTACAGTAATCCCTTTGGCCCACTGTAACAGTGAGAGAGAGACCAGCTCACCGACAGTAATCCCCTGGGCCCACAGTGACAGTGAGAGAGACCAGCTCACCTACAGTAATCTCCTGGGCCCACAGTAACAGTGAGAGAGACCAGCTCACCTACAGTAATCCCCTGGGCCCACAGTAACAGTGAGAGAGAGAGAGAGAGACCAGCTCACCTACAGTAATCCCCTGGGCCCACAGTAACAGTGGGAGAGAGCAGCTCACCTACAGTAATCTCCTGGGCCCACAGTGACAGTGTGAGAGACCAGCTCACCTACAGTAATCCCCTGGGCACACAGTAACAGTGAGAGAGACCAGCTCACCTACAGTAATCTCCTGGGCCCACAGTAACAGTGAGAGAGAGACCAACTCACCTACAGTAATCCCCTGGGCCCACAGTAACAGTGAGAGAGACCAGCTCACCTACAGTAATCCCCTGGACCCACAGTAACAGTGAGAGAGACCAGCTCACCTACAGTAATCCCCTCGACCCACAGTGACAGTGAGAGAGACCAGCTCACCTACAGTAGTCCCCTGGGCCCACAGTAGCATTGAGAGAGACCAGCTCACCTACAGTAATCCCCTGGGCCCACAGTAACAGTGAGAGAGACCAGCTCACCTACAGTAGTCCCCTGGGCCCACAATAACAGTGAGAGAGACCAGCTCACCTACAGTAATCCCCTGGGCCCACAGTAACAGTGAGAGAGACCAGCTCACCTACAGTAATCCCCTGGGCCCACAGTAACAGTGAGAGAGAGAGAGAGAGAGAGAGAGACCAGCTCACCTACAGTAATCCCCTGGGCCCACAGTAACAGTGAGAGAGACCAGCTCACCTACAGTAATCCCCTGGGCCCACAGTAACAGTGAGAGAGACCAGCTCACCTCCAGTAATCCCCTGGGCCCACAGTAACAGTGAGAGAGAGAGAGAGAGAGACCAGCTCACCTACAGTAATCTCCTGGGCCCACAGTAACAGTGTGAGAGACCAGCTCACCTACAGTAATCTCCTGGGCCCACAGAGACAGTGTGAGAGACCAGCTCACCTACAGTAATCCCCTGGGCACACAGTAACAGTGAGAGAGACCAGCTCACCTATAGTAATCCCCTGGGCCCACAGTAACAGTGAGAAAGACCAGCTCACCTACAGTAATCCCCTGGGCCCACAGCAACAGTGAGAGAGAGAGACCAGCTCACCTACAGTTATCCCCTGGGCCCACAGTAACACTGAGGGAGTCCAGCTCTACCTACAGTAATCTCCTGGGCCCACAGTAACAGTGTGAGAGACCAGCTCAACCTACAGTAATCCCGTGGGTCCACAGTAACAGTGAGAGAGACCAGCTCACCTACAGTAATCCCCTTCCCCCCTCAGTGATAGTGAGAGAGACCAGCTCAACCTACAGTAATCCCCTGGCCCACAGTAACAGTGAGAGAGACCAGCTCACCTACAGTAATCCCTTTGGCCCACTGTAACAGTGAGAGAGAGACCAGCTCACCTACAGTAATCCCCTGGGCCCACAGTAACAGTGAGAGAGACCAGCTCACCTACAGTAATCCCCTGGGCACACAGTAACAGCGAGAGAGACCAGCTCACCTACAGTCATCCCCTGGGCCCACAGTAACAGTGAGAGAGACCAGCTCACCTACAGTAATTCCCTGGGCCCACAGTAATAGTGAGAGAGACCAGCTCACCTACAGTAATCCCCTGGGCCCACGTAACAGTGAGAGAGAGAGAGAGAGAGAGAGACCAGCTCACTTACAGTAATCCCCTGGGCCCACAGTAACAGTGAGAGAGAGAGAGAGAGAGCAGCTCACCTACAGTAATCCCCTGGGCCCATAGTAACAGTGTGAGAGACCAGCTCACCTAAAGTAATCCCCTGGACCCACAGTAACAGTGAGAGAGACCAGCTCACCTACAGTAATCCCCTGGACCCACAGTAACAGTGAGAGAGACCAGCTCACCTTCAGTAATCCCCTGGACCCACAGTGACAGTGAGAGAAACCAGCTCACCTACAGTAGTCCCCTGGGCCCACAGTAACAGTGAGAGAGACCAGCTCACCTACAGTAATCCCCTGGGCCCACAGTAACAGTGAGAGATACCAGCTCACCTACAGTAATCCCCTGGGCCCACAGTGACAGTGAGAGAGACCAGCTCACCTACAGTAATCCCCTGGGCCCACAGTAACAGTGAGAGAGACCAGCTCACCTACAGTAATCCCCTGGGCCCACAGTAACAGTGAGAGAGAGAGAGAGAGACCAGCTCACCTACAGTAATCCCCTGGACCCACAGTAACAGTGAGAGAGACCAGCTCACCTACAGTAATCCCCTGGGCCCACAGTGACAGTGAGAGAGACCAGCTCACCTACAGTAGTCCCCTGGGCCGACAGTAACAGTGAGAGAGACCAGCTCCCCTACAGTAATCCCCTGGGACCACAGTGACAGTGAGAGAGACCAGCTCCCCTACAGTAATCCCCTGGGCCCACAGTAACAGTGAGAGAGAGAGAGAGAGACCAGCTCACCTTCAGTAATCCCCTGGGCCCACAGTAACAGTGAGAAAGACCAGCTCACCTACAGTAATCCCCTGGGCCCACAGCAACAGTGAGAGAGAGAGACCAGCTCACCTACAGTTATCCCCTGGGCCCACAGTAACACTGAGGGAGTCCAGCTCTACCTACAGTAATCTCCTGGGCCCACAGTAACAGTGTGAGAGACCAGCTCAACCTACAGTAATCCCGTGGGTCCACAGTAACAGTGAGAGAGTCCAGCTCACCTACAGTAATCCCCTTCCCCCCTCAGTGATAGTGAGAGAGACCAGCTCAACCTACAGTAATCCCCTGGCCCACAGTAACAGTGAGAGAGACCAGCTCACCTACAGTAATCCCTTTGGCCCACTGTAACAGTGAGAGAGAGACCAGCTCACCTACAGTAATCCCCTGGGCCCACAGTAACAGTGAGAGAGACCAGCTCACCTACAGTAATCCCCTGGGCCCACAGTAACAGTGAGAGAGACCAGCTCACCTACAGTAATCCCCTGGGCCCACAGTAATAGTGAGAGAGACCAGCTCACCTACAGTAATCCCCTGGGCCCACGTAACAGTGAGAGAGAGAGAGAGAGAGAGAGACCAGCTCACTTACAGTAATCCCCTGGGCCCACAGTAACAGTGAGAGAGAGAGAGAGAGAGCAGCTCACCTACAGTAATCCCCTGGGCCCATAGTAACAGTGTGAGAGACCAGCTCACCTACAGTAATCCCCTGGACCCACAGTAACAGTGAGAGAGACCAGCTCACCTACAGTAATCCCCTGGACCCACAGTAACAGTGAGAGAGACCAGCTCACCTACAGTAATCCCCTGGACCCACAGTGACAGTGAGAGAAACCAGCTCACCTACAGTAGTCCCCTGGGCCCACAGTAACAGTGAGAGAGACCAGCTCACCTACAGTAATCCCCTGGGCCCACAGTAACAGTGAGAGATACCAGCTCACCTACAGTAATCCCCTGGGCCCACAGTGACAGTGAGAGAGACCAGCTCACCTACAGTAATCCCCTGGGCCCACAGTAACAGTGAGAGAGACCAGCTCACCTACAGTAATCCCCTGGGCCCACAGTAACAGTGAGAGAGAGAGAGAGAGACCAGCTCACGTACAGTAATCCCCTGGACCCACAGTAACAGTGAGAGAGACCAGCTCACCTACAGTAATCCCCTCGGCCCACAGTAACAGTGAGAGAGACCAGCTCACCTACAGTAATCCCCTGGGCCCACAGTAACAGTGAGAGAGAGAGAGAGAGACCAGCTCACCTCCAGTAATCCCCTGGACCCACAGTAACAGTGAGAGAGACCAGCTCACCTACAGTAATCCCCTGGGCCCACAGTGACAGTGAGAGAGACCAGCTCACCTACAGTAGTCCCCTGGGCCCACAGTAACAGTGAGAGAGACCAGCTCCCCTACAGTAATCCCCTGGGCCCACAGTGACAGTGAGAGAGACCAGCTCCCCTACAGTAATCCCCTGGGCCCACAGTAACAGTGAGAGAGACCAGCTCACCTACAGTAATCCCCTGGGCCCACAGTAACAGTGAGAGAGACCAGCTCCCCTACAGTAATCCCCTGGGCCCACAGTGACAGTGAGAGAGACTAGCTCCCCTACAGTAATCCCCTGGGCCCACAGTAACAGTGAGAGAGACCAGCTCACCTACAGTAATCCCCTAGGCCCACAGTAACAGTGAGAGAGACCAGCTCACCTACAGTAATCCCCTGGGCCCACAGTAACAGTGAGAGAGAGAGACCAGCTCACCTACAGTAATCCCCTGGACCCACAGTAACAGTGAGAGAGACCAGCTCACCTACAGTAATCCCCTGGGCCCACAGTAACAGTGAGAGAGACCAGCTCACCTACAGTAATCCCCTGGGCCCACAGTGACAGTCAGAGAGACCAGCTCACCTCCAGTAATCCCCTGGGCCCACAGTAACAGTGTGAGAGACCAGCTCACCTACAGTAATCCCCTGGGCCCACAGTGACAGTGAGAGAGACTAGCTCCCCTACCGTAATCCCCTGGGCCCACAGTGACAGTGAGAGAGACCAGCTCACCTACAGTAATCCCCTAGCCCCCCAGTAACAGTGAGAGAGTCCAGCTCACCTACAGTAATCCCGTGGACCCACATTAACAATGAGAGAGACGAGCTCACCTCCAGTAGTCCCCTGGGCCCACAGTAACAGTGAGATAGACCAGCTCACCTACAGTAATCCCCTGGGCCCACAGTAACAGTGAGAGAGACCAGCTCACCTACAGTAATCCCCTGGACCCACCGTAACAGTGAGAGAGACCAGCTCACCTACAGTAATCCCGTGGACCCACATTAACAATGAGAGAGACGAGCTCCCTACAGTAATCCCCTGGGCCCACAGTAACAGTGAGAGAGACCAGCTCACCTACAGTAATCACCTGGGCCCACAGTGACAGTCAGAGAGACCAGCTCACCTCCAGTAATCCCCTGGGCCCACAGTAACAGTGTGAGAGACCAGCTCACCTACAGTAGTCCCCTGGGCCCACAGTAACAATGAGAGAGACCAGCTCACCTACAGTAATCCCCTGGGCCCACAGTAACAGTGAGAGAGACCAGCTCTCCTACAGTAGTCCCCTGGGCCCACAGTAACAGTGAGAGAGACCAGCTCCCCTACAGTAATCCCCTGGGCCCACAGTGACAGTGAGAGAGACCAGCTCACCTACAGTAATCCCCTGGGCCCACAGTGACAGTGAGAGAGACCAGCTCACCTACAGTAATCCCCTGGACCCACAGTAACAGTGAGAGAGACCAGCTCACCTACAGTAATCCCCTTGACCGACAGTAACAGTGAGAGACACCAGCTCACCTACAGTAATCCCCTGGACCCACACTAACAATGAGAGAGACGAGCTCCCCTACAGTAATCCCCTGGGCCCACAGTAACAGTGTGAGAGACCAGCTCACCTACAGTAATCGCCTTGGCCCACAGTAACAGTGAGAGAGACCAGCTCACATACAGTAATACTCTGGGCACACAGTAACAGTGAGAGAGACCAGCTCACCTACAGTAATCCCCTGGGCTCACAGTACCAGTGAGAGAGACCAGCTCACCTACAGTAATCCCCTGGACCCACAGTAACAGTGAGTGAGACCAGCTCACCTACAGTAATCCCCTGGACCCACAGTAACAGTGAGAGAGACCAGCTCACCTACAGTAATCCCCTGGACCCACAGTAACAGTGAGTGAGACCAGCTCACCTACAGTAATCCCCTGGACCCACAGTGACAGTGAGAGAGACCAGCTCACCTACAGTAATCCCCTGGGCCCACAGTAACAGTGGGAGAGACCAGCTCACCTACAGTAATCTCCTGGGCCCACAGTAACAGTGTGAGAGACCAGCTCACCTACAGTAATCCCCTGGGCCCACAGTAACAGTGAGAGAGAGAGAGAGAGACCAGCTCACCTACAGTAATCCCCTGGGCCCACAGTAACAGTGGGAGAGACCAGCTCACCTACAGTAATCTCCTGGGCCCACACTGACAGTGTGAGAGACCAGCTCACCTACAGTAATCCCCTGGGCACACAGTAACAGTGAGAGAGACCAGCTCACCTACAGTAATCTCCTGGGCCCACAGTAACAGTGAGAGAGAGACCAACTCACCTACAGTAATCCCCTGGGCCCACAGTAACAGTAAGAGAGACCAGCTCACCTACAGTAATCCCCTGGACCCACAGTAACAGTGAGAGAGACCAGCTCACCTACAGTAATCCCCTCGACCCACAGTGACAGTGAGAGAGACCAGCTCACCTACAGTAGTCCCCTGGGCCCACAGTAGCAGTGAGAGAGACCAGCTCACCTACAGTAATCCCCTGGGCCCACAGTAACAGTGAGAGAGACCAGCTCACCTACAGTAGTCCCCTGGGCCCACAATAACAGCGAGAGAGACCAGCTCACCTACAGTAATCCCCTGGGCCCACAGTAACAGTGAGAGAGACCAGCTCACCTACAGTAATCCCCTGGGCCCACAGTAACAGTGAGAGAGAGAGAGAGAGAGAGAGACCAGCTCACCTACAGTAATCCCCTGGGCCCACAGTAACAGTGAGAGAGACCAGCTCACCTACAGTAATCCCCTGGGCCCACAGTAACAGTGAGAGAGACCAGCTCACCTACAGTAATCCCCTGGGCCCACAGTAACAGTGAGAGAGAGAGAGAGAGAGACCAGCTCACCTACAGTAATCCCCTGGGCCCACAGTAACAGTGAGAGAGACCAGCTCACCTACAGTAATCCCCTGGGCCCACAGTAACAGTGAGAGAGACCAGCTCACCTACAGTAATCCCCTGGGCCCACAGTAACAGTGAGAGAGAGAGAGAGAGAGACCAGCTCACCTACAGTAATCTCCTGGGCCCACAGTAACAGTGTGAGAGACCAGCTCACCTACAGTAATCTCCTGGGCCCACAGAGACAGTGTGAGAGACCAGCTCACCTACAGTAATCCCCTGGGCACACAGTAACAGTGAGAAAGACCAGCTCACCTACAGTAATCCCCTGGGCCCACAGCAACAGTGAGAGAGAAAGACCAGCTCACCTACAGTTATCCCCTGGGCCCACAGTAACACTGAGGGAGTCCAGCTCCACCTACAGTAATCTCCTGGGCCCACAGTAACAGTGTGAGAGACCAGCTCAACCTACAGTAATCCCGTGGGTCCACAGTAACAGTGAGAGAGACCAGCTCACCTACAGTAATCCCCTTCCCCCCTCAGTGACAGTGAGAGAGACTAGCTCCCCTACAGTAGTCCCCTGGGCCCACAGTAACAGTGAGAGAGACCAGCTCACCTACAGTAGTCCCCTGGGCCCACAGTAACAGTGAGAGAGACCAGCTCACCTACAGTAATCCCCTGGGCCCACAGTAACAGTGAGAGAGACCAGCTCCCCTACAGTAATCCACTGGGCCCACAGTGACAGTTTGAGAGACCAGCTCACCTACAGTAATCCCCTGGGCCCACAGTGACAGTGAGAGAGACCAGCTCACCTACAGTAATCCCCTGGACCCACACTAACAATGAGAGAGACCAGCTCCCCTACAGTAATCCCCTGGGCCCACAGTAACAGTGTGGGAGAGAGACCAGCTCACCTTCAGTAATCCCCTGGGCCCACAGTAACAGTGAGAGAGACCAGCTCACCTACAGTAATCCCCTGGGCATACAGTGACAGTGAGAGAGAGAGAGAGAGAGACCAGCTCACCTGCAGTAATCCCCTGGACCCACAGTAACGGTGAGAGAGACCAGCTCCCCTACAGTAATCCCCTGGGCCCACAGTAACAGTGTGAGAGACCAGCTCACCTACAGTAATCTCCTGGGCCCACAGTAACAGTGAGAGAGACCAGCTCACCTACAGTAATCCCCTGGGCCCACAGTGACAGTGAGAGAGACCAGCTCACCTACAGTAATCCCCTGGACCCACAGTAACAGTGAGAGAGACCAGCTCACCTACAGTAATCCCCTGGGCCCACAGTAACAGTGAGAGAGACCAGCTCACCTACAGTAATCCCCTGGACCCACAGTAACAGTGAGAGAGACCAGCTCACCTACAGTAATCCCCTCAACCCACAGTAACAGTGAGAGAGACCAGCTCACCTACAGTAATCCCCTGGGCCCACAGTAACAGTGAGAGAGACCAGCTCACCTAAAGTAATCTCCTGGGCCCACAGTAACAGTGAGAGAGACCAGCTCACCTACAGTAATCCCCTGGACCCACAGTGACAGTGAGAGAGACCAGCTCACCTACAGTAGTCCCCTGGGCCCACAGTAACAGTGAGAGAGAGAGAGAGAGACCAGCTCACCTACAGTAATCCCCTGGGCCCACAGTAACAGTGAGAGAGACCAGCTCACCTACAGTAATCCCATGGGTCCACAGTGACAGTGAGAGAGACCAGCTCACCTACAGTAATCCCCTCAACCCACAGTAACAGTGAGAGAGACCAGCTCACCTACAGTAATCTCCTGGGCCCACAGTAACAGTGAGAGAGACCAGCTCACCTACAGTAATCCCCTGGGCCCACAGTGACAGTCAGAGAGACCAGCTCACCTCCAGTAGTCCCCTGGGCCCACAGTGACAGTGAGAGAGACCAGCTCACCTACAGTAGTCCCCTGGGCCCAAAGTAACAGTGAGAGAGACCAGCACCCCTACAGTAATCCCCTGGGCCCACAGTGACAGTGAGAGAGACCACCTCCCCTACAGTAATCCCCTGGGCCCACAGTAACAGTGAGAGAGACCAGCTCACCTACAGTAATCCCCTGGGCCCACAGTAACAGTGAGAGAGACCAGCTCCCCTACAGTAATCCCCTGGGCCCACAGTGACAGTGAGAGAGACTAGCTCCCCTACAGTAATCCCCTGGGCCCACAGTAACAGTGAGAGAGACCAGCTCACCTACAGTAATCCCCGAGGCCCACAGTAACAGTGAGAGAGACCAGCTCACCTACAGTAATCCCCTGGGCCCACAGTAACAGTGAGAGAGAGAGACCAGCTCACCTACAGTAATCCCCTGGACCCACAGTAACAGTGAGAGAGACCAGCTCACCTACAGTAATCCCCTGGGCCCACAGTAACAGTGAGAGAGACCAGCTCCCCTACAGTAATCCCCTGGGCCCACAGTGACAGTCAGAGAGACCAGCTCACCTCCAGTAATCCCCTGGGCCCACAGTAACAGTGTGAGAGACCAGCTCACCTACAGTAATCCCCTGGGCCCACAGTGACAGTGAGAGAGACTAGCTCCCCTACCGTAATCCCCTGGGCCCACAGTGACAGTGAGAGAGACCAGCTCACCTACAGTAATCCCCTAGGCCCACAGTAACAGTGAGAGAGACCAGCTCACCTACAGTAATCCCGAGGACCCACATTAACAATGAGAGAGACGAGCTCACCTACAGTAGTCCCCTGGGTCCACAGTAACAGTGAGATAGACCAGCTCACCTACAGTAATCCCCTGGGCCCACAGTAACAGTGAGAGAGACCAGCTCACCTACAGTAATCCCCTGGACCCACCGTAACAGTGAGAGAGACCAGCTCACCTACAGTAATCCCGTGGTCCCACATTAACAATGAGAGGGACGAGCTCCCTACAGTAATCCCCTGGGCCCACAGTAAAAGTGAGAGAGACCAGCTCACCTACAGTAATCACCTGGGCCCACAGTGACAGTCAGAGAGACCAGCTCACCTCCAGTAATCCCCTGGGCCCACAGTAACAGTGTGAGAGACCAGCTCACCTACAGTCGTCCCCTGGGCCCACAGTAACAATGAGAGAGACCAGCTCACCTACAGTAATCCCCTGGGCCCACAGTAACAGTGAGAGAGACCAGCTCACCTACAGTAGTCCCCTGGGCCCACAGTAACAGTGAGAGAGACCAGCTCCCCTACAGTAGTCCCCTGGGCCCACAGTAACAGTGAGAGAGACCAGCTCCCCTACAGTAATCCCCTGGGCCCACAGTGACAGTGAGAGAGACCAGCTCACCTACAGTAATC
The DNA here is from genome assembly GCF_047496795.1 of Chiloscyllium punctatum. Taxonomy (NCBI): domain Eukaryota; kingdom Metazoa; phylum Chordata; class Chondrichthyes; order Orectolobiformes; family Hemiscylliidae; genus Chiloscyllium; species Chiloscyllium punctatum. The sequence goes on from NC_092741.1 coordinate 5,275,194, forward strand.
CCCTGGGCCCACAGTGACAGTGAGAGAGACCAGCTCACCTACAGTAATCCCCTGGGCCCACAGTAACAGTGAGAGAGACCAGCTCACCTACAGTAATCCCCTGGACCCACAGTAACAGTGAGAGAGACCAGCTCACCTACAGTAATCCCCTGGGCCCACAGTAACAGTGAGAGAGACCAGCTCACCTACAGTAATCCCCTGGGCCCACAGTGACAGTGAGAGAGACTAGCTCCCCTACAGTAGTCCCCTGGGCCCACAGTAACAGTGAGAGAGACCAGCTCACCTACAGTAGTCCCCTGGGCCCACAGTAACAGTGAGAGAGACCAGCTCACCTACAGTAATCCCCTGGGCCCACAGTAACAGTGAGAGAGACCAGCTCCCCTACAGTAATCCACTGGGCCCACAGTGACAGTTTGAGAGACCAGCTCACCTACAGTAATCCCCTGGGCCCACAGTGACAGTGAGAGAGACCAGCTCACCTACAGTAATCCCCTGGACCCACACTAACAAGGAGAGAGACCAGCTCCCCTACAGTAATCCCCTGGGCACACAGTAACAGTGTGGGAGAGAGACCAGCTCACCTTCAGTAATCCCCTGGGCCCACAGTAACAGTGAGAGAGACCAGCTCACCTACAGTAATCCCCTGGGCATACAGTGACAGTGAGAGAGAGAGAGAGAGAGACCAGCTCACCTACAGTAATCCCCTGGACCCACAGTAACGGTGAGAGAGACCAGCTCCCCTACAGTAATCCCCTGGGCCCACAGTAACAGTGTGAGAGACCAGCTCACCTACAGTAATCTCCTGGGCCCACAGTGACAGTGAGAGAGACCAGCTCACCTACAGTAATCCCCTGGGCCCACAGTAACAGTGAGAGAGACCAGCTCACCTACAGTAATCCCCTGGGCCCACAGTAACAGTGAGAGAGACCAGCTCCCCTACAGTAATCCCCTGGGCCCACAGTGACAGTGAGAGAGACTAGCTCCCCTACAGTAATCCCCTGGGCCCACAGTAACAGTGAGAGAGACCAGCTCACCTACAGTAATCCCCTAGGCCCACAGTAACAGTGAGAGAGACCAGCTCACCTACAGTAATCCCCTGGGCCCACAGTAACAGTGAGAGAGAGAGACCAGCTCACCTACAGTAATCCCCTGGACCCACAGTAACAGTGAGAGAGACCAGCTCACCTACAGTAATCCCCTGGGCCCACAGTGACAGTCAGAGAGACCAGCTCACCTCCAGTAATCCCCTGGGCCCACAGTAACAGTGTGAGAGACCAGCTCACCTACAGTAATCCCCTGGGCCCACAGTGACAGTGAGAGAGACTAGCTCCCCTACCGTAATCCCCTGGGCCCACAGTGACAGTGAGAGAGACCAGCTCACCTACAGTAATCCCCTAGGCCCACAGTAACAGTGAGAGAGTCCAGCTCACCTACAGTAATCCCGTGGACCCACATTAACAATGAGAGAGACGAGCTCACCTCCAGTAGTCCCCTGGGCCCACAGTAACAGTGAGATAGACCAGCTCACCTACAGTAATCCCCTGGGCCCACAGTAACAGTGAGAGAGACCAGCTCACCTACACTAATCCCCTGGACCCACCGTAACAGTGAGAGAGACCAGCTCACCTACAGTAATCCCGTGGACCCACATTAACAATGAGAGAGACGAGCTCCCTACAGTAATCCCCTGGGCCCACAGTAACAGTGAGAGAGACCAGCTCACCTACAGTAATCACCTGGGCCCACAGTGACAGTCAGAGAGACCAGCTCACCTCCAGTAATCCCCTGGGCCCACAGTAACAGTGTGAGAGACCAGCTCACCTACAGTAGTCCCCTGGGCCCACAGTAACAATGAGAGAGACCAGCTCACCTACAGTAATCCCCTGGGCCCACAGTAACAGTGAGAGAGACCAGCTCTCCTACAGTAGTCCCCTGGGCCCACAGTAACAGTGAGAGAGACCAGCTCCCCTACAGTAATCCCCTGGGCCCACAGTGACAGTGAGAGAGACCAGCTCACCTACAGTAATCCCCTGGGCCCACAGTGACAGTGAGAGAGACCAGCTCACCTACAGTAATCCCCTGGACCCACAGTAACAGTGAGAGAGACCAGCTCACCTACAGTAATCCCCTTGACCGACAGTAACAGTGAGAGACACCAGCTCACCTACAGTAATCCCCTGGACCCACACTAACAATGAGAGAGACGAGCTCCCCTACAGTAATCCCCTGGGCCCACAGTAACAGTGTGAGAGAACAGCTCACCTACAGTAATCGCCTTGGCCCACAGTAACAGTGAGAGAGACCAGCTCACATACAGTAATACTCTGGGCACACAGTAACAGTGAGAGAGACCAGCTCACCTACAGTAATCCACTGGGCTCACAGTACCAGTGAGAGAGACGAGCTCACCTACAGTAATCCCCTGGACCCACAGTAACAGTGAGTGAGACCAGCTCACCTACAGTAATCCCCTGGACCCACAGTAACAGTGAGAGAGACCAGCTCACCTACAGTAATCCCCTGGACCCACAGTAACAGTGAGTGAGACCAGCTCACCTACAGTAATCCCCTGGACCCACAGTGACAGTGAGAGAGACCAGCTCACCTACAGTAATCCCCTGGGCTCACAGTAACAGTGAGAGAGAGAGAGAGAGAGAGAGAGACCAGCTCACCTACAGTAATCCCCTGGGCCCACAGTGACAGTGAGAGAGACCAGCTCACCTACAGTAATCCCCTGGGCCCACAGTAACAGTGAGAGAGAGAGAGAGAGACCAGCTCACCTACAGTAATCCCCTGGGCCCACAGTAACAGTGGGAGAGACCAGCTCACCTACAGTAATCTCCTGGGCCCACACTGACAGTGTGAGAGACCAGCTCACCTACAGTAATCCCCTGGGCACACAGTAACAGTGAGAGAGACCAGCTCACCTACAGTAATCCCCTGGGCCCACAGTGACAGTGAGAGAGACCAGCTCACCTACAGTAATCTCCTGGGCCCACAGTAACAGTGAGAGAGACCAGCTCACCTACAGTAATCCCCTGGGCCCACAGTAACAGTGAGAGAGAGAGAGAGAGACCAGCTCACCTACAGTAATCCCCTGGGCCCACAGTAACAGTGGGAGAGACCAGCTCACCTACAGTAATCTCCTGGGCCCACACTGACAGTGTGAGAGACCAGCTCACCTACAGTAATCCCCTGGGCACACAGTAACAGTGAGAGAGACCAGCTCACCTACAGTAATCTCCTGGGCCCACAGTAACAGTGAGAGAGAGACCAACTCACCTACAGTAATCCCCTGGGCCCACAGTAACAGTGAGAGAGACCAGCTCACCTACAGTAATCCCCTGGACCCACAGTAACAGTGAGAGAGACCAGCTCACCTACAGTAATCCCCTCGACCCACAGTGACAGTGAGAGAGACCAGCTCACCTACAGTAGTCCCCTGGGCCCACAGTAGCAGTGAGAGAGACCAGCTCACCTACAGTAATCCCCTGGGCCCACAGTAACAGTGAGAGAGACCAGCTCACCTACAGTAGTCCCCTGGGCCCACAATAACAGTGAGAGAGACCAGCTCACCTACAGTAATCCCCTGGGCCCACAGTAACAGTGAGAGAGACCAGCTCACCTACAGTAATCCCCTGGGCCCACAGTAACAGTGAGAGAGAGAGAGAGAGAGAGAGACCAGCTCACCTACAGTAATCCCCTGGGCCCACAGTAACAGTGAGAGAGACCAGCTCACCTACAGTAATCCCCTGGGCCCACAGTAACAGTGAGAGAGACCAGCTCACCTACAGTAATCCCCTGGGCCCACAGTAACAGTGAGAGAGAGAGAGAGAGAGAGACCAGCTCACCTACAGTAATCTCCTGGACCCACAGTAACAGTGAGTGAGACCAGCTCACCTACAGTAATCCCCTGGACCCACAGTGACAGTGAGAGAGACCAGCTCACCTACAGTAATCCCCTGGGCTCACAGTAACAGTGAGAGAGAGAGAGAGAGAGAGAGAGACCAGCTCACCTACAGTAATCCCCTGGGCCCACAGTGACAGTGAGAGAGACCAGCTCACCTACAGTAATCCCCTGGGCCCACAGTAACAGTGAGAGAGAGAGAGAGAGACCAGCTCACCTACAGTAATCCCCTGGGCCCACAGTGACAGTGAGAGAGACCAGCTCACCTACAGTAATCTCCTGGGCCCACAGTAACAGTGAGAGAGACCAGCTCACCTACAGTAATCCCCTGGGCCCACAGTAACAGTGAGAGAGAGAGAGAGAGACCAGCTCACCTACAGTAATCCCCTGGGCCCACAGTAACAGTGGGAGAGACCAGCTCACCTACAGTAATCTCCTGGGCCCACACTGACAGTGTGAGAGACCAGCTCACCTACAGTAATCCCCTGGGCACACAGTAACAGTGAGAGAGACCAGCTCACCTACAGTAATCTCCTGGGCCCACAGTAACAGTGAGAGAGAGACCAACTCACCTACAGTAATCCCCTGGGCCCACAGTAACAGTGAGAGAGACCAGCTCACCTACAGTAATCCCCTGGACCCAAAGTAACAGTGAGAGAGACCAGCTCACCTACAGTAATCCCCTCGACCCACAGTGACAGTGAGAGAGACCAGCTCACCTACAGTAGTCCCCTGGGCCCACAGTAGCAGTGAGAGAGACCAGCTCACCTACAGTAATCCCCTGGGCCCACAGTAACAGTGAGAGAGACCAGCTCACCTACAGTAGTCCCCTGGGCCCACAATAACAGTGAGAGAGACCAGCTCACCTACAGTAATCCCCTGGGCCCACAGTAACAGTGAGAGAGACCAGCTCACCTACAGTAATCCCCTGGGCCCACAGTAACAGTGAGAGAGAGAGAGAGAGAGAGAGACCAGCTCACCTACAGTAATCCCCTGGGCCCACAGTAACAGTGAGAGAGACCAGCTCACCTACAGTAATCCCCTGGGCCCACAGTAACAGTGAGAGAGACCAGCTCACCTACAGTAATCCCCTGGGCCCACAGTAACAGTGAGAGAGAGAGAGAGAGAGAGACCAGCTCACCTACAGTAATCTCCTGGGCCCACAGTAACAGTGTGAGAGACCAGCTCACCTACAGTAATCTCCTGGGCCCACAGAGACAGTGTGAGAGACCAGCTCACCTACAGTAATCCCCTGGGCACACAGTAACAGTGAGAAAGACCAGCTCACCTACAGTAATCCCCTGGGCCCACAGCAACAGTGAGAGAGAAAGACCAGCTCACCTACAGTTATCCCCTGGGCCCACAGTAACACTGAGGGAGTCCAGCTCCACCTACAGTAATCTCCTGGACCCACAGTAACAGTGTGAGAGACCAGCTCAACCTACAGTAATCCCGTGGGTCCACAGTAACAGTGAGAGAGACCAGCTCACCTACAGTAATCCCCTTCCCCCCTCAGTGACAGTGAGAGAGACTAGCTCCCCTACAGTAGTCCCTTGGGCCCACAGTAACAGTGAGAGAGACCAGCTCACCTACAGTAGTCCCCTGGGCCCACAGTAACAGTGAGAGAGACCAGCTCACCTACAGTAATCCCCTGGGCCCACAGTAACAGTGAGAGAGACCAGCTCACCTACAGTAATCCCCTGGGCCCACAGTGACAGTGAGAGAGACTAGCTCCCCTACAGTAGTCCCCTGGGCCCACAGTAACAGTGAGAGAGACCAGCTCACCTACAGTAGTCCCCTGGGCCCACAGTAACAGTGAGAGAGACCAGCTCACCTACAGTAATCCCCTGGGCCCACAGTAACAGTGAGAGAGACCAGCTCCCCTACAGTAATCCACTGGGCCCACAGTGACAGTTTGAGAGACCAGCTCACCTACAGTAATCCCCTGGGCCCACAGTAACACTGAGGGAGTCCAGCTCCACCTACAGTAATCTCCTGGACCCACAGTAACAGTGTGAGAGACCAGCTCAACCTACAGTAATCCCGTGGGTCCACAGTAACAGTGAGAGAGACCAGCTCACCTACAGTAATCCCCTTCCCCCCTCAGTGACAGTGAGAGAGACTAGCTCCCCTACAGTAGTCCCTTGGGCCCACAGTAACAGTGAGAGAGACCAGCTCACCTACAGTAGTCCCCTGGGCCCACAGTAACAGTGAGAGAGACCAGCTCACCTACAGTAATCCCCTGGGCCCACAGTAACAGTGAGAGAGACCAGCTCACCTACAGTAATCCCCTGGGCCCACAGTGACAGTGAGAGAGACTAGCTCCCCTACAGTAGTCCCCTGGGCCCACAGTAACAGTGAGAGAGACCAGCTCACCTACAGTAGTCCCCTGGGCCCACAGTAACAGTGAGAGAGACCAGCTCACCTACAGTAATCCCCTGGGCCCACAGTAACAGTGAGAGAGACCAGCTCCCCTACAGTAATCCACTGGGCCCACAGTGACAGTTTGAGAGACCAGCTCACCTACAGTAATCCCCTGGGCCCACAGTGACAGTGAGAGAGACCAGCTCACCTACAGTAATCCCCTGGACCCACACTAACAAGGAGAGAGACCAGCTCCCCTACAGTAATCCCCTGGGCCCACAGTAACAGTGTGGGAGAGAGACCAGCTCACCTTCAGTAATCCCCTGGGCCCACAGTAACAGTGAGAGAGACCAGCTCACCTACAGTAATCCCCTGGGCATACAGTGACAGTGAGAGAGAGAGAGAGAGAGACCAGCTCACCTACAGTAATCCCCTGGACCCACAGTAACGGTGAGAGAGACCAGCTCCCCTACAGTAATCCCCTGGGCCCACAGTAACAGTGTGAGAGACCAGCTCACCTACAGTAATCTCCTGGGCCCACAGTAACAGTGAGAGAGACCAGCTCACCTACAGTAATCCCCTGGACCCACAGTGACAGTGAGAGAGACCAGCTCACCTACAGTAATCCCCTGGACCCACAGTAACAGTGAGAGAGACCAGCTCACCTACAGTAATCCCCTGGGCCCACAGTAACAGTGAGAGAGACCAGCTCACCTACAGTAATCCCCTGGACCCACAGTAACAGTGAGAGAGACCAGCTCACCTACAGTAATCCCCTCAACCCACAGTAACAGTGAGAGAGAGAGAGAGAGACCAGCTCACCTCCAGTAGTCCCCTGGGCCCACAGTGACAGTGAGAGAGACCAGCTCACCTACAGTAGTCCCCTGGGCCCACAGTAACAGTGAGAGAGACCAGCTCCCCTACAGTAATCCCCTGGGCCCACAGTGACAGTGAGAGAGACCAGCTCCCCTACAGTAATCCCCTGGGCCCACAGTAACAGTGAGAGAGACCAGCTCACCTACAGTAATCCCCTGGGCCCACAGTAACAGTGAGAGAGACCAGCTCCCCTACAGTAATCCCCTGGGCCCACAGTGACAGTGAGAGAGACTAGCTCCCCTACAGTAATCCCCTGGGCCCACAGTAACAGTGAGAGAGACCAGCTCACCTACAGTAATCCCCTAGGCCCACAGTAACAGTGAGAGAGACCAGCTCACCTACAGTAATCCCCTGGGCCCACAGTAACAGTGAGAGAGAGAGACCAGCTCACCTACAGTAATCCCCTGGACCCACAGTAACAGTGAGAGAGACCAGCTCACCTACAGTAATCCCCTGGGCCCACAGTAACAGTGAGAGAGACCAGCTCACCTACAGTAATCCCCTGGGCCCACAGTGACAGTCAGAGAGACCAGCTCACCTCCAGTAATCCCCTGGGCCCACAGTAACAGTGTGAGAGACCAGCTCACCTACAGTAATCCCCTGGGCCCACAGTGACAGTGAGAGAGACTAGCTCCCCTACCGTAATCCCCTGGGCCCACAGTGACAGTGAGAGAGACCAGCTCACCTACAGTAATCCCCTAGGCCCACAGTAACAGTGAGAGAGTCCAGCTCACCTACAGTAACCCCGTGGACCCACATTAACAATGAGAGAGACGAGCTCACCTCCAGTAGTCCCCTGGGCCCACAGTAACAGTGAGATAGACCAGCTCACCTACAGTAATCCCCTGGGCCCACAGTAACAGTGAGAGAGACCAGCTCACCTACACTAATCCCCTGGACCCACCGTAACAGTGAGAGAGACCAGCTCACCGACAGTAATCCCGTGGACCCACATTAACAATGAGAGAGACGAGCTCCCTACAGTAATCCCCTGGGCCCACAGTAACAGTGAGAGAGACCAGCTCACCTACAGTAATCACCTGGGCCCACAGTGACAGTCAGAGAGACCAGCTCACCTCCAGTAATCCCCTGGGCCCACAGTAACAGTGTGAGAGACCAGCTCACCTACAGTAGTCCCCTGGGCCCACAGTAACAATGAGAGAGACCAGCTCACCTACAGTAATCCCCTGGGCCCACAGTAACAGTGAGAGAGACCAGCTCTCCTACAGTAGTCCCCTGGGCCCACAGTAACAGTGAGAGAGACCAGCTCCCCTACAGTAATCCCCTGGGCCCACAGTGACAGTGAGAGAGACCAGCTCACCTACAGTAATCCCCTGGGCCCACAGTGACAGTGAGAGAGACCAGCTCACCTACAGTAATCCCCTGGACCCACAGTAACAGTGAGAGAGACCAGCTCACCTACAGTAATCCCCTTGACCGACAGTAACAGTGAGAGACACCAGCTCACCTACAGTAATCCCCTGGACCCACACTAACAATGAGAGAGACCAGCTCCCCTACAGTAATCCCCTGGGCCCACAGTAACAGTGTGAGAGAACAGCTCACCTACAGTAATCGCCTTGGCCCACAGTAACAGTGAGAGAGACCAGCTCACATACAGTAATACTCTGGGCACACAGTAACAGTGAGAGAGACCAGCTCACCTACAGTAATCCACTGGGCTCACAGTACCAGTGAGAGAGACGAGCTCACCTACAGTAATCCCCTGGACCCACAGTAACAGTGAGTGAGACCAGCTCACCTACAGTAATCCCCTGGACCCACAGTAACAGTGAGAGAGACCAGCTCACCTACAGTAATCCCCTGGACCCACAGTAACAGTGAGTGAGACCAGCTCACCTACAGTAATCCCCTGGACACACAGTGACAGTGAGAGAGACCAGCTCACCTACAGTAATCCCCTGGGCTCACAGTAACAGTGAGAGAGAGAGAGAGAGAGAGAGAGACCAGCTCACCTACAGTAATCCCCTGGGCCCACAGTGACAGTGAGAGAGACCAGCTCACCTACAGTAATCCCCTGGGCCCACAGTAACAGTGAGAGAGAGAGAGAGAGACCAGCTCACCTACAGTAATCCCCTGGGCCCACAGTGACAGTGAGAGAGACCAGCTCACCTACAGTAATCTCCTGGGCCCACAGTAACAGTGAGAGAGACCAGCTCACCTACAGTAATCCCCTGGGCCCACAGTAACAGTGAGAGAGAGAGAGAGAGACCAGCTCACCTACAGTAATCCCCTGGGCCCACAGTAACAGTGGGAGAGACCAGCTCACCTACAGTAATCTCCTGGGCCCACACTGACAGTGTGAGAGACCAGCTCACCTACAGTAATCCCCTGGGCACACAGTAACAGTGAGAGAGACCAGCTCACCTACAGTAATCTCCTGGGCCCACAGTAACCGTGAGAGTGAGACCAACTCACCTACAGTAATCCCCTGGGCCCACAGTAACAGTGAGAGAGACCAGCTCACCTACAGTAATCCCCTGGACCCACAGTAACAGTGAGAGAGACCAGCTCACCTACAGTAATCCCCTCGACCCACAGTGACAGTGAGAGAGACCAGCTCACCTACAGTAGTCCCCTGGGCCCACAGTAGCAGTGAGAGAGACCAGCTCACCTACAGTAATCCCCTGGGCCCACAGTAACAGTGAGAGAGACCAGCTCACCTACAGTAGTCCCCTGGGCCCACAATAACAGTGAGAGAGACCAGCTCACCTACAGTAATCCACTGGGCCCACAGTAACAGTGAGAGAGACCAGCTCACCTACAGTAATCCCCTGGGCCCACAGTAACAGTGAGAGAGAGAGAGAGAGAGAGAGACCAGCTCACCTACAGTAATCCCCTGGGCCCACAGTAACAGTGAGAGAGACCAGCTCACCTACAGTAATCCCCTGGGCCCACAGTAACAGTGAGAGAGAGAGAGAGAGAGACCAGCTCACCTACAGTAATCTCCTGGGCCCACAGTAACAGTGTGAGAGACCAGCTCACCTACAGTAATCTCCTGGGCCCACAGTAACAGTGAGAGAGAGACCAGCTCACCTACAGTAATCTCCTGGGCCCACAGAGACAGTGTGAGAGACCAGCTCACCTACAGTAATCCCCTGGGCACACAGTAACAGTGAGAAAGACCAGCTCACCTACAGTAATCCCCTGGGCCCACAGCAACAGTGAGAGAGAAAGACCAGCTCACCTACAGTTATCCCCTGGGCCCACAGTAACACTGAGGGAGTCCAGCTCCACCTACAGTAATCTCCTGGGCCCACAGTAACAGTGTGAGAGACCAGCTCAACCTACAGTAATCCCGTGGGTCCACAGTAACAGTGAGAGAGACCAGCTCACCTACAGTAGTCCCCTGGGCCCACAGTAACAGTGAGAGAGACCAGCTCACCTACAGTAATCCCCTGGGCCCACAGTAACAGTGAGAGAGACCAGCTCACCTACAGTAATCCCCTGGGCCCACAGTGACAGTGAGAGAGACTAGCTCCCCTACAGTAGTCCCCTGGGCCCACAGTAACAGTGAGAGAGACCAGCTCACCTACAGTAGTCCCCTGGGCCCACAGTAACAGTGAGAGAGACCAGCTCACCTACAGTAATGCCCTGGGCCCACAGTAACAGTGAGAGAGACCAGCTCACCTACAGTAATCCCCTGGGCCCACAGTGACAGTGAGAGAGACTAGCTCCCCTACAGTAGTCCCCTGGGCCCACAGTAACAGTGAGAGAGACCAGCTCACCTACAGTAGTCCCCTGGGCCCACAGTAACAGTGAGAGAGACCAGCTCCCCTACAGTAATCCACTGGGCCCACAGTGACAGTTTGAGAGACCAGCTCACCTACAGTAATCCCCTGGGCCCACAGTAACAGTGAGAGAGACCAGCTCACCTACAGTAATCCCCTGGGCCCACAGTAACAGTGAGAGAGACCAGCTCCCCTACAGTAATCCACTGGGCCCACAGTGACAGTTTGAGAGACCAGCTCACCTACAGTAATCCCCTGGGCCCACAGTGACAGTGAGAGAGACGAGCTCACCTACAGTAATCCCCTGGACCCACACTAACAAGGAGAGAGACCAGCTCCCCTACAGTAATCCCCTGGGCCCACAGTAACAGTGTGGGAGAGAGACCAGCTCACCTTCAGTAATCCCCTGGGCCCACAGTAACAGTGAGAGAGACCAGCTCACCTACAGTAATCCCCTGGGCATACAGTGACAGTGAGAGAGAGAGAGAGAGAGACCAGCTCACCTACAGTAATCCCCTGGACCCACAGTAACGGTGAGAGAGACCAGCTCCCCTACAGTAATCCCCTGGGCCCACAGTAACAGTGTGAGAGACCAGCTCACCTACAGTAATCTCCTGGGCCCACAGTAACAGTGAGAGAGACCAGCTCACCTACAGTAATCCCCTGGACCCACAGTGACAGTGAGAGAGACCAGCTCACCTACAGTAATCCCCTGGACCCACAGTAACAGTGAGAGAGACCAGCTCACCTACAGTAATCCCCTGGGCCCACAGTAACAGTGAGAGAGACCAGCTCACCTACAGTAATCCCCTGGACCCACAGTAACAGTGAGAGAGACCAGCTCACCTACAGTAATCCCCTCAACCCACAGTAACAGTGAGAGAGAGAGAGAGAGACCAGCTCACCTCCAGTAGTCCCCTGGGCCCACAGTGACAGTGAGAGAGACCAGCTCACCTACAGTAGTCCCCTGGGCCCACAGTAACAGTGAGAGAGACCAGCTCCCCTACAGTAATCCCCTGGGCCCACAGTGACAGTGAGAGAGACCAGCTCCCCTACAGTAATCCCCTGGGCCCACAGTAACAGTGAGAGAGACCAGCTCACCTACAGTAATCCCCTGGGCCCACAGTAACAGTGAGAGAGACCAGCTCCCCTACAGTAATCCCCTGGGCCCACAGTGACAGTGAGAGAGACTAGCTCCCCTACAGTAATCCCCTGGGCCCACAGTAACAGTGAGAGAGACCAGCTCACCTACAGTAATCCCCTAGGCCCACAGTAACAGTGAGAGAGACCAGCTCACCTACAGTAATCCCCTGGGCCCACAGTAACAGTGAGAGAGAGAGACCAGCTCACCTACAGTAATCCCCTGGACCCACAGTAACAGTGAGAGAGACCAGCTCACCTACAGTAATCCCCTGGGCCCACAGTAACAGTGAGAGAGACCAGCTCACCTACAGTAATCCCCTGGGCCCACAGTGACAGTCAGAGAGACCAGCTCACCTCCAGTAATCCCCTGGGCCCACAGTAACAGTGTGAGAGACCAGCTCACCTACAGTAATCCCCTGGGCCCACAGTGACAGTGAGAGAGACTAGCTCCCCTACCGTAATCCCCTGGGCCCACAGTGACAGTGAGAGAGACCAGCTCACCTACAGTAATCCCCTAGGCCCACAGTAACAGTGAGAGAGTCCAGCTCACCTACAGTAATCCCGTGGACCCACATTAACAATGAGAGAGACGAGCTCACCTCCAGTAGTCCCCTGGGCCCACAGTAACAGTGAGATAGACCAGCTCACCTACAGTAATCCCCTGGGCCCACAGTAACAGTGAGAGAGACCAGCTCACCTACACTAATCCCCTGGACCCACCGTAACAGTGAGAGAGACCAGCTCACCTACAGTAATCCCGTGGACCCACATTAACAATGAGAGAGACGAGCTCCCTACAGTAATCCCCTGGGCCCACAGTAACAGTGAGAGAGACCAGCTCACCTACAGTAATCACCTGGGCCCACAGTGACAGTCAGAGAGACCAGCTCACCTCCAGTAATCCCCTGGGCCCACAGTAACAGTGTGAGAGACCAGCTCACCTACAGTAGTCCCCTGGGCCCACAGTAACAATGAGAGAGACCAGCTCACCTACAGTAATCCCCTGGGCCCACAGTAACAGTGAGAGAGACCAGCTCTCCTACAGTAGTCCCCTGGGCCCACAGTAACAGTGAGAGAGACCAGCTCCCCTACAGTAATCCCCTGGGCCCACAGTGACAGTGAGAGAGACCAGCTCACCTACAGTAATCCCCTGGGCCCACAGTGACAGTGAGAGAGACCAGCTCACCTACAGTAATCCCCTGGACCCACAGTAACAGTGAGAGAGACCAGCTCACCTACAGTAATCCCCTTGACCGACAGTAACAGTGAGAGACACCAGCTCACCTACAGTAATCCCCTGGACCCACACTAACAATGAGAGAGACGAGCTCCCCTACAGTAATCCCCTGGGCCCACAGTAACAGTGTGAGAGAACAGCTCACCTACAGTAATCGCCTTGGCCCACAGTAACAGTGAGAGAGACCAGCTCACATACAGTAATACTCTGGGCACACAGTAACAGTGAGAGAGACCAGCTCACCTACAGTAATCCACTGGGCTCACAGTACCAGTGAGAGAGACGAGCTCACCTACAGTAATCCCCTGGACCCACAGTAACAGTGAGTGAGACCAGCTCACCTACAGTAATCCCCTGGACCCACACTAACAATGAGAGAGACGAGCTCCCCTACAGTAATCCCCTGGGCCCACAGTAACAGTGTGAGAGACCAGCTCACCTACAGTAATCGCCTTGGCCCACAGTAACAGTGAGAGAGACCAGCTCACATACAGTAATACTCTGGGCACACAGTAACAGTGAGAGAGAGAGAGAGAGACCAGCTCACCTACAGTAATCCCCTGGGCCCACAGTAACAGTGAGAGAGACCAGCTCACCTACAGTAATCCCCTGGACCCACCGTAACAGTGAGAGAGACCAGCTCACCTACAGTAATCCCGTGGACCCACATTAACAATGAGAGAGACGAGCTCCCTACAGTAATCCCCTGGGCCCACAGTAACAGTGAGAGAGACCAGCTCACCTACAGTAATCACCTGGGCCCACAGTGACAGTCAGAGAGACCAGCTCACCTCCAGTAATCCCCTGGGCCCACAGTAACAGTGTGAGAGACCAGCTCACCTACAGTAGTCCCCTGGGCCCACAGTAACAATGAGAGAGACCAGCTCACCTACAGTAATCCCCTGGGCCCACAGTAACAGTGAGAGAGACCAGCTCTCCTACAGTAGTCCCCTGGGCCCACAGTAACAGTGAGAGAGACCAGCTCCCCTACAGTAATCCCCTGGGCCCACAGTGACAGTGAGAGAGACCAGCTCACCTACAGTAATCCCCTGGACCCACAGTGACAGTGAGAGAGACCAGCTCACCTACAGTAATCCCCTGGACCCACAGTAACAGTGAGAGAGACCAGCTCACCTACAGTAATCCCCTTGACCGACAGTAACAGTGAGAGACACCAGCTCACCTACAGTAATCCCCTGGACCCACACTAACAATGAGAGAGACGAGCTCCCCTACAGTAATCCCCTGGGCCCACAGTAACAGTGTGAGAGACCAGCTCACCTACAGTAATCGCCTTGGCCCACAGTAACAGTGAGAGAGACCAGCTCACATACAGTAATACTCTGGGCACACAGTAACAGTGAGAGAGACCAGCTCACCTACAGTAATCCACTGGGCTCACAGTACCAGTGAGAGAGACCAGCTCACCTACAGTAATCCCCTGGACCCACAGTAACAGTGAGTGAGACCAGCTCACCTACAGTAATCCCCTGGACCCACAGTAACAGTGAGAGAGACCAGCTCACCTACAGTAATCCCCTGGACCCACAGTAACAGTGAGTGAGACCAGCTCACCTACAGTAATCCCCTGGACCCACAGTGACAGTGAGAGAGACCAGCTCACCTACAGTAATCCCCTGGGCTCACAGTAACAGTGAGAGAGAGAGAGAGAGAGAGAGAGACCAGCTCACCTACAGTAATCCCCTGGGCCCACAGTGACAGTGAGAGAGACCAGCTCACCTACAGTAATCCCCTGGGCCCACAGTAACAGTGAGAGAGAGAGAGAGAGACCAGCTCACCTACAGTAATCCCCTGGGCCCACAGTGACAGTGAGAGAGACCAGCTCACCTACAGTAATCTCCTGGGCCCACAGTAACAGTGAGAGAGACCAGCTCACCTACAGTAATCCCCTGGGCCCACAGTAACAGTGAGAGAGAGAGAGAGAGACCAGCTCACCTACAGTAATCCCCTGGGCCCACAGTAACAGTGGGAGAGACCAGCTCACCTACAGTAATCTCCTGGGCCCACAGTGACAGTGTGAGAGACCAGCTCACCTACAGTAATCCCCTGGGCACACAGTAACAGTGAGAGAGACCAGCTCACCTACAGTAATCCCCTGGGCACACAGTAACAGTGAGAAAGACCAGCTCACCTACAGTAATCCCCTGGGCCCACAGCAACAGTGAGAGAGAAAGACCAGCTCACCTACAGTTATCCCCTGGGCCCACAGTAACACTGAGGGAGTCCAGCTCCACCTACAGTAATCTCCTGGGCCCACAGTAACAGTGTGAGAGACCAGCTCAACCTACAGTAATCCCGTGGGTCCACAGTAACAGTGAGAGAGACCAGCTCACCTACAGTAATCCCCTTCCCCCCTCAGTGATAGTGAGAGAGACCAGCTCAACCTACAGTAATCCCCTGGGCCCACAGTAACAGTGAGAGAGACCAGCTCACCTACAGTAATCCCTTTGGCCCACTGTAACAGTGAGAGAGAGACCAGCTCACCTACAGTAATCCCCTGGGCCCACAGTGACAGTGAGAGAGACCAGCTCACCTACAGTAATCTCCTGGGCCCACAGTAACAGTGAGAGAGACCAGCTCACCTACAGTAATCCCCTGGGCCCACAGTAACAGTGAGAGAGAGAGAGAGAGACCAGCTCACCTACAGTAATCCCCTGGGCCCACAGTAACAGTGGGAGAGACCAGCTCACCTACAGTAATCTCCTGGGCCCACAGTGACAGTGTGAGAGACCAGCTCACCTACAGTAATCCCCTGGGCACACAGTAACAGTGAGAGAGACCAGCTCACCTACAGTAATCCCCTGGGCCCACAGTAACAGTGTGAGAGACCAGCTCACCTACAGTAGTCCCCTGGGCGCACAGTAACAATGAGAGAGACCAGCTCACCTACAGTAATCCCCTGGGCCCACAGTAACAGTGAGAGAGACCAGCTCACCTACAGTAGTCCCCTGGGCCCACAGTAACAGTGAGAGAGACCAGCTCACCTACAGTAATCCCCTGGGCCCACAGTGACAGTGAGAGAGACCAGCTCACCTACAGTAATCCCCTGGACCCACAGTAACAGTGAGAGAGACCAGCTCACCTACAGTAATCCCCTTGACCGACAGTAACAGTGAGAGACACCAGCTCACCTACAGTAATCCCCTGGGCCCACAGTAACAGTGAGAGAGACCAGCTCACCTACAGTAATCGCCTTGGCCCACAGTAACAGTGAGAGAGACCAGCTCACATACAGTAATACTCTGGGCACACAGTAACAGTGAGAGAGACCAGCTCAGCTACAGTAATCCCCTGGGCTCACAGTACCAGTGAGAGAGACCAGCTCACCTACAGTAATCCCCTGGACCCACAGTAACAGTGAGTGAGACCAGCTCACCTACAGTAATTCCCTGGACCCACAGTAACAGTGAGAGAGACCAGCTCACCTACAGTAATCCCCTGGACCCACAGTAACAGTGAGTGAGACCAGCTCACCTACAGTAATCCCCTGGACCCACAGTGACAGTGAGAGAGACCAGCTCACCTACAGTAATCCCCTGGGCTCACAGTAACAGTGAGAGAGAGAGAGAGAGACAGAGAGACCAGCTCACCTTCAGTAATCCCCTGGGCCCACAGTGACAGTGAGAGAGACCAGCTCACCTACAGTAATCACCTGGGCCCACAGTGACAGTCAGAGAGACCAGCTCACCTCCAGTAATCCCCTGGGCCCACAGTAACAGTGTGAGAGACCAGCTCACCTACAGTCGTCCCCTGGGCCCACAGTAACAATGAGAGAGACCAGCTCACCTACAGTAATCCCCTGGGCCCACAGTAACAGTGAGAGAGACCAGCTCCCCTACAGTAGTCCCCTGGGCCCACAGTAACAGTGAGAGAGACCAGCTCCCCTACAGTAATCCCCTGGGCCCACAGTGACAGTGAGAGAGACCAGCTCACCTCCAGTAATCCCCTGGGCCCACAGTGACAGTGAGAGAGACCAGCTCACCTACAGTAATCCCCTGGGCCCACAGTAACAGTGAGAGAGACCAGCTCACCTACAGTAATCCCCTGGACCCACAGTAACAGTGAGAGAGACCAGCTCACCTACAGTAATCCCCTGGGCCCACAGTAACAGTGAGAGAGACCAGCTCACCTACAGTAGTCCCCTGGGACCACAGTAACAGTGAGAGAGACCAGCTCACCTACAGTAATCCCCTGGGCCCACAGTAACAGTGAGAGAGACCAGCTCCCCTACAGTAATCCACTGGGCCCACAGTGACAGTTTGAGAGACCAGCTCACCTACAGTAATCCCCTGGGCCCACAGTGACAGTGAGAGAGACCAGCTCACCTACAGTAATCCCCTGGACCCACACTAACAATGAGAGAGACCAGCTCCCCTACAGTAATCCCCTGGGCCCACAGTAACAGTGTGGGAGAGAGACCAGCTCACCTACAGTAATCCCCTTGACCGACAGTAACAGTGAGAGACACCAGCTCACCTACAGTAATCCCCTGGACCCACACTAACAATGAGAGAGACGAGCTCCCCTACAGTAATCCCCTGGGCCCACAGTAACAGTGTGAGAGACCAGCTCACCTACAGTAATCGCCTTGGCCCACAGTAACAGTGAGAGAGACCAGCTCACATACAGTAATACTCTGGGCACACAGTAACAGTGAGAGAGACCAGCTCACCTACAGTAATCCACTGGGCTCACAGTACCAGTGAGAGAGACCAGCTCACCTACAGTAATCCCCTGGACCCACAGTAACAGTGAGTGAGACCAGCTCACCTACAGTAATCCCCTGGACCCACAGTAACAGTGAGAGAGACCAGCTCACCTACAGTAATCCCCTGGACCCACAGTAACAGTGAGTGAGACCAGCTCACCTACAGTAATCCCCTGGACCCACAGTGACAGTGAGAGAGACCAGCTCACCTACAGTAATCCCCTGGGCTCACAGTAACAGTGAGAGAGAGAGAGAGAGAGAGAGAGACCAGCTCACCTACAGTAATCCCCTGGGCCCACAGTGACAGTGAGAGAGACCAGCTCACCTACAGTAATCTCCTGGGCCCACAGTAACAGTGAGAGAGACCAGCTCACCTACAGTAATCCCCTGGGCCCACAGTAACAGTGAGAGAGAGAGAGAGAGACCAGCTCACCTACAGTAATCCCCTGGGCCCACAGTAACAGTGGGAGAGACCAGCTCACCTACAGTAATCTCCTGGGCCCACAGTGACAGTGTGAGAGACCAGCTCACCTACAGTAATCCCCTGGGCACACAGTAACAGTGAGAGAGACCAGCTCACCTACAGTAATCTCCTGGGCCCACAGTAACAGTGAGAGAGAGACCAACTCACCTACAGTAATCCCCTGGGCCCACAGTAACAGTGAGAGAGACCAGCTCACCTACAGTAATCCCCTGGACCCACAGTAACAGTGAGAGAGACCAGCTCACCTACAGTAATCCCCTCGACCCACAGTGACAGTGAGAGAGACCAGCTCACCTACAGTAGTCCCCTGGGCCCACAGTAGCAGTGAGAGAGACCAGCTCACCTACAGTAATCCCCTGGGCCCACAGTAACAGTGAGAGAGACCAGCTCACCTACAGTAGTCCCCTGGGCCCACAATAACAGTGAGAGAGACCAGCTCACCTACAGTAATCCCCTGGGCCCACAGTAACAGTGAGAGAGACCAGCTCACCTACAGTAATCCCCTGGGCCCACAGTAACAGTGAGAGAGAGAGAGAGAGAGAGAGACCAGCTCACCTACAGTAATCCCCTGGGCCCACAGTAACAGTGAGAGAGACCAGCTCACCTACAGTAATCCCCTGGGCCCACAGTAACAGTGAGAGAGACCAGCTCACCTCCAGTAATCCCCTGGGCCCACAGTAACAGTGAGAGAGAGAGAGAGAGAGACCAGCTCACCTACAGTAATCTCCTGGGCCCACAGTGACAGTGAGAGAGACCAGCTCACCTACAGTAATCTCCTGGGCCCACAGAGACAGTGTGAGAGACCAGCTCACCTACAGTAATCCCCTGGGCACACAGTAACAGTGAGAAAGACCAGCTCACCTACAGTAATCCCCTGGGCCCACAGCAACAGTGAGAGAGAAAGACCAGCTCACCTACAGTTATCCCCTGGGCCCACAGTAACACTGAGGGAGTCCAGCTCCACCTACAGTAATCTCCTGGGCCCACAGTAACAGTGTGAGAGACCAGCTCAACCTACAGTAATCCCGTGGGTCCACAGTAACAGTGAGAGAGACCAGCTCACCTACAGTAATCCCCTTCCCCCCTCAGTGATAGTGAGAGAGACCAGCTCAACCTACAGTAATCCCCTGGGCCCACAGTAACAGTGAGAGAGACCAGCTCACCTACAGTAATCCCTTTGGCCCACTGTAACAGTGAGAGAGAGACCAGCTCACCTACAGTAATCCACTGGGCCCACAGTGACAGTGAGAGAGACCAGCTCACCTACAGTAATCTCCTGGGCCCACAGTAACAGTGAGAGAGACCAGCTCACCTACAGTAATCCCCTGGGCCCACAGTAACAGTGAGAGAGAGAGAGAGAGACCAGCTCACCTACAGTAATCCCCTGGGCCCACAGTAACAGTGGGAGAGACCAGCTCACCTACAGTAATCTCCTGGGCCCACAGTGACAGTGTGAGAGACCAGCTCACCTACAGTAATCCCCTGGGCACACAGTAACAGTGAGAGAGACCAGCTCACCTACAGTAATCCCCTGGGCCCACAGTAACAGTGTGAGAGACCAGCTCACCTACAGTAGTCCCCTGGGCGCACAGTAACAATGAGAGAGACCAGCTCACCTACAGTAATCCCCTGGGCCCACAGTAACAGTGAGAGAGACCAGCTCACCTACAGTAGTCCCCTGGGCCCACAGTAACAGTGAGAGAGACCAGCTCCCCTACAGTAATCCCCTGGGCCCACAGTGACAGTGAGAGAGACCAGCTCACCTACAGTAATCCCCTGGGCCCACAGTGACAGTGAGAGAGACCAGCTCACCTACAGTAATCCCCTGGACCCACAGTAACAGTGTGAGAGACCAGCTCACCTACAGTAATCCCCTTGACCGACAGTAACAGTGAGAGACACCAGCTCACCTACAGTAATCCCCTGGGCCCACAGTAACAGTGAGAGAGACCAGCTCACCTACAGTAATCGCCTTGGCCCACAGTAACAGTGAGAGAGACCAGCTCACATACAGTAATACTCTGGGCACACAGTAACAGTGAGAGAGACCAGCTCACCTACAGTAATCCCCTGGGCTCACAGTACCAGTGAGAGAGACCAGCTCACCTACAGTAATCCCCTGGACCCACAGTAACAGTGAGTGAGACCAGCTCACCTACAGTAATTCCCTGGACCCACAGTAACAGTGAGAGAGACCAGCTCACCTACAGTAATCCCCTGGACCCACAGTAACAGTGAGTGAGACCAGCTCACCTACAGTAATCCCCTGGACCCACAGTGACAGTGAGAGAGACCAGCTCACCTACAGTAATCCCCTGGGCTCACAGTAACAGTGAGAGAGAGAGAGAGAGAGAGAGAGACCAGCTCACCTTCAGTAATCCCCTGGGCCCACAGTGACAGTGAGAGAGACCAGCTCACCTACAGTAATCACCTGGGCCCACAGTGACAGTCAGAGAGACCAGCTCACCTCCAGTAATCCCCTGGGCCCACAGTAACAGTGTGAGAGACCAGCTCACCTACAGTCGTCCCCTGGGCCCACAGTAACAATGAGAGAGACCAGCTCACCTACAGTAATCCCCTGGGCCCACAGTAACAGTGAGAGAGACCAGCTCACCTACAGTAGTCCCCTGGGCCCACAGTAACAGTGAGAGAGACCAGCTCCCCTACAGTAGTCCCCTGGGCCCACAGTAACAGTGAGAGAGACCAGCTCCCCTACAGTAATCCCCTGGGCCCACAGTGACAGTGAGAGAGACCAGCTCACCTCCAGTAATCCCCTGGGCCCACAGTGACAGTGAGAGAGACCAGCTCACCTACAGTAATCCCCTGGGCCCACAGTAACAGTGAGAGAGACCAGCTCACCTACAGTAATCGCCTGGACCCACAGTAACAGTGAGAGAGACCAGCTCACCTACAGTAATCCCCTGGGCCCACAGTAACAGTGAGAGAGACCAGCTCACCTACAGTAATCCCCTGGGCCCACAGTGACAGTGAGAGAGACTAGCTCCCCTACAGTAGTCCCCTGGGCCCACAGTAACAGTGAGAGAGACCAGCTCACCTACAGTAGTCCCCTGGGCCCACAGTAACAGTGAGAGAGACCAGCTCACCTACAGTAATCCCCTGGGCCCACAGTAACAGTGAGAGAGACCAGCTCCCCTACAGTAATCCACTGGGCCCACAGTGACAGTTTGAGAGACCAGCTCACCTACAGTAATCCCCTGGGCCCACAGTGACAGTGAGAGAGACCAGCTCACCTACAGTAATCCCCTGGACCCACACTAACAATGAGAGAGACCAGCTCCCCTACAGTAATCCCCTGGGCCCACAGTAACAGTGTGGGAGAGAGACCAGCTCACCTTCAGTAATCCCCTGGGCCCACAGTAACAGTGAGAGAGACCAGCTCACCTACAGTAATCCCCTGGGCATACAGTGACAGTGAGAGAGAGAGAGAGAGAGACCAGCTCACCTACAGTAATCCCCTGGACCCACAGTAACGGTGAGAGAGACCAGCTCCCCTACAGTAATCCCCTGGGCCCACAGTAACAGTGTGAGAGACCAGCTCACCTACAGTAATCTCCTGGGCCCACAGTAACAGTGAGAGAGACCAGCTCACCTACAGTAATCCCCTGGACCCACAGTGACAGTGAGAGAGACCAGCTCACCTACAGTAATCCCCTGGACCCACAGTAACAGTGAGAGAGACCAGCTCACCTACAGTAATCCCCTGGGCCCACAGTAACAGTGAGAGAGACCAGCTCACCTACAGTAATCCCCTGGACCCACAGTAACAGTGAGAGAGACCAGCTCACCTACAGTAATCCCCTCAACCCACAGTAACAGTGAGAGAGACCAGCTCACCTACAGTAATCCCCTGGGCCCACAGTAACAGTGTGAGAGACCAGCTCACCTACAGTAATCTCCTGGGCCCACAGTAACAGTGAGAGAGACCAGCTCACCTCCAGTAGTCCCCTGGGCCCACAGTGACAGTGAGAGAGACCAGCTGACCTACAGTAGTCCCCTGGGCCCACAGTAACAGTGAGAGAGACCAGCTCCCCTACAGTAATCCCCTGGGCCCACAGTGACAGTGAGAGAGACCAGCTCCCCTACAGTAATCCCCTGGGCCCACAGTAACAGTGAGAGAGACCAGCTCACCTACAGTAATCCCCTGGGCCCACAGTAACAGTGAGAGAGACCAGCTCCCCTACAGTAATCCCCTGGGCCCACAGTGACAGTGAGAGAGACTAGCTCCCCTACAGTAATCCCCTGGGCCCACAGTAACAGTGAGAGAGACCAGCTCACCTACAGTAATCCCCTAGGCCCACAGTAACAGTGAGAGAGACCAGCTCACCTACAGTAATCCCCTGGGCCCACAGTAACCGTGAGAGAGAGAGACCAGCTCACCTACAGTAATCCCCTGGACCCACAGTAACAGTGAGAGAGACCAGCTCACCTACAGTAATCCCCTGGGCCCACAGTAACAGTGAGAGAGACCAGCTCACCTACAGTAATCCCCTGGGCCCACAGTGACAGTGAGAGAGACCAGCTCACCTCCAGTAATCCCCTGGGCCCACAGTAACAGTGTGAGAGACCAGCTCACCTACAGTAATCCCCTTGACCGACAGTAACAGTGAGAGACACCAGCTCACCTACAGTAATCCCCTGGACCCACACTAACAATGAGAGAGACGAGCTCCCCTACAGTAATCCCCTGGGCCCACAGTAACAGTGAGAGAGAGAGAGAGAGACCAGCTCACCTACAGTAATCCCCTGGGCCCACAGTAACAGTGGGAGAGACCAGCTCACCTACAGTAATCTCCTGGGCCCACACTGACAGTGTGAGAGACCAGCTCACCTACAGTAATCCCCTGGGCACACAGTAACAGTGAGAGAGACCAGCTCACCTACAGTAATCTCCTGGGCCCACAGTAACAGTGAGAGAGAGACCAACTCACCTACAGTAATCCCCTGGGCCCACAGTAACAGTGAGAGAGACCAGCTCACCTACAGTAATCCCCTGGACCCACAGTAACAGTGAGAGAGACCAGCTCACCTACAGTAATCCCCTCGACCCACAGTGACAGTGAGAGAGACCAGCTCACCTACAGTAGTCCCCTGGGCCCACAGTAGCAGTGAGAGAGACCAGCTCACCTACAGTAATCCCCTGGGCCCACAGTAACAGTGAGAGAGACCAGCTCACCTACAGTAGTCCCCTGGGCCCACAATAACAGTGAGAGAGACCAGCTCACCTACAGTAATCCCCTGGGCCCACAGTAACAGTGAGAGAGACCAGCTCACCTACAGTAATCCCCTGGGCCCACAGTAACAGTGAGAGAGAGAGAGAGAGAGAGAGACCAGCTCACCTACAGTAATCCCCTGGGCCCACAGTAACAGTGAGAGAGACCAGCTCACCTACAGTAATCCCCTGGGCCCACAGTAACAGTGAGAGAGACCAGCTCACCTACAGTAATCCCCTGGGCCCACAGTAACAGTGAGAGAGAGAGAGAGAGAGACCAGCTCACCTACAGTAATCTCCTGGGCCCACAGTAACAGTGTGAGAGACCAGCTCACCTACAGTAATCTCCTGGGCCCACAGAGACAGTGTGAGAGACCAGCTCACCTACAGTAATCCCCTGGGCACACAGTAACAGTGAGAAAGACCAGCTCACCTACAGTAATCCCCTGGGCCCACAGCAACAGTGAGAGAGAAAGACCAGCTCACCTACAGTTATCCCCTGGGCCCACAGTAACACTGAGGGAGTCCAGCTCCACCTACAGTAATCTCCTGGGCCCACAGTAACAGTGTGAGAGACCAGCTCAACCTACAGTAATCCCGTGGGTCCACAATAACAGTGAGAGAGACCAGCTCACCTACAGTAATCCCCTTCCCCCCTCAGTGACAGTGAGAGAGACTAGCTCCCCTACAGTAGTCCCCTGGGCCCACAGTAACAGTGAGAGAGACCAGCTCACCTACAGTAGTCCCCTGGGCCCACAGTAACAGTGAGAGAGACCAGCTCACCTACAGTAATCCCCTGGGCCCACAGTAACAGTGAGAGAGACCAGCTCACCTACAGTAATCCCCTGGGCACACAGTGACAGTGAGAGAGACTAGCTCCCCTACAGTAGTCCCCTGGGCCCACAGTAACAGTGAGAGAGACCAGCTCACCTACAGTAGTCCCCTGGGCCCACAGTAACAGTGAGAGAGACCAGCTCACCTACAGTAATCCCCTGGGCCCACAGTAACAGTGAGAGAGACCAGCTCCCCTACAGTAATCCACTGGGCCCACAGTGACAGTTTGAGAGACCAGCTCACCTACAGTAATCCCCTGGGCCCACAGTGACAGTGAGAGAGACCAGCTCACCTACAGTAATCCCCTGGACCCACACTAACAAGGAGAGAGACCAGCTCCCCTACAGTAATCCCCTGGGCCCACAGTAACAGTGTGGGAGAGAGACCAGCTCACCTTCAGTAATCCCCTGGGCCCACAGTAACAGTGAGAGAGACCAACTCACCTACAGTCATCCCCTGGGCATACAGTGACAGTGAGAGAGAGAGAGAGAGAGACCAGCTCACCTACAGTAATCCCCTGGACCCACAGTAACGGTGAGAGAGACCAGCTCCCCTACAGTAATCCCCTGGGCCCACAGTAACAGTGTGAGAGACCAGCTCACCTACAGTAATCTCCTGGGCCCACAGTAACAGTGAGAGAGACCAGCTCACCTACAGTAATCCCCTGGACCCACAGTGACAGTGAGAGAGACCAGCTCACCTACAGTAATCCCCTGGACCCACAGTAACAGTGAGAGAGACCAGCTCACCTACAGTAATCCCCTGGGCCCACAGTAACAGTGAGAGAGACCAGCTCACCTACAGTAATCCCCTGGACCCACAGTAACAGTGAGAGAGACCAGCTCACCTACAGTAATCCCCTCAACCCACAGTAACAGTGAGAGAGAGAGAGAGAGACCAGCTCACCTCCAGTAGTCCCCTGGGCCCACAGTGACAGTGAGAGAGACCAGCTCACCTACAGTAGTCCCCTGGGCCCACAGTAACAGTGAGAGAGACCAGCTCCCCTACAGTAATCCCCTGGGCCCACAGTGACAGTGAGAGAGACCAGCTCCCCTACAGTAATCCCCTGGGCCCACAGTAACAGTGAGAGAGACCAGCTCACCTACAGTAATCCCCTGGGCCCACAGTAACAGTGAGAGAGACCAGCTCCCCTACAGTAATCCCCTGGGCCCACAGTGACAGTGAGAGAGACTAGCTCCCCTACAGTACTCCCCTGGGCCCACAGTAACAGTGAGAGAGACCAGCTCACCTACAGTAATCCCCTAGGCCCACAGTAACAGTGAGAGAGACCAGCTCACCTACAGTAATCCCCTGGGCCCACAGTAACAGTGAGAGAGAGAGACCAGCTCACCTACAGTAATCCCCTGGACCCACAGTAACAGTGAGAGAGACCAGCTCACCTACAGTAATCCCCTGGGCCCACAGTAACAGTGAGAGAGACCAGCTCACCTACAGTAATCCCCTGGGCCCACAGTGACAGTCAGAGAGACCAGCTCACCTCCAGTAATCCCCTGGGCCCACAGTAACAGTGTGAGAGACCAGCTCACCTACAGTAATCCCCTGGGCCCACAGTGACAGTGAGAGAGACTAGCTCCCCTACCGTAATCCCCTGGGCCCACAGTGACAGTGAGAGAGACCAGCTCACCTACAGTAATCCCCTAGGCCCACAGTAACAGTGAGAGAGTCCAGCTCACCTACAGTAATCCCGTGGACCCACATTAACAATGAGAGAGACGAGCTCACCTCCAGTAGTCCCCTGGGCCCACAGTAACAGTGAGATAGACCAGCTCACCTACAGTAATCCCCTGGGCCCACAGTAACAGTGAGAGAGACCAGCTCACCTACACTAATCCCCTGGACCCACCGTAACAGTGAGAGAGACCAGCTCACCTACAGTAATCCCGTGGACCCACATTAACAATGAGAGAGACGAGCTCCCTACAGTAATCCCCTGGGCCCACAGTAACAGTGAGAGAGACCAGCTCACCTACAGTAATCACCTGGGCCCACAGTGACAGTCAGAGAGACCAGCTCACCTCCAGTAATCCCCTGGGCCCACAGTAACAGTGTGAGAGACCAGCTCACCTACAGTAGTCCCCTGGGCCCACAGTAACAATGAGAGAGACCAGCTCACCTACAGTAATCCCCTGGGCCCACAGTAACAGTGAGAGAGACCAGCTCTCCTACAGTAGTCCCCTGGGCCCACAGTAACAGTGAGAGAGACCAGCTCCCCTACAGTAATCCCCTGGGCCCACAGTGACAGTGAGAGAGACCAGCTCACCTACAGTAATCCCCTGGACCCACACTAACAATGAGAGAGACCAGCTCACCTACAGTAATCCCCTGGGCCCACAGTAACATTGTGAGAGAACAGCTCACCTACAGTAATCGCCTTGGCCCACAGTAACAGTGAGAGAGACCAGCTCACATACAGTAATACTCTGGGCACACAGTAACAGTGAGAGAGACCAGCTCACCTACAGTAATCCACTGGGCTCACAGTACCAGTGAGAGAGACCAGCTCACCTACAGTAATCCCCTGGACCCACAGTGACAGTGAGAGAGACCAGCTCACCTACAGTAATCCCCTGGACCCACAGTAACAGTGAGTGAGACCAGCTCACCTACAGTAATCCCCTGGACCCACAGTGACAGTGAGAGAGACCAGCTCACCTACAGTAATCCCCTGGGCTCACAGTAACAGTGAGAGAGAGAGAGAGAGAGAGAGAGACCAGCTCACCTACAGTAATCCCCTGGGCCCACAGTGACAGTGAGATAGACCAGCTCACCTACAGTAATCCCCTGGGCCCACAGTAACAGTGAGAGAGAGAGAGAGAGACCAGCTCACCTACAGTAATCCCCTGGGCCCACAGTGACAGTGAGAGAGACCAGCTCACCTACAGTAATCTCCTGGGCCCACAGTAACAGTGAGAGAGACCAGCTCACCTACAGTAATCCCCTGGGCCCACAGTAACAGTGAGAGAGAGAGAGAGAGACCAGCTCACCTAGAGTAATCCCCTGGGCCCACAGTAACAGTGGGAGAGACCAGCTCACCTACAGTAATCTCCTGGGCCCACACTGACAGTGTGAGAGACCAGCTCACCTACAGTAATCCCCTGGGCACACAGTAACAGTGAGAGAGACCAGCTCACCTACAGTAATCTCCTGGGCCCACAGTAACAGTGAGAGAGAGACCAACTCACCTACAGTAATCCCCTGGGCCCACAGTAACAGTGAGAGAGACCAGCTCACCTACAGTAATCCCCTGGACCCACAGTAACAGTGAGAGAGACCAGCTCACCTACAGTAATCCCCTCGACCCACAGTGACAGTGAGAGAGACCAGCTCACCTACAGTAGTCCCCTGGGCCCACAGTAGCAGTGAGAGAGACCAGCTCACCTACAGTAATCCCCTGGGCCAACAGTAACAGTGAGAGAGACCAGCTCACCTACAGTAGTCCCCTGGGCCCACAATAACAGTGAGAGAGACCAGCTCACCTACAGTAATCCCCTGGGCCCACAGTAACAGTGAGAGAGACCAGCTCACCTACAGTAATCCCCTGGGCCCACAGTAACAGTGAGAGAGAGAGAGAGAGAGAGAGACCAGCTCACCTACAGTAATCCCCTGGGCCCACAGTAACAGTGAGAGAGACCAGCTCACCTACAGTAATCCCCTGGGCCCACAGTAACAGTGAGAGAGACCAGCTCACCTACAGTAATCCCCTGGGCCCACAGTAACAGTGAGAGAGAGAGAGAGAGAGACCAGCTCACCTACAGTAATCTCCTGGGCCCACAGTAACAGTGTGAGAGACCAGCTCACCTACAGTAATCTCCTGGGCCCACAGAGACAGTGTGAGAGACCAGCTCACCTACAGTAATCCCCTGGGCCCACAGTAACAGTGAGAGAGACCAGCTCACCTACAGTAGTCCCCTGGGCCCACAGTAACAGTGAGAGAGACCAGCTCCCCTACAGTAATCCCCTGGGCCCACAGTGACAGTGAGAGAGACCAGCTCACCTACAGTAATCCCCTGGGCCCACAGTGACAGTGAGAGAGACCAGCTCACCTACAGTAATCCCCTGGACCCACAGTAACAGTGTGAGAGACCAGCTCACCTACAGTAATCCCCTTGACCGACAGTAACAGTGAGAGACACCAGCTCACCTACAGTAATCCCCTGGGCCCACAGTAACAGTGAGAGAGACCAGCTCACCTACAGTAATCGCCTTGGCCCACAGTAACAGTGAGAGAGACCAGCTCACATACAGTAATACTCTGGGCACACAGTAACAGTGAGAGAGACCAGCTCACCTACAGTAATCCCCTGGGCTCACAGTACCAGTGAGAGAGACCAGCTCACCTACAGTAATCCCCTGGACCCACAGTAACACTGAGTGAGACCAGCTCACCTACAGTAATTCCCTGGACCCACAGTAACAGTGAGAGAGACCAGCTCACCTACAGTAATCCCCTGGACCCACAGTAACAGTGAGTGAGACCAGCTCACCTACAGTAATCCCCTGGACCCACAGTGACAGTGAGAGAGACCAGCTCACCTACAGTAATCCCCTGGGCTCACAGTAACAGTGAGAGAGAGAGAGAGAGAGAGAGAGACCAGCTCACCTTCAGTAATCCCCTGGGCCCACAGTGACAGTGAGAGAGACCAGCTCACCTACAGTAATCACCTGGGCCCACAGTGACAGTCAGAGAGACCAGCTCACCTCCAGTAATCCCCTGGGCCCACAGTAACAGTGTGAGAGACCAGCTCACCTACAGTCGTCCCCTGGGCCCACAGTAACAATGAGAGAGACCAGCTCACCTACAGTAATCCCCTGGGCCCACAGTAACAGTGAGAGAGACCAGCTCACCTACAGTAGTCCCCTGGGCCCACAGTAACAGTGAGAGAGACCAGCTCCCCTACAGTAGTCCCCTGGGCCCACAGTAACAGTGAGACAGACCAGCTCCCCTACAGTAATCCCCTGGGCCCACAGTGACAGTGAGAGAGACCAGCTCACCTCCAGTAATCCCCTGGGCCCACAGTGACAGTGAGAGAGACCAGCTCACCTACAGTAATCCCCTGGGCCCACAGTAACAGTGAGAGAGACCAGCTCACCTACAGTAATCGCCTGGACCCACAGTAACAGTGAGAGAGACCAGCTCACCTACAGTAATCCCCTGGGCCCACAGTAACAGTGAGAGAGACCAGCTCACCTACAGTAATCCCCTGGGCCCACAGTGACAGTGAGAGAGACTAGCTCCCCTACAGTAGTCCCCTGGGCCCACAGTAACAGTGAGAGAGACCAGCTCACCTACAGTAGTCCCCTGGGCCCACAGTAACAGTGAGAGAGACCAGCTCACCTACAGTAATCCCCTGGGCCCACAGTAACAGTGAGAGAGACCAGCTCCCCTACAGTAATCCACTGGGCCCACAGTGACAGTTTGAGAGACCAGCTCACCTACAGTAATCCCCTGGGCCCACAGTGACAGTGAGAGAGACCAGCTCACCTACAGTAATCCCCTGGACCCACACTAACAATGAGAGAGACCAGCTCCCCTACAGTAATCCCCTGGGCCCACAGTAACAGTGTGGGAGAGAGACCAGCTCACCTTCAGTAATCCCCTGGGCCCACAGTAACAGTGAGAGAGACCAGCTCACCTACAGTAATCCCCTGGGCATACAGTGACAGTGAGAGAGAGAGAGAGAGAGACCAGCTCACCTACAGTAATCCCCTGGACCCACAGTAACAGTGAGAGAGACCAGCTCACCTACAGTAATCCCCTGGACCCACAGTAACAGTGAGAGAGACCAGCTCACCTACAGTAATCCCCTGGGCCCACAGTAACAGTGAGAGAGACCAGCTCACCTACAGTAATCCCCTGGACCCACAGTAACAGTGAGAGAGACCAGCTCACCTACAGTAATCCCCTCAACCCACAGTAACAGTGAGAGAGACCAGCTCACCTACAGTAATCCCCTGGGCCCACAGTAACAGTGTGAGAGACCAGCTCACCTACAGTAATCTCCTGGGCCCACAGTAACAGTGAGAGAGACCAGCTCACCTCCAGTAGTCCCCTGGGCCCACAGTGACAGTGAGAGAGACCAGCTCACCTACTGTAGTCCCCTGGGCCCACAGTAACAGTGAGAGAGACCAGCTCCCCTACAGTAATCCCCTGGGCCCACAGTGACAGTGAGAGAGACCAGCTCCCCTACAGTAATCCCCTGGGCCCACAGTAACAGTGAGAGAGACCAGCTCACCTACAGTAATCCCCTGGGCCCACAGTAACAGTGAGAGAGACCAGCTCCCCTACAGTAATCCCCTGGGCCCACAGTGACAGTGAGAGAGACTAGCTCCCCTACAGTAATCCCCTGGGCCCACAGTAACAGTGAGAGAGACCAGCTCACCTACAGTAATCCCCTAGGCCCACAGTAACAGTGAGAGAGACCAGCTCACCTACAGTAATCCCCTGGGCCCACAGTAACAGTGAGAGAGAGAGACCAGCTCACCTACAGTAATCCCCTGGACCCACAGTAACAGTGAGAGAGACCAGCTCACCTACAGTAATCCCCTGGGCCCACAGTAACAGTGAGAGAGACCAGGTCACCTACAGTAATCCCCTGGGCCCACAGTGACAGTCAGAGAGACCAGCTCACCTCCAGTAATCCCCTGGGCCCACAGTAACAGTGTGAGAGACCAGCTCACCTACAGTAATCCCCTTGACCGACAGTAACAGTGAGAGACACCAGCTCACCTACAGTAATCCCCTGGACCCACACTAACAATGAGAGAGACGAGCTCCCCTACAGTAATCCCCTGGGCCCACAGTAACAGTGAGAGAGAGAGAGAGAGACCAGCTCACCTACAGTAATCCCCTGGGCCCACAGTAACAGTGGGAGAGACCAGCTCACCTACAGTAATCTCCTGGGCCCACACTGACAGTGTGAGAGACCAGCTCACCTACAGTAATCCCCTGGGCCCACAGTAACAGTGAGAGAGACCAGCTCACCTACAGTAATCTCCTGGGCCCACAGTAACAGTGAGAGAGAGACCAACTCACCTACAGTAATCCCCTGGGCCCACAGTAACAGTGATAGAGACCAGCTCACCTACAGTAATCCCCTGGACCCACAGTAACAGTGAGAGAGACCAGCTCACCTACAGTAATCCCCTCGACCCACAGTGACAGTGAGAGAGACCAGCTCACCTACAGTAGTCCCCTGGGCCCACAGTAGCAGTGAGAGAGACCAGCTCACCTACAGTAATCCCCTGGGCCCACAGTAACAGTGAGAGAGACCAGCTCACCTACAGTAGTCCCCTGGGCCCACAATAACAGTGAGAGAGACCAGCTCACCTACAGTAATCCCCTGGGCCCACAGTAACAGTGAGAGAGACCAGCTCACCTACAGTAATCCCCTGGGCCCACAGTAACAGTGAGAGAGAGAGAGAGAGAGAGAGACCAGCTCACCTACAGTAATCCCCTGGGCCCACAGTAACAGTGAGAGAGACCAGCTCACCTACAGTAATCCCCTGGGCCCACAGTAACAGTGAGAGAGACCAGCTCACCTACAGTAATCCCCTGGGCCCACAGTAACAGTGAGAGAGAGAGAGAGAGAGACCAGCTCACCTACAGTAATCTCCTGGGCCCACAGTAACAGTGTGAGAGACCAGCTCACCTACAGTAATCTCCTGGGCCCACAGAGACAGTGTGAGAGACCAGCTCACCTACAGTAATCCCCTGGGCACACAGTAACAGTGAGAAAGACCAGCTCACCTACAGTAATCCCCTGGGCCCACAGCAACAGTGAGAGAGAAAGACCAGCTCACCTACAGTTATCCCCTGGGCCCACAGTAACACTGAGGGAGTCCAGCTCCACCTACAGTAATCTCCTGGGCCCACAGTAACAGTGTGAGAGACCAGCTCAACCTACAGTAATCCCGTGGGTCCACAATAACAGTGAGAGAGACCAGCTCACCTACAGTAATCCCCTTCCCCCCTCAGTGACAGTGAGAGAGACTAGCTCCCCTACAGTAGTCCCCTGGGCCCACAGTAACAGTGAGAGAGACCAGCTCACCTACAGTAGTCCCCTGGGCCCACAGTAACAGTGAGAGAGACCAGCTCACCTACAGTAATCCCCTGGGCCCACAGTAACAGTGAGAGAGACCAGCTCACCTACAGTAATCCCCTGGGCCCACAGTGACAGTGAGAGAGACTAGCTCCCCTACAGTACTCCCCTGGGCCCACAGTAACAGTGAGAGAGACCAGCTCACCTACAGTAGTCCCCTGGGCCCACAGTAACAGTGAGAGAGACCAGCTCACCTACAGTAATCCCCTGGGCCCACAGTAACAGTGAGAGAGACCAGCTCCCCTACAGTAATCCACTGGGCCCACAGTGACAGTTTGAGAGACCAGCTCACCTACAGTAATCCCCTGGGCCCACAGTGACAGTGAGAGAGACCAGCTCACCTACAGTAATCCCCTGGACCCACACTAACAAGGAGAGAGACCAGCTCCCCTACAGTAATCCCCTGGGCCCACAGTAACAGTGTGGGAGAGAGACCAGCTCACCTTCAGTAATCCCCTGGGCCCACAGTAACAGTGAGAGAGACCAGCTCACCTACAGTCATCCCCTGGGCATACAGTGACAGTGAGAGAGAGAGAGAGAGAGACCAGCTCACCTACAGTAATCCCCTGGACCCACAGTAACGGTGAGAGAGACCAGCTCCCCTACAGTAATCCCCTGGGCCCACAGTAACAGTGTGAGAGACCAGCTCACCTACAGTAATCTCCTGGGCCCACAGTAACAGTGAGAGAGACCAGCTCACCTACAGTAATCCCCTGGACCCACAGTGACAGTGAGAGAGACCAGCTCACCTACAGTAATCCCCTGGACCCACAGTAACAGTGAGAGAGACCAGCTCACCTACAGTAATCCCCTGGGCCCACAGTAACAGTGAGAGAGACCAGCTCACCTACAGTAATCCCCTGGACCCACAGTAACAGTGAGAGAGACCAGCTCACCTACAGTAATCCCCTCAACCCACAGTAACAGTGAGAGAGAGAGAGAGAGACCAGCTCACCTCCAGTAGTCCCCTGGGCCCACAGTGACAGTGAGAGAGACCAGCTCACCTACAGTAGTCCCCTGGGCCCACAGTAACAGTGAGAGAGACCAGCTCCCCTACAGTAATCCCCTGGGCCCACAGTGACAGTGAGAGAGACCAGCTCCCCTACAGTAATCCCCTGGGCCCACAGTAACAGTGAGAGAGACCAGCTCACCTACAGTAATCCCCTGGGCCCACAGTAACAGTGAGAGAGACCAGCTCCCCTACAGTAATCCCCTGGGCCCACAGTGACAGTGAGAGAGACTAGCTCCCCTACAGTAATCCCCTGGGCCCACAGTAACAGTGAGAGAGACCAGCTCACCTACAGTAATCCCCTAGGCCCACAGTAACAGTGAGAGAGACCAGCTCACCTACAGTAATCCCCTGGGCCCACAGTAACAGTGAGAGAGAGAGACCAGCTCACCTACAGTAATCCCCTGGACCCACAGTAACAGTGAGAGAGACCAGCTCACCTACAGTAATCCCCTGGGCCCACAGTAACAGTGAGAGAGACCAGCTCACCTACAGTAATCCCCTGGGCCCACAGTGACAGTCAGAGAGACCAGCTCACCTCCAGTAATCCCCTGGGCCCACAGTAACAGTGTGAGAGACCAGCTCACCTACAGTAATCCCCTGGGCCCACAGTGACAGTGAGAGTCTAGCTCCCCTACCGTAATCCCCTGGGCCCACAGTGACAGTGAGAGAGACCAGCTCACCTACAGTAATCCCCTAGGCCCACAGTAACAGTGAGAGAGTCCAGCTCACCTACAGTAATCCCGTGGACCCACATTAACAATGAGAGAGACGAGCTCACCTCCAGTAGTCCCCTGGGCCCACAGTAACAGTGAGATAGACCAGCTCACCTACAGTAATCCCCTGGGCCCACAGTAACAGTGAGAGAGACCAGCTCACCTACACTAATCCCCTGGACCCACCGTAACAGTGAGAGAGACCAGCTCACCTACAGTAATCCCGTGGACCCACATTAACAATGAGAGAGACGAGCTCCCTACAGTAATCCCCTGGGCCCACAGTAACAGTGAGAGAGACCAGCTCACCTACAGTAATCACCTGGGCCCACAGTGACAGTCAGAGAGACCAGCTCACCTCCAGTAATCCCCTGGGCCCACAGTAACAGTGTGAGAGACCAGCTCACCTACAGTAGTCCCCTGGGCCCACAGTAACAATGAGAGAGACCAGCTCACCTACAGTAATCCCCTGGGCCCACAGTAACAGTGAGAGAGACCAGCTCTCCTACAGTAGTCCCCTGGGCCCACAGTAACAGTGAGAGAGACCAGCTCCCCTACAGTAATCCCCTGGGCCCACAGTGACAGTGAGAGAGACCAGCTCACCTACAGTAATCCCCTGGGCCCACAGTGACAGTGAGAGAGACCAGCTCACCTACAGTAATCCCCTGGACCCACAGTAACAGTGAGAGAGACCAGCTCACCTACAGTAATCCCCTTGACCGACAGTAACAGTGAGAGACACCAGCTCACCTACAGTAATCCCCTGGACCCACACTAACAATGAGAGAGACGAGCTCCCCTACAGTAATCCCCTGGGCCCACAGTAACAGTGTGAGAGAACAGCTCACCTACAGTAATCGCCTTGGCCCACAGTAACAGTGAGAGAGACCAGCTCACATACAGTAATACTCTGGGCACACAGTAACAGTGAGAGAGACCAGCTCACCTACAGTAATCCACTGGGCTCACAGTACCAGTGAGAGAGACGAGCTCACCTACAGTAATCCCCTGGACCCACAGTAACAGTGAGTGAGACCAGCTCACCTACAGTAATCCCCTGGACCCACAGTAACAGTGAGAGAGACCAGCTCACCTACAGTAATCCCCTGGACCCACAGTAACAGTGAGTGAGACCAGCTCACCTACAGTAATCCCCTGGACCCACAGTGACAGTGAGAGAGACCAGCTCACCTACAGTAATCCCCTGGGCTCACAGTAACAGTGAGAGAGAGAGAGAGAGAGAGAGAGACCAGCTCACCTACAGTAATCCCCTGGGCCCACAGTGACAGTGAGAGAGACCAGCTCACCTACAGTAATCCCCTGGGCCCACAGTAACAGTGAGAGAGAGAGAGAGAGACCAGCTCACCTACAGTAATCCCCTGGGCCCACAGTAACAGTGAGAGAGACCAGCTCACCTACAGTAATCTCCTGGGCCCACAGTAACAGTGAGAGAGACCAGCTCACCTACAGTAATCCCCTGGGCCCACAGTAACAGTGAGAGAGAGAGAGAGAGACCAGCTCACCTACAGTAATCCCCTGGGCCCACAGTAACAGTGGGAGAGACCAGCTCACCTACAGTAATCTCCTGGGCCCACACTGACAGTGTGAGAGACCAGCTCACCTACAGTAATCCCCTGGGCACACAGTAACAGTGAGAGAGACCAGCTCACCTACAGTAATCTCCTGGGCCCACAGTAACAGTGAGAGAGAGACCAACTCACCTACAGTAATCCCCTGGGCCCACAGTAACAGTGAGAGAGACCAGCTCACCTACAGTAATCCCCTGGACCCACAGTAACAGTGAGAGAGACCAGCTCACCTACAGTAATCCCCTCGACCCACAGTGACAGTGAGAGAGACCAGCTCACCTACAGTAGTCCCCTGGGCCCACAGTAGCAGTGAGAGAGACCAGCTCACCTACAGTAATCCCCTGGGCCCACAGTAACAGTGAGAGAGACCAGCTCACCTACAGTAGTCCCCTGGGCCCACAATAACAGTGAGAGAGACCAGCTCACCTACAGTAATCCCCTGGGCCCACAGTAACAGTGAGAGAGACCAGCTCACCTACAGTAATCCCCTGGGCCCACAGTAACAGTGAGAGAGAGAGAGAGAGAGAGAGACCAGCTCACCTACAGTAATCCCCTGGGCCCACAGTAACAGTGAGAGAGACCAGCTCACCTACAGTAATCCCCTGGGCCCACAGTAACAGTGAGAGAGACCAGCTCACCTACAGTAATCCCCTGGGCCCACAGTAACAGTGAGAGAGAGAGAGAGAGAGACCAGCTCACCTACAGTAATCTCCTGGGCCCACAGTAACAGTGTGAGAGACCAGCTCACCTACAGTAATCTCCTGGGCCCACAGAGACAGTGTGAGAGACCAGCTCACCTACAGTAATCCCCTGGGCACACAGTAACAGTGAGAAAGACCAGCTCACCTACAGTAATCCCCTGGGCCCACAGCAACAGTGAGAGAGAAAGACCAGCTCACCTACAGTTATCCCCTGGGCCCACAGTAACACTGAGGGAGTCCAGCTCCACCTACAGTAATCTCCTGGGCCCACAGTAACAGTGTGAGAGACCAGCTCACCTACAGTAATCCCCTTCCCCCCTCAGTGATAGTGAGAGAGACCAGCTCAACCTACAGTAATCCCCTGGGCCCACAGTAACAGTGAGAGAGACCAGCTCACCTACAGTAATCCCTTTGGCCCACTGTAACAGTGAGAGAGAGACCAGCTCACCTACAGTAATCCCCTGGGCCCACAGTGACAGTGAGAGAGACCAGCTCACCTACAGCAATCTCCTGGGCCCACAGTAACAGTGAGAGAGACCAGCTCACCCACAGTAATCCCCTGGGCCCACAGTAACAGTGAGAGAGAGAGAGAGAGACCAGCTCACCTACAGTAATCCCCTGGGCCCACAGTAACAGTGGGAGAGACCAGCTCACCTACAGTAATCTCCTGGGCCCACAGTGACAGTGTGAGAGACCAGCTCACCTACAGTAATCCCCTGGGCACACAGTAACAGTGAGAGAGACCAGCTCACCTACAGTAATCCCCTGGGCCCACAGTAACAGTGTGAGAGACCAGCTCACCTACAGTAGTCCCCTGGGCGCACAGTAACAATGAGAGAGACCAGCTCACCTACAGTAATCCCCTGGGCCCACAGTAACAGTGAGAGAGACCAGCTCACCTACAGTAGTCCCCTGGGCCCACAGTAACAGTGAGAGAGACCAGCTCCCCTACAGTAATCCCCTGGGCCCACAGTGACAGTGAGAGAGACCAGCTCACCTACAGTAATCCCCTGGGCCCACAGTGACAGTGAGAGAGACCAGCTCACCTACAGTAATTCCCTGGACCCACAGTAACAGTGAGAGAGACCAGCTCACCTACAGTAATCCCCTTGACCGACAGTAACAGTGAGAGACACCAGCTCACCTACAGTAATCCCCTGGGCCCACAGTAACAGTGAGAGAGACCAGCTCACCTACAGTAATCGCCTTGGCCCACAGTAACAGTGAGAGAGACCAGCTCACATACAGTAATACTCTGGGCACACAGTAACAGTGAGAGAGACCAGCTCACCTACAGTAATCCCCTGGGCTCACAGTACCAGTGAGAGAGACCAGCTCACCTACAGTAATCCCCTGGACCCACAGTAACAGTGAGTGAGACCAGCTCACCTACAGTAATTCCCTGGACCCACAGTAACAGTGAGAGAGACCAGCTCACCTACAGTAATCCCCTGGACCCACAGTAACAGTGAGTGAGACCAGCTCACCTACAGTAATCCCCTGGACCCACAGTGACAGTGAGAGAGACCAGCTCACCTACAGTAATCCCCTGGGCTCACAGTAACAGTGAGAGAGAGAGAGAGAGAGAGAGAGACCAGCTCACCTTCAGTAATCCCCTGGGCCCACAGTGACAGTGAGAGAGACCAGCTCACCTACAGTAATCACCTGGGCCCACAGTGACAGTCAGAGAGACCAGCTCACCTCCAGTAATCCCCTGGGCCCACAGTAACAGTGTGAGAGACCAGCTCACCTACAGTCGTCCCCTGGGCCCACAGTAACAATGAGAGAGACCAGCTCACCTACAGTAATCCCCTGGGCCCACAGTAACAGTGAGAGAGACCAGCTCACCTACAGTAGTCCCCTGGGCCCACAGTAACAGTGAGAGAGACCAGCTCCCCTACAGTAGTCCCCTGGGCCCACAGTAACAGTGAGAGAGACCAGCTCCCCTACAGTAATCCCCTGGGCCCACAGTAACAGTGAGAGAGACTAGCTCCCCTACAGTAGTCCCCTGGGCCCACAGTAACAGTGAGTGAGAGAGAGAGAGACCAGCTCACCTACAGTAGTCCCCTGGGCCCACAGTAACAGTGAGAGAGACCAGCTCCCCTACAGTAGTCCCCTGGGCCCACAGTAACAGTGAGAGAGACCAGCTCCCCTACAGTAATCCCCTGGGCCCACAGTGACAGTGAGAGAGACTAGCTCCCCTACAGTAGTCCCCTGGGCCCACAGTAACAGTGAGAGAGACCAGCTCACCTACAGTAGTCCCCTGGGCCCACAGTAACAGTGAGAGAGACCAGCTCACCTACAGTAATCCCCTGGGCCCACAGTAACAGTGAGAGAGACCAGCTCCCCTACAGTAATCCACTGGGCCCACAGTGACAGTTTGAGAGACCAGCTCACCTACAGTAATCCCCTAGGCCCACAGTAACAGTGAGAGAGTCCAGCTCACCTACAGTAATCCCGTGGACCCACATTAACAATGAGAGAGACGAGCTCACCTCCAGTAGTCCCCTGGGCCCACAGTAACAGTGAGATAGACCAGCTCACCTCCAGTAATCCCCTGGGCCCACAGTAACAGTGTGAGAGACCAGCTCACCTACAGTAGTCCCCTGGGCCCACAGTAACAATGAGAGAGACCAGCTCACCTACAGTAATCCCCTGGGCCCACAGTAACAGTGAGAGAGACCAGCTCTCCTACAGTAGTCCCCTGGGCCCACAGTAACAGTGAGAGAGACCAGCTCCCCTACAGTAATCCCCTGGGCCCACAGTGACAGTGAGAGAGACCAGCTCACCTACAGTAATCCCCTGGGCCCACAGTGACAGTGAGAGAGACCAGCTCACCTACAGTAATCCCCTGGACCCACAGTAACAGTGAGAGAGACCAGCTCACCTACAGTAATCCCCTTGACCGACAGTAACAGTGAGAGACACCAGCTCACCTACAGTAATCCCCTGGACCCACACTAACAATGAGAGAGACGAGCTCCCCTACAGTAATCCCCTGGGCCCACAGTAACAGTGTGAGAGACCAGCTCACCTACAGTAATCGCCTTGGCCCACAGTAACAGTGAGAGAGACCAGCTCACATACAGTAATACTCTGGGCACACAGTAACAGTGAGAGAGACCAGCTCACCTACAGTAATCCACTGGGCTCACAGTACCAGTGAGAGAGACCAGCTCACCTACAGTAATCCCCTGGACCCACAGTAACAGTGAGTGAGACCAGCTCACCTACAGTAATCCCCTGGACCAACAGTAACAGTGAGAGAGACCAGCTCACCTACAGTAATCCCCTGGACCCACAGTAACAGTGAGTGAGACCAGCTCACCTACAGTAATCCCCTGGACCCACAGTGACAGTGAGAGAGACCAGCTCACCTACAGTAATCCCCTGGGCTCACAGTAACAGTGAGAGAGAGAGAGAGAGAGAGAGAGAGACCAGCTCACCTACAGTAATCCCCTGGGCCCACAGTGACAGTGAGAGAGACCAGCTCACCTACAGTAATCCCCTGGGCCCACAGTAACAGTGAGAGAGAGAGAGAGAGACCAGCTCACCTACAGTAATCCCCTGGGCCCACAGTGACAGTGAGAGAGACCAGCTCACCTACAGTAATCTCCTGGGCCCACAGTAACAGTGAGAGAGACCAGCTCACCTACAGTAATCCCCTGGGCCCACAGTAACAGTGAGAGAGAGAGAGAGAGACCAGCTCACCTACAGTAATCCCCTGGGCCCACAGTAACAGTGGGAGAGACCAGCTCACCTACAGTAATCTCCTGGGCCCACAGTGACAGTGTGAGAGACCAGCTCACCTACAGTAATCCCCTGGGCACACAGTAACAGTGAGAGAGACCAGCTCACCTACAGTAATCCCCTGGGCACACAGTAACAGTGAGAAAGACCAGCTCACCTACAGTAATCCCCTGGGCCCACAGCAACAGTGAGAGAGAAAGACCAGCTCACCTACAGTTATCCCCTGGGCCCACAGTAACACTGAGGGAGTCCAGCTCCACCTACAGTAATCTCCTGGGCCCACAGTAACAGTGTGAGAGACCAGCTCAACCTACAGTAATCCCGTGGGTCCACAGTAACAGTGAGAGAGACCAGCTCACCTACAGTAATCCCCTTCCCCCCTCAGTGATAGTGAGAGAGACCAGCTCAACCTACAGTAATCCCCTGGGCCCACAGTAACAGTGAGAGAGACCAGCTCACCTACAGTAATCCCTTTGGCCCACTGTAACAGTGAGAGAGAGACCAGCTCACCTACAGTAATCCCCTGGGCCCACAGTGACAGTGAGAGAGACCAGCTCACCTACAGTAATCTCCTGGGCCCACAGTAACAGTGAGAGAGACCAGCTCACCTACAGTAATCCCCTGGGCCCACAGTAACAGTGAGAGAGAGAGAGAGAGACCAGCTCACCTACAGTAATCCCCTGGGCCCACAGTAACAGTGGGAGAGACCAGCTCACCTACAGTAATCTCCTGGGCCCACAGTGACAGTGTGAGAGACCAGCTCACCTACAGTAATCCCCTGGGCACACAGTAACAGTGAGAGAGACCAGCTCACCTACAGTAATCCCCTGGGCCCACAGTAACAGTGTGAGAGACCAGCTCACCTACAGTAGTCCCCTGGGCGCACAGTAACAATGAGAGAGACCAGCTCACCTACAGTAATCCCCTGGGCCCACAGTAACAGTGAGAGAGACCAGCTCACCTACAGTAGTCCCCTGGGCCCACAGTAACAGTGAGAGAGACCAGCTCACCTACAGTAATCCCCTGGGCCCACAGTGACAGTGAGAGAGACCAGCTCACCTACAGTAATCCCCTGGACCCACAGTAACAGTGAGAGAGACCAGCTCACCTACAGTAATCCCCTTGACCGACAGTAACAGTGAGAGACACCAGCTCACCTAGAGTAATCCCCTGGGCCCACAGTAACAGTGAGAGAGACCAGCTCACCTACAGTAATCGCCTTGGCCCACAGTAACAGTGAGAGAGACCAGCTCACATACAGTAATACTCTGGGCACACAGTAACAGTGAGAGAGACCAGCTCACCTACAGTAATCCCCTGGGCTCACAGTACCAGTGAGAGAGACCAGCTCACCTACAGTAATCCCCTGGACCCACAGTAACAGTGAGTGAGACCAGCTCACCTACAGTAATTCCCTGGACCCACAGTAACAGTGAGAGAGACCAGCTCACCTACAGTAATCCCCTGGACCCACAGTAACAGTGAGTGAGACCAGCTCACCTACAGTAATCCCCTGGACCCACAGTGACAGTGAGAGAGACCAGCTCACCTACAGTAATCCCCTGGGCTCACAGTAACAGTGAGAGAGAGAGAGAGAGAGAGAGAGACCAGCTCACCTTCAGTAATCCCCTGGGCACACAGTAACAGTGAGAGAGACCAGCTCACCTACAGTAATCCCCTGGGCACACAGTAACAGTGAGAAAGACCAGCTCACCTACAGTAATCCCCTGGGCCCACAGCAACAGTGAGAGAGAAAGACCAGCTCACCTACAGTTATCCCCTGGGCCCACAGTAACACTGAGGGAGTCCAGCTCCACCTACAGTAAT
The DNA here is from genome assembly GCF_047496795.1 of Chiloscyllium punctatum. NCBI lineage: Eukaryota > Metazoa > Chordata > Chondrichthyes > Orectolobiformes > Hemiscylliidae > Chiloscyllium > Chiloscyllium punctatum. The sequence goes on from NC_092741.1 coordinate 5,317,462, forward strand.
CTCCTGGGCCCACAGTAACAGTGTGAGAGACCAGCTCAACCTACAGTAATCCCGTGGGTCCACAGTAACAGTGAGAGAGACCAGCTCACCTACAGTAATCCCCTGGGCACACAGTAACAGTGAGAAAGACCAGCTCACCTACAGTAATCCCCTGGGCCCACAGCAACAGTGAGAGAGAAAGACCAGCTCACCTACAGTTATCCCCTGGGCCCACAGTAACACTGAGGGAGTCCAGCTCCACCTACAGTAATCTCCTGGGCCCACAGTAACAGTGTGAGAGACCAGCTCAACCTACAGTAATCCCGTGGGTCCACAGTAACAGTGAGAGAGACCAGCTCACCTACAGTAATCCCCTTCCCCCCTCAGTGATAGTGAGAGAGACCAGCTCAACCTACAGTAATCCCCTGGGCCCACAGTAACAGTGAGAGAGACCAGCTCACCTACAGTAATCCCTTTGGCCCACTGTAACAGTGAGAGAGAGACCAGCTCACCTACAGTAATCCCCTGGGCCCACAGTGACAGTGAGAGAGACCAGCTCACCTACAGTAATCTCCTGGGCCCACAGTAACAGTGAGAGAGACCAGCTCACCTACAGTAATCCCCTGGGCCCACAGTAACAGTGAGAGAGAGAGAGAGAGACCAGCTCACCTACAGTAATCCCCTGGGCCCACAGTAACAGTGGGAGAGACCAGCTCACCTACAGTAATCTCCTGGGCCCACAGTGACAGTGTGAGAGACCAGCTCACCTACAGTAATCCCCTGGGCACACAGTAACAGTGAGAGAGACCAGCTCACCTACAGTAATCCCCTGGGCCCACAGTAACAGTGTGAGAGACCAGCTCACCTACAGTAGTCCCCTGGGCGCACAGTAACAATGAGAGAGACCAGCTCACCTACAGTAATCCCCTGGGCCCACAGTAACAGTGAGAGAGACCAGCTCACCTACAGTAGTCCCCTGGGCCCACAGTAACAGTGAGAGAGACCAGCTCACCTACAGTAATCCCCTGGGCCCACAGTGACAGTGAGAGAGACCAGCTCACCTACAGTAATCCCCTGGACCCACAGTAACAGTGAGAGAGACCAGCTCACCTACAGTAATCCCCTTGACCGACAGTAACAGTGAGAGACACCAGCTCACCTAGAGTAATCCCCTGGGCCCACAGTAACAGTGAGAGAGACCAGCTCACCTACAGTAATCGCCTTGGCCCACAGTAACAGTGAGAGAGACCAGCTCACATACAGTAATACTCTGGGCACACAGTAACAGTGAGAGAGACCAGCTCACCTACAGTAATCCCCTGGGCTCACAGTACCAGTGAGAGAGACCAGCTCACCTACAGTAATCCCCTGGACCCACAGTAACAGTGAGTGAGACCAGCTCACCTACAGTAATTCCCTGGACCCACAGTAACAGTGAGAGAGACCAGCTCACCTATAGTAATCCCCTGGACCCACAGTAACAGTGAGTGAGACCAGCTCACCTACAGTAATCCCCTGGACCCACAGTGACAGTGAGAGAGACCAGCTCACCTACAGTAATCCCCTGGGCTCACAGTAACAGTGAGAGAGAGAGAGAGAGAGAGAGAGACCAGCTCACCTTCAGTAATCCCCTGGGCCCACAGTGACAGTGAGAGAGACCAGCTCACCTACAGTAATCACCTGGGCCCACAGTGACAGTCAGAGAGACCAGCTCACCTCCAGTAATCCCCTGGGCCCACAGTAACAGTGTGAGAGACCAGCTCACCTACAGTCGTCCCCTGGGCCCACAGTAACAATGAGAGAGACCAGCTCACCTACAGTAATCCCCTGGGCCCACAGTAACAGTGAGAGAGACCAGCTCCCCTACAGTAGTCCCCTGGGCCCACAGTAACAGTGAGAGAGACCAGCTCCCCTACAGTAATCCCCTGGGCCCACAGTGACAGTGAGAGAGACCAGCTCACCTCCAGTAATCCCCTGGGCCAACAGTGACAGTGAGAGAGACCAGCTCACCTACAGTAATCCCCTGGGCCCACAGTAACAGTGAGAGAGACCAGCTCACCTACAGTAATCCCCTGGACCCACAGTAACAGTGAGAGAGACCAGCTCACCTACAGTAATCCCCTGGGCCCACAGTAACAGTGAGAGAGACCAGCTCACCTACAGTAATCCCCTGGGCCCACAGTGACAGTGAGAGAGACTAGCTCCCCTACAGTAGTCCCCTGGGCCCACAGTAACAGTGAGAGAGACTAGCTCCCCTACAGTAATCCCCTGGGCCCACAGTAACAGTGAGAGAGACCAGCTCCCCTACAGTAATCCACTGGGCCCACAGTGACAGTTTGAGAGACCAGCTCACCTACAGTAATCCCCTGGGCCCACAGTGACAGTGAGAGAGACCAGCTCACCTACAGTAATCCCCTGGACCCACACTAACAATGAGAGAGACCAGCTCCCCTACAGTAATCCCCTGGGCCCACAGTAACAGTGTGGGAGAGAGACCAGCTCACCTACAGTAATCCCCTTGACCGACAGTAACAGTGAGAGACACCAGCTCACCTACAGTAATCCCCTGGACCCACACTAACAATGAGAGAGACGAGCTCCCCTACAGTAATCCCCTGGGCCCACAGTAACAGTGTGAGAGACCAGCTCACCTACAGTAATCGCCTTGGCCCACAGTAACAGTGAGAGAGACCAGCTCACATACAGTAATACTCTGGGCACACAGTAACAGTGAGAGAGACCAGCTCACCTACAGTAATCCACTGGGCTCACAGTACCAGTGAGAGAGACCAGCTCACCTACAGTAATCCCCTGGACCCACAGTAACAGTGAGTGAGACCAGCTCACCTACAGTAATCTCCTGGGCCCACAGTAACAGTGAGAGAGACCAGCTCACCTACAGTAATCCCCTGGGCCCACAGTAACAGTGAGAGAGACCAGCTCACCTACAGTAATCTCCTGGGCCCACAGTAACAGTGAGAGAGACCAGCTCACCTACAGTAATCCCCTGGGCCCACAGTAACAGTGAGAGAGAGAGAGAGAGACCAGCTCACCTACAGTAATCCCCTGGGCCCACAGTAACAGTGGGAGAGACCAGCTCACCTACAGTAATCTCCTGGGCCCACAGTGACAGTGTGAGAGACCAGCTCACCTACAGTAATCCCCTGGGCACACAGTAACAGTGAGAGAGACCAGCTCACCTACAGTAATCTCCTGGGCCCACAGTAACAGTGAGAGAGAGACCAACTCACCTACAGTAATCCCCTGGGCCCACAGTAACAGTGAGAGAGACCAGCTCACCTACAGTAATCCCCTGGACCCACAGTAACAGTGAGAGAGACCAGCTCACCTACAGTAATCCCCTCGACCCACAGTGACAGTGAGAGAGACCAGCTCACCTACAGTAGTCCCCTGGGCCCACAGTAGCAGTGAGAGAGACCAGCTCACCTACAGTAATCCCCTGGGCCCACAGTAACAGTGAGAGAGACCAGCTCACCTACAGTAGTCCCCTGGGCCCACAATAACAGTGAGAGAGACCAGCTCACCTACAGTAATCCCCTGGGCCCACAGTAACAGTGAGAGAGACCAGCTCACCTACAGTAATCCCCTGGGCCCACAGTAACAGTGAGAGAGAGAGAGAGAGAGAGAGACCAGCTCACCTCCAGTAATCCCCTGGGCCCACAGTAACAGTGAGAGAGACCAGCTCACCTACAGTAATCCCCTGGGCCCACAGTAACAGTGAGAGAGACCAGCTCACCTACAGTAATCCCCTGGGCCCACAGTAACAGTGAGAGAGAGAGAGAGAGAGACCAGCTCACCTATAGTAATCTCCTGGGCCCACAGTGACAGTGAGAGAGACCAGCTCACCTACAGTAATCTCCTGGGCCCACAGAGACAGTGTGAGAGACCAGCTCACCTACAGTAATCCCCTGGGCACACAGTAACAGTGAGAAAGACCAGCTCACCTACAGTAATCCCCTGGGCCCACAGCAACAGTGAGAGAGAAAGACCAGCTCACCTACAGTTATCCCCTGGGCCCACAGTAACACTGAGGGAGTCCAGCTCCACCTACAGTAATCTCCTGGGCCCACAGTAACAGTGTGAGAGACCAGCTCAACCTACAGTAATCCCGTGGGTCCACAGTAACAGTGAGAGAGACCAGCTCACCTACAGTAATCCCCTTCCCCCCTCAGTGATAGTGAGAGAGACCAGCTCAACCTACAGTAATCCCCTGGGCCCACAGTAACAGTGAGAGAGACCAGCTCACCTACAGTAATCCCTTTGGCCCACTGTAACAGTGAGAGAGAGACCAGCTCACCTACAGTAATCCCCTGGGCCCACAGTGACAGTGAGAGAGACCAGCTCACCTACAGTAATCTCCTGGGCCCACAGTAACAGTGAGAGAGACCAGCTCACCTACAGTAATCCCCTGGGCCCACAGTAACAGTGAGAGAGAGAGAGAGAGACCAGCTCACCTACAGTAATCCCCTGGGCCCACAGTAACAGTGGGAGAGACCAGCTCACCTACAGTAATCTCCTGGGCCCACAGTGACAGTGTGAGAGACCAGCTCACCTACAGTAATCCCCTGGGCACACAGTAACAGTGAGAGAGACCAGCTCACCTACAGTAATCCCCTGGGCCCACAGTAACAGTGTGAGAGACCAGCTCACCTACAGTAGTCCCCTGGGCGCACAGTAACAATGAGAGAGACCAGCTCACCTACAGTAATCCCCTGGGCCCACAGTAACAGTGAGAGAGACCAGCTCACCTACAGTAGTCCCCTGGGCCCACAGTAACAGTGAGAGAGACCAGCTCCCCTACAGTAATCCCCTGGGCCCACAGTGACAGTGAGAGAGACCAGCTCACCTACAGTAATCCCCTGGGCCCACAGTGACAGTGAGAGAGACCAGCTCACCTACAGTAATCCCCTGGACCCACAGTAACAGTGAGAGAGACCAGCTCACCTACAGTAATCCCCTTGACCGACAGTAACAGTGAGAGACACCAGCTCACCTACAGTAATCCCCTGGGCCCACAGTAACAGTGAGAGAGACCAGCTCACCTACAGTAATCGCCTTGGCCCACAGTAACAGTGAGAGAGACCAGCTCACATACAGTAATACTCTGGGCACACAGTAACAGTGAGAGAGACCAGCTCACCTACAGTAATCCCCTGGGCTCACAGTACCAGTGAGAGAGACCAGCTCACCTACAGTAATCCCCTGGACCCACAGTAACAGTGAGTGAGACCAGCTCACCTACAGTAATTCCCTGGACCCACAGTAACAGTGAGAGAGACCAGCTCACCTACAGTAATCCCCTGGACCCACAGTAACAGTGAGTGAGACCAGCTCACCTACAGTAATCCCCTGGACCCACAGTGACAGTGAGAGAGACCAGCTCACCTACAGTAATCCCCTGGGCTCACAGTAACAGTGAGAGAGAGAGAGAGAGAGAGAGAGACCAGCTCACCTTCAGTAATCCCCTGGGCCCACAGTGACAGTCAGAGAGACCAGCTCACCTACAGTAATCACCTGGGCCCACAGTGACAGTCAGAGAGACCAGCTCACCTCCAGTAATCCCCTGGGCCCACAGTAACAGTGTGAGAGACCAGCTCACCTACAGTCGTCCCCTGGGCCCACAGTAACAATGAGAGAGACCAGCTCACCTACAGTAATCCCCTGGGCCCACAGTAACAGTGAGAGAGACCAGCTCACCTACAGTAGTCCCCTGGGCCCACAGTAACAGTGAGAGAGACCAGCTCCCCTACAGTAGTCCCCTGGGCCCACAGTAACAGTGAGAGAGACCAGCTCCCCTACAGTAATCCCCTGGGCCCACAGTGACAGTGAGAGAGACCAGCTCACCTCCAGTAATCCCCTGGGCCCACAGTGACAGTGAGAGAGACCAGCTCACCTACAGTAATCCCCTGGGCCCACAGTAACAGTGAGAGAGACCAGCTCACCTACAGTAATCGCCTGGACCCACAGTAACAGTGAGAGAGACCAGCTCACCTACAGTAATCCCCTGGGCCCACAGTAACAGTGAGAGAGACCAGCTCACCTACAGTAATCCCCTGGGCCCACAGTGACAGTGAGAGAGACTAGCTCCCCTACAGTAGTCCCCTGGGCCCACAGTAACAGTGAGAGAGACCAGCTCACCTACAGTAGTCCCCTGGGCCCACAGTAACAGTGAGAGAGACCAGCTCACCTACAGTAATCCCCTGGGCCCACAGTAACAGTGAGAGAGACCAGCTCCCCTCCAGTAATCCACTGGGCCCACAGTGACAGTTTGAGAGACCAGCTCACCTACAGTAATCCCCTGGGCCCACAGTGACAGTGAGAGAGACCAGCTCACCTACAGTAATCCCCTGGACCCACACTAACAATGAGAGAGACCAGCTCCCCTACAGTAATCCCCTGGGCCCACAGTAACAGTGTGGGAGAGAGACCAGCTCACCTTCAGTAATCCCCTGGGCCCACAGTAACAGTGAGAGAGACCAGCTCACCTACAGTAATCCCCTGGGCATACAGTGACAGTGAGAGAGAGAGAGAGAGAGACCAGCTCACCTACAGTAATCCCCTGGACCCACAGTAACGGTGAGAGAGACCAGCTCCCCTACAGTAATCTCCTGGGCCCACAGTAACAGTGTGAGAGACCAGCTCACCTACAGTAATCTCCTGGGCCCACAGTAACAGTGAGAGAGACCAGCTCACCTACAGTAATCCCCTGGACCCACAGTGACAGTGAGAGAGACCAGCTCACCTACAGTAATCCCCTGGACCCACAGTAACAGTGAGAGAGACCAGCTCACCTACAGTAATCCCCTGGGCCCACAGTAACAGTGAGAGAGACCAGCTCACCTACAGTAATCCCCTGGACCCAGAGTAACAGTGAGAGAGACCAGCTCACCTACAGTAATCCCCTCAACCCACAGTAACAGTGAGAGAGACCAGCTCACCTACAGTAATCCCCTGGGCCCACAGTAACAGTGTGAGAGACCAGCTCACCTACAGTAATCTCCTGGGCCCACAGTAACAGTGAGAGAGACCAGCTCACCTCCAGTAGTCCCCTGGGCCCACAGTGACAGTGAGAGAGACCAGCTCACCTACAGTAGTCCCCTGGGCCCACAGTAACAGTGAGAGAGACCAGCTCCCCTACAGTAATCCCCTGGGCCCACAGTGACAGTGAGAGAGACCAGCTCCCCTACAGTAATCCCCTGGGCCCACAGTAACAGTGAGAGAGACCAGCTCACCTACAGTAATCCCCTGGGCCCACAGTAACAGTGAGAGAGACCAGCTCCCCTACAGTAATCCCCTGGGCCCACAGTGACAGTGAGAGAGACTAGCTCCCCTACAGTAATCCCCTGGGCCCACAGTAACAGTGAGAGAGACCAGCTCACCTACAGTAATCCCCTAGGCCCACAGTAACAGTGAGAGAGACCAGCTCACCTACAGTAATCCCCTGGGCCCACAGTAACAGTGAGAGAGAGAGACCAGCTCACCTACAGTAATCCCCTGGACCCACAGTAACAGTGAGAGAGACCAGCTCACCTACAGTAATCCCCTGGGCCCACAGTAACAGTGAGAGAGACCAGCTCACCTACAGTAATCCCCTGGGCCCACAGTGACAGTCAGAGAGACCAGCTCACCTCCAGTAATCCCCTGGGCCCACAGTAACAGTGTGAGAGACCAGCTCACCTACAGTAATCCCCTGGGCCCACAGTGACAGTGAGAGAGACTAGCTCCCCTACCGTAATCCCCTGGGCCCACAGTGACAGTGAGAGAGACCAGCTCACCTACAGTAATCCCCTAGGCCCACAGTAACAGTGAGAGAGTCCAGCTCACCTACAGTAATCCCGTGGACTCACATTAACAATGAGAGAGACGAGCTCACCTCCAGTAGTCCCCTGGGCCCACAGTAACAGTGAGATAGACCAGCTCACCTACAGTAATCCCCTGGGCCCACAGTAACAGTGAGAGAGACCAGCTCACCTACAGTAATCCCCTGGACCCACCGTAACAGTGAGAGAGACCAGCTCACCTACAGTAATCCCGTGGACCCACATTAACAATGAGAGAGACGAGCTCCCTACAGTAATCCCCTGGGCCCACAGTAACAGTGAGAGAGACCAGCTCACCTACAGTAATCACCTGGGCCCACAGTGACAGTCAGAGAGACCAGCTCACCTCCAGTAATCCCCTGGGCCCACAGTAACAGTGTGAGAGACCAGCTCACCTACAGTAATCCCCTGGGCCCACAGTAACAATGAGAGAGACCAGCTCACCTACAGTAATCCCCTGGGCCCACAGTAACAGTGAGAGAGACCAGCTCTCCTACAGTAGTCCCCTGGGCCCACAGTAACAGTGAGAGAGACCAGCTCCCCTACAGTAATCCCCTGGGCCCACAGTGACAGTGAGAGAGACCAGCTCACCTACAGTAATCCCCTGGGCCCACAGTGACAGTGAGAGAGACCAGCTCACCTACAGTAATCCCCTGGACCCACAGTAACAGTGAGAGAGACCAGCTCACCTACAGTAATCCCCTTGACCGACAGTAACAGTGAGAGACACCAGCTCACCTACAGTAATCCCCTGGACCCACACTAACAATGAGAGAGACGAGCTCCCCTACAGTAATCCCCTGGGCCCACAGTAACAGTGTGAGAGACCAGCTCACCTACAGTAATCGCCTTGGCCCACAGTAACAGTGAGAGAGACCAGCTCACATACAGTAATACTCTGGGCACACAGTAACAGTGAGAGAGACCAGCTCACCTACAGTAATCCCCTGGGCTCACAGTACCAGTGAGAGAGACCAGCTCACCTACAGTAATCCCCTGGACCCACAGTAACAGTGAGTGAGACCAGCTCACCTACAGTAATCCCCTGGACCCACAGTAACAGTGAGAGAGACCAGCTCACCTACAGTAATCCCCTGGACCCACAGTAACAGTGAGTGAGACCAGCTCACCTACAGTAATCCCCTGGACCCACAGTGACAGTGAGAGAGACCAGCTCACCTACAGTAATCCCCTGGGCTCACAGTAACAGTGAGAGAGAGAGAGAGAGAGAGAGAGACCAGCTCACCTACAGTAATCCCCTGGGCCCACAGTGACAGTGAGAGAGACCAGCTCACCTACAGTAATCCCCTGGGCCCACAGTAACAGTGAGAGAGAGAGAGAGAGACCAGCTCACCTACAGTAATCCCCTGGGCCCACAGTGACAGTGAGAGAGACCAGCTCACCTACAGTAATCTCCTGGGCCCACAGTAACAGTGAGAGAGACCAGCTCACCTACAGTAATCCCCTGGGCCCACAGTAACAGTGAGAGAGAGAGAGAGAGAGACCAGCTCACCTACAGTAATCCCCTGGGCCCACAGTAACAGTGGGAGAGACCAGCTCACCTACAGTAATCTCCTGGGCCCACAGTGACAGTGTGAGAGACCAGCTCACCTACAGTAATCCCCTGGGCACACAGTAACAGTGAGAGAGACCAGCTCACCTACAGTAATCTCCTGGGCCCACAGTAACAGTGAGAGAGAGACCAACTCACCTACAGTAATCCCCTGGGCCCACAGTAACAGTGAGAGAGACCAGCTCACCTACAGTAATCCCCTGGACCCACAGTAACAGTGAGAGAGACCAGCTCACCTACAGTAATCCCCTCGACCCACAGTGACAGTGAGAGAGACCAGCTCACCTACAGTAGTCCCCTGGGCCCACAGTAGCAGTGAGAGAGACCAGCTCACCTACAGTAATCCCCTGGGCCCACAGTAACAGTGAGAGAGACCAGCTCACCTACAGTAGTCCCCTGGGCCCACAATAACAGTGAGAGAGACTAGCTCACCTACAGTAATCCCCTGGGCCCACAGTAACAGTGAGAGAGACCAGCTCACCTACAGTAATCCCCTGGGCCCACAGTAACAGTGAGAGAGAGAGAGAGAGAGAGAGACCAGCTCACCTACAGTAATCCCCTGGGCCCACAGTAACAGTGAGAGAGACCAGCTCACCTACAGTAATCCCCTGGGCCCACAGTAACAGTGAGAGAGACCAGCTCACCTACAGTAATCCCCTGGGCCCACAGTAACAGTGAGAGAGAGAGAGAGAGAGACCAGCTCACCTACAGTAATCTCCTGGGCCCACAGTAACAGTGTGAGAGACCAGCTCACCTACAGTAATCTCCTGGGCCCACAGAGACAGTGTGAGAGACCAGCTCACCTACAGTAATCCCCTGGGCACACAGTAACAGTGAGAAAGACCAGCTCACCTACAGTAATCCCCTGGGCCCACAGCAACAGTGAGAGAGAAAGACCAGCTCACCTACAGTTATCCCCTGGGCCCACAGTAACACTGAGGGAGTCCAGCTCCACCTACAGTAATCTCCTGGGCCCACAGTAACAGTGTGAGAGACCAGCTCAACCTACAGTAATCCCGTGGGTCCACAGTAACAGTGAGAGAGACCAGCTCACCTACAGTAATCCCCTTCCCCCCTCAGTGATAGTGAGAGAGACCAGCTCAACCTACAGTAATCCCCTGGGCCCACAGTAACAGTGAGAGAGACCAGCTCACCTACAGTAATCCCTTTGGCCCACTGTAACAGTGAGAGAGAGACCAGCTCACCTACAGTAATCCCCTGGGCCCACAGTGACAGTGAGAGAGACCAGCTCACCTACAGTAATCTCCTGGGCCCACAGTAACAGTGAGAGAGACCAGCTCACCTACAGTAATCCCCTGGGCCCACAGTAACAGTGAGAGAGAGAGAGAGAGACCAGCTCACCTACAGTAATCCCCTGGGCCCACAGTAACAGTGGGAGAGACCAGCTCACCTACAGTAATCTCCTGGGCCCACAGTGACAGTGTGAGAGACCAGCTCACCTACAGTAATCCCCTGGGCACACAGTAACAGTGAGAGAGACCAGCTCACCTACAGTAATCCCCTGGGCCCACAGTAACAGTGTGAGAGACCAGCTCACCTACAGTAGTCCCCTGGGCGCACAGTAACAATGAGAGAGACCAGCTCACCTACAGTAATCCCCTGGGCCCACAGTAACAGTGAGAGAGACCAGCTCACCTACAGTAGTCCCCTGGGCCCACAGTAACAGTGAGAGAGACCAGCTCCCCTACAGTAATCCCCTGGGCCCACAGTGACAGTGAGAGAGACCAGCTCACCTACAGTAATCCCCTGGGCCCACAGTGACAGTGAGAGAGACCAGCTCACCTACAGTAATCCCCTGGACCCACAGTAACAGTGAGAGAGACCAGCTCACCTACAGTAATCCCCTTGACCGACAGTAACAGTGAGAGACACCAGCTCACCTACAGTAATCCCCTGGGCCCACAGTAACAGTGAGAGAGACCAGCTCACCTACAGTAATCGCCTTGGCCCACAGTAACAGTGAGAGAGACCAGCTCACATACAGTAATACTCTGGGCACACAGTAACAGTGAGAGAGACCAGCTCACCTACAGTAATCCCCTGGGCTCACAGTACCAGTGAGAGAGACCAGCTCACCTACAGTAATCCCCTGGACCCACAGTAACAGTGAGTGAGACCAGCTCACCTACAGTAATTCCCTGGACCCACAGTAACAGTGAGAGAGACCAGCTCACCTACAGTAATCCCCTGGACCCACAGTAACAGTGAGTGAGACCAGCTCACCTACAGTAATCCCCTGGACCCACAGTGACAGTGAGAGAGACCAGCTCACCTACAGTAATCCCCTGGGCTCACAGTAACAGTGAGAGAGAGAGAGAGAGAGAGAGAGAGACCAGCTCACCTTCAGTAATCCCCTGGGCCCACAGTGACAGTGAGAGAGACCAGCTCACCTACAGTAATCCCCTGGGCCCACAGTAACAGTGAGAGAGAGAGAGAGAGAGACCAGCTCACCTACAGTAATCCCCTGGGCCCACAGTGACAGTGAGAGAGACCAGCTCACCTACATTAATCTCCTGGGCCCACAGTAACAGTGAGAGAGACCAGCTCACCTACAGTAATCCCCTGGGCCCACAGTAACAGTGAGAGAGAGAGAGAGAGACCAGCTCACCTACAGTAATCCCCTGGGCCCACAGTAACAGTGGGAGAGACCAGCTCACCTACAGTAATCTCCTGGGCCCACAGTGATAGTGTGAGAGACCAGCTCACCTACAGTAATCCCCTGGGCACACAGTAACAGTGAGAGAGACCAGCTCACCTACAGTAATCTCCTGGGCCCACAGTAACAGTGAGAGAGAGACCAACTCACCTACAGTAATCCCCTGGGCCCACAGTAACAGTGAGAGAGACCAGCTCACCTACAGTAATCCCCTGGACCCACAGTAACAGTGAGAGAGACCAGTTCACCTACAGTAATCCCCTCGACCCACAGTGACAGTGAGAGAGACCAGCTCACCTACAGTAGTCCCCTGGGCCCACAGTAGCAGTGAGAGAGACCAGCTCACCTACAGTAATCCCCTGGGCCCACAGTAACAGTGAGAGAGACCAGCTCACCTACAGTAGTCCCCTGGGCCCACAATAACAGTGAGAGAGACCAGCTCACCTACAGTAATCCCCTGGGCCCACAGTAACAGTGAGAGAGACCAGCTCACCTACAGTAATCCCCTGGGCCCACAGTAACAGTGAGAGAGACCAGCTCACCTACAGTAATCCCCTGGGCCCACAGTAACAGTGAGAGAGAGAGAGAGAGAGAGAGACCAGCTCACCTACAGTAATCTCCTGGGCCCACAGTAACAGTGTGAGAGACCAGCTCACCTACAGTAATCTCCTGGGCCCACAGAGACAGTGTGAGAGACCAGCTCACCTACAGTAATCCCCTGGGCACACAGTAACAGTGAGAGAGACCAGCTCACCTATAGTAATCCCCTGGGCCCACAGCAACAGTGAGATAGAAAGACCAGCTCACCTACAGTTATCCCCTGGGCCCACAGTAACACTGAGGGAGTCCAGCTCCACCTACAGTAATCTCCTGGGCCCACAGTAACAGTGTGAGAGACCAGCTTAACCTACAGTAATCCCGTGGGTCCACAGTAACAGTGAGAGAGACCAGCTCACCTACAGTAATCCCCTTCCCCCCTCAGTGATAGTGAGAGAGACCAGCTCAACCTACAGTAATCCCCTGGGCCCACAGTAACAGTGAGAGAGACCAGCTCACCTACAGTAATCCCTTTGGCCCACTGTAACAGTGAGAGAGAGACCAGCTCACCTACAGTAATCCCCTGGGCCCACAGTGACAGTGAGAGAGACCAGCTCACCTACAGTAATCTCCTGGGCCCACAGTAACAGTGAGAGAGACCAGCTCACCTACAGTAATCCCCTGGGCCCACAGTAACAGTGAGAGAGAGAGAGAGAGACCAGCTCACCTACAGTAATCCCCTGGGCCCACAGTAACAGTGGGAGAGAGCAGCTCACCTACAGTAATCTCCTGGGCCCACAGTGACAGTGTGAGAGACCAGCTCACCTACAGTAATCCCCTGGGCACACAGTAACAGTGAGAGAGACCAGCTCACCTACAGTAATCTCCTGGGCCCACAGTAACAGTGAGAGAGAGACCAACTCACCTACAGTAATCCCCTGGGCCCACAGTAACAGTGAGAGAGACCAGCTCACCTACAGTAATCCCCTGGACCCACAGTAACAGTGAGAGAGACCAGCTCAGCTACAGTAATCCCCTCGACCCACAGTGACAGTGAGAGAGACCAGCTCACCTACAGTAGTCCCCTGGGCCCACAGTAGCAGTGAGAGAGACCAGCTCACCTACAGTAATCCCCTGGGCCCACAGTAACAGTGAGAGAGACCAGCTCACCTACAGTAGTCCCCTGGGCCCACAATAACAGTGAGAGAGACCAGCTCACCTACAGTAATCCCCTGGGCCCACAGTAACAGTGAGAGAGACCAGCTCACCTACAGTAATCCCCTGGGCCCACAGTAACAGTGAGAGAGAGAGAGAGAGAGAGAGAGACCAGCTCACCTACAGTAATCCCCTGGGCCCACAGTAACAGTGAAAGAGACCAGCTCACCTACAGTAATCCCCTGGGCCCACAGTAACAGTGAGAGAGACCAGCTCACCTACAGTAATCCCCTGGGCCCACAGTAACAGTGAGAGAGAGAGAGAGAGAGACCAGCTCACCTACAGTAATCTCCTGGGCCCACAGTAACAGTGTGAGAGACAAGCTCACCTACAGTAATCTCCTGGGCCCACAGAGACAGTGTGAGAGACCAGCTCACCTACAGTAATCTCCTGGGCCCACAGAGACAGTGTGAGAGACCAGCTCACCTACAGTAATCCCCTGGGCACACAGTAACAGTGTGAGAGACCAGCTCACCTACAGTAATCCCCTGGGCCCACAGTAACAGTGAGAAAGACCAGCTCACCTACAGTAATCCCCTGGGCCCACAGCAACAGTGAGAGAGAGAGACCAGCTCACCTACAGTTATCCCCTGGGCCCACAGTAACACTGAGGGAGTCCAGCTCTACCTACAGTAATCTCCTGGGCCCACAGTAACAGTGTGAGAGACCAGCTCAACCTACAGTAATCCCGTGGGTCCACAGTAACAGTGAGAGAGACCAGCTCACCTACAGTAATCCCCTTCCCCCCTCAGTGATAGTGAGAGAGACCAGCTCAACCTACAGTAATCCCCTGGCCCACAGTAACAGTGAGAGAGACCAGCTCACCTACAGTAATCCCTTTGGCCCACTGTAACAGTGAGAGAGAGACCAGCTCACCTACAGTAATCCCCTGGGCCCACAGTAACAGTGAGAGAGACCAGCTCACCTACAGTAATCCCCTGGGCCCACAGTAACAGCGAGAGAGACCAGCTCACCTACAGTCATCCCCTGGGCCCACAGTAACAGTGAGAGAGACCAGCTCACCTACAGTAATCCCCTGGGCCCACAGTAATAGTGAGAGAGACCAGCTCACCTACAGTAATCCCCTGGGCCCACAGTAACAGTGAGAGAGACCAGCTCACCTACAGTAATCCCCTGGGCCCACGTAACAGTGAGAGAGAGAGAGAGAGAGAGAGACCAGCTCACTTACAGTAATCCCCTGGGCCCACAGTAACAGTGAGAGAGAGAGAGAGAGAGCAGCTCACCTACAGTAATCCCCTGGGCCCATAGTAACAGTGTGAGAGACCAGCTCACCTACAGTAATCCCCTGGACCCACAGTAACAGTGAGAGAGACCAGCTCACCTAGAGTAATCCCCTGGACCCACAGTAACAGTGAGAGAGACCAGCTCACCTACAGTAATCCCCTGGACCCACAGTGACAGTGAGAGAAACCAGCTCACCTACAGTAGTCCCCTGGGCCCACAGTAACAGTGAGAGAGACCAGCTCACCTACAGTAATCCCCTGGGCCCACAGTAACAGTGAGAGATACCAGCTCACCTACAGTAATCCCCTGGGCCCACAGTGACAGTGAGAGAGACCAGCTCACCTACAGTAATCCCCTGGGCCCACAGTAACAGTGAGAGAGACCAGCTCACCTACAGTAATCCCCTGGGCCCACAGTAACAGTGAGAGAGAGAGAGAGAGACCAGCTCACCTACAGTAATCCCCTGGGCCCACAGTGACAGTGAGAGAGACCAGCTCACCTACAGTAGTCCCCTGGGCCCACAGTAACAGTGAGAGAGACCAGCTCCCCTACAGTAATCCCCTGGGCCCACAGTGACAGTGAGAGAGACCAGCTCCCCTACAGTAATCCCCTGGGCCCACAGTAACAGTGAGAGAGAGAGAGAGAGACCAGCTCACCTTCAGTAATCCCCTGGGCCCACAGTAACAGTGAGAAAGACCAGCTCACCTACAGTAATCCCCTGGGCCCACAGCAACAGTGAGAGAGAGAGACCAGCTCACCTACAGTTATCCCCTGGGCCCACAGTAACACTGAGGGAGTCCAGCTCTACCTACAGTAATCTCCTGGGCCCACAGTAACAGTGTGAGAGACCAGCTCAACCTACAGTAATCCCGTGGGTCCACAGTAACAGTGAGAGAGACCAGCTCACCTACAGTAATCCCCTTCCCCCCTCAGTGATAGTGAGAGAGACCAGCTCAACCTACAGTAATCCCCTGGCCCACAGTAACAGTGAGAGAGACCAGCTCACCTACAGTAATCCCTTTGGCCCACTGTAACAGTGAGAGAGAGACCAGCTCACCTACAGTAATCCCCTGGGCCCACAGTAACAGTGAGAGAGACCAGCTCACCTACAGTAATCCCCTGGGCCCACAGTAACAGCGAGAGAGACCAGCTCACCTACAGTCATCCCCTGGGCCCACATTAACAGTGAGAGAGACGAGCTCACCTACAGTAATCCCCTGGGCCCACAGTAATAGTGAGAGAGACCAGCTCACCTACAGTAATCCCCTGGGCCCACGTAACAGTGAGAGAGAGAGAGAGAGAGAGAGACCAGCTCACTTACAGTAATCCCCTGGGCCCACAGTAACAGTGAGAGAGAGAGAGAGAGAGCAGCTCACCTACAGTAATCCCCTGGGCCCATAGTAACAGTGTGAGAGACCAGCTCACCTACAGTAATCCCCTGGACCCACAGTAAAAGTGAGAGAGACCAGCTCACCTACAGTAATCCCCTGGACCCACAGTAACAGTGAGAGAGACAAGCTCACCTACAGTAATCCCCTGGACCCACAGTGACAGTGAGAGAAACCAGCTCACCTACAGTAGTCCCCTGGGCCCACAGTAACAGTGAGAGAGACCAGCTCACCTACAGTAATCCCCTGGGCCCACAGTAACAGTGAGAGATACCAGCTCACCTACAGTAATCCCCTGGGCCCACAGTGACAGTGAGAGAGACCAGCTCACCTACAGTAATCCCCTGGGCCCACAGTAACAGTGAGAGAGACCAGCTCACCTACAGTAATCCCCTGGGCCCACAGTAACAGTGAGAGAGAGAGAGAGAGACCAGCTCACCTACAGTAATCCCCTGGACCCACAGTAACAGTGAGAGAGACCAGCTCACCTACAGTAATCCCCTGGGCCCACAGTGACAGTGAGAGAGACCAGCTCACCTACAGTAGTCCCCTGGGCCCACAGTAACAGTGAGAGAGACCAGCTCCCCTACAGTAATCCCCTGGGCCCACAGTGACAGTGAGAGAGACCAGCTCCCCTACAGTAATCCCCTGGGCCCACAGTAACAGTGAGAGAGACCAGCTCACCTACAGTAATCCCCTGGGCCCACAGTAACAGTGAGAGAGACCAGCTCCCCTACAGTAATCCCCTGGGCCCACAGTGACAGTGAGAGAGACTAGCTCCCCTACAGTAATCCCCTGGGCCCACAGTAACAGTGAGAGAGACCAGCTCACCTACAGTAATCCCCTAGGCCCACAGTAACAGTGAGAGAGACCAGCTCACCTACAGTAATCCCCTGGGCCCACAGTAACAGTGAGAGAGAGAGACCAGCTCACCTACAGTAGTCCCCTGGACCCACAGTAACAGTGAGAGAGACTAGCTCACCTACAGTAATCCCCTCGACCCACAGTGACAGTGAGAGAGACCAGCTCACCTACAGTAATCCCCTGGACCCACAGTAACAGTGAGAGAGACCAGCTCACCTACAGTAATCCCCTGGGCCCACAGTAACAGTGAGAGAGACCAGCTCACCTACAGTAATCCCCTGGGCCCACAGTGACAGTCAGAGAGACCAGCTCACCTCCAGTAATCCCCTGGGCCCACAGTAACAGTGTGAGAGACCAGCTCACCTACAGTAATCCCCTGGGCCCACAGTGACAGTGAGAGAGACTAGCTCCCCTACCGTAATCCCCTGGGCCCACAGTGACAGTGAGAGAGACCAGCTCACCTACAGTAATCCCCTAGGCCCACAGTAACAGTGAGAGAGTCCAGCTCACCTACAGTAATCCCGTGGACCCACATTAACAATGAGAGAGACGAGCTCACCTCCAGTAGTCCCCTGGGCCCACAGTAACAGTGAGATAGACCAGCTCACCTACAGTAATCCCCTGGGCCCACAGTAACAGTGAGAGAGACCAGCTCACCTACAGTAATCCCCTGGACCCACCGTAACAGTGAGAGAGACCAGCTCACCTACAGTAATCCCGTGGACCCACATTAACAATGAGAGAGACGAGCTCCCTACAGTAATCCCCTGGGCCCACAGTAACAGTGAGAGAGACCAGCTCACCTACAGTAATCCCCTGGGCCCACAGTGACAGTCAGAGAGACCAGCTCACCTCCAGTAATCCCCTGGGCCCACAGTAACAGTGTGAGAGACCAGCTCACCTACAGTAATCCCCTGGGCCCACAGTGACAGTGAGAGAGACTAGCTCCCCTACCGTAATCCCCTGGGCCCACAGTGACAGTGAGAGAGACCAGCTCAACTACAGTAATCCCCTAGGCCCACAGTAACAGTGAGAGAGTCCAGCTCACCTACAGTAATCCCGTGGACCCACATTAACAATGAGAGAGACGAGCTCACCTCCAGTAGTCCCCTGGGCCCACAGTAACAGTGAGATAGACCAGCTCACCTACAGTAATCCCCTGGGCCCACAGTAACAGTGAGAGAGACCAGCTCACCTACAGTAATCCCCTGGACCCACCGTAACAGTGAGAGAGACCAGCTCACCTACAGTAATCCCGTGGACCCACATTAACAATGAGAGAGACGAGCTCCCTACAGTAATCCCCTGGGCCCACAGTAACAGTGAGAGAGACCAGCTCACCTACAGTAATCACCTGGGCCCACAGTGACAGTCAGAGAGACCAGCTCACCTCCAGTAATCCCCTGGGCCCACAGTAACAGTGTGAGAGACCAGCTCACCTACAGTAGTCCCCTGGGCCCACAGTAACAATGAGAGAGACCAGCTCACCTACAGTAATCCCCTGGGCCCACAGTAACAGTGAGAGAGACCAGCTCTCCTACAGTAGTCCCCTGGGCCCACAGTAACAGTGAGAGAGACCAGCTCCCCTACAGTAATCCCCTGGGCCCACAGTGACAGTGAGAGAGACCAGCTCACCTACAGTAATCCCCTGGGCCCACAGTGACAGTGAGAGAGACCAGCTCACCTACAGTAATCCCCTGGACCCACAGTAACAGTGAGAGAGACCAGCTCACCTACAGTAATCCCCTTGACCGACAGTAACAGTGAGAGACACCAGCTCACCTACAGTAATCCCCTGGACCCACACTAACAATGAGAGAGACGAGCTCCCCTACAGTAATCCCCTGGGCCCACAGTAACAGTGTGAGAGACCAGCTCACCTACAGTAATCGCCTTGGCCCACAGTAACAGTGCGAGAGACCAGCTCACATACAGTAATACTCTGGGCACACAGTAACAGTGAGAGAGACCAGCTCACCTACAGTAATCCCCTGGGCTCACAGTACCAGTGAGAGAGACCAGCTCACCTACAGTAATCCCCTGGACCCACAGTAACAGTGAGTGAGACCAGCTCACCTACAGTAATCCCCTGGACCCACAGTAACAGTGAGAGAGACCAGCTCACCTACAGTAATCCCCTGGACCCACAGTAACAGTGAGTGAGACCAGCTCACCTACAGTAATCCCCTGGACCCACAGTGACAGTGAGAGAGACCAGCTCACCTACAGTAATCCCCTGGGCTCACAGTAACAGTGAGAGAGAGAGAGAGAGAGAGAGAGACCAGCTCACCTACAGTAATCCCCTGGGCCCACAGTGACAGTGAGAGAGACCAGCTCACCTACAGTAATCCCCTGGGCCCACAGTAACAGTGAGAGAGAGAGAGAGAGACCAGCTCACCTACAGTAATCCCCTGGGCCCACAGTAACAGTGGGAGAGACCAGCTCACCTACAGTAATCTCCTGGGCCCACAGTGACAGTGTGAGAGACCAGCTCACCTACAGTAATCCCCTGGGCACACAGTAACAGTGAGAGAGACCAGCTCACCTACAGTAATCTCCTGGGCCCACAGTAACAGTGAGAGAGACCAGCTCACCTACAGTAATCCCCTGGGCCCACAGTAACAGTGAGAGAGAGAGAGAGAGACCAGCTCACCTACAGTAATCCCCTGGGCCCACAGTAACAGTGGGAGAGACCAGCTCACCTACAGTAATCTCCTGGGCCCACAGTGACAGTGTGAGAGACCAGCTCACCTACAGTAATCCCCTGGGCACACAGTAACAGTGAGAGAGACCAGCTCACCTACAGTAATCTCCTGGGCCCACAGTAACAGTGAGAGAGAGACCAACTCACCTACAGTAATCCCCTGGGCCCACAGTAACAGTGAGAGAGACCAGCTCACCTACAGTAATCCCCTGGACCCACAGTAACAGTGAGAGAGACCAGCTCACCTACAGTAATCCCCTCGACCCACAGTGACAGTGAGAGAGACCAGCTCACCTACAGTAGTCCCCTGGGCCCACAGTAGCAGTGAGAGAGACCAGCTCACCTACAGTAATCCCCTGGGCCCACAGTAACAGTGAGAGAGACCAGCTCACCTACAGTAGTCCCCTGGGCCCACAATAACAGTGAGAGAGACTAGCTCACCTACAGTAATCCCCTGGGCCCACAGTAACAGTGAGAGAGACCAGCTCCCCTACAGTAATCCCCTGGGCCCACAGTAACAGTGAGAGAGAGAGAGAGAGAGAGAGACCAGCTCACCTACAGTAATCCCCTGGGCCCACAGTAACAGTGAGAGAGACCAGCTCACCTACAGTAATCCCCTGGGCCCACAGTAACAGTGAGAGAGACCAGCTCACCTACAGTAATCCCCTGGGCCCACAGTAACAGTGAGAGAGAGAGAGAGAGAGACCAGCTCACCTACAGTAATCTCCTGGGCCCACAGTAACAGTGTGAGAGACCAGCTCACCTACAGTAATCTCCTGGGCCCACAGAGACAGTGTGAGAGACCAGCTCACCTACAGTAATCCCCTGGGCACACAGTAACAGTGAGAAAGACCAGCTCACCTACAGTAATCCCCTGGGCCCACAGCAACAGTGAGAGAGAAAGACCAGCTCACCTACAGTTATCCCCTGGGCCCACAGTAACACTGAGGGAGTCCAGCTCCACCTACAGTAATCTCCTGGGCCCACAGTAACAGTGTGAGAGACCAGCTCAACCTACAGTAATCCCGTGGGTCCACAGTAACAGTGAGAGAGACCAGCTCACCTACAGTAATCCCCTTCCCCCCTCAGTGATAGTGAGAGAGACCAGCTCAACCTACAGTAATCCCCTGGGCCCACAGTAACAGTGAGAGAGACCAGCTCACCTACAGTAATCCCTTTGGCCCACTGTAACAGTGAGAGAGAGACCAGCTCACCTACAGTAATCCCCTGGGCCCACAGTGACAGTGAGAGAGACCAGCTCACCTACAGTAATCTCCTGGGCCCACAGTAACAGTGAGAGAGACCAGCTCACCTACAGTAATCCCCTGGGCCCACAGTAACAGTGAGAGAGAGAGAGAGAGACCAGCTCACCTACAGTAATCCCCTGGGCCCACAGTAACAGTGGGAGAGACCAGCTCACCTACAGTAATCTCCTGGGCCCACAGTGACAGTGTGAGAGACCAGCTCACCTACAGTAATCCCCTGGGCACACAGTAACAGTGAGAGAGACCAGCTCACCTACAGTAATCCCCTGGGCCCACAGTAACAGTGTGAGAGACCAGCTCACCTACAGTAGTCCCCTGGGCGCACAGTAACAATGAGAGAGACCAGCTCACCTACAGTAATCCCCTGGGCCCACAGTAACAGTGAGAGAGACCAGCTCACCTACAGTAGTCCCCTGGGCCCACAGTAACAGTGAGAGAGACCAGCTCCCCTACAGTAATCCCCTGGGCCCACAGTGACAGTGAGAGAGACCAGCTCACCTACAGTAATCCCCTGGGCCCACAGTGACAGTGAGAGAGACCAGCTCACCTACAGTAATCCCCTGGACCCACAGTAACAGTGAGAGAGACCAGCTCACCTACAGTAATCCCCTTGACCGACAGTAACAGTGAGAGACACCAGCTCACCTACAGTAATCCCCTGGGCCCACAGTAACAGTGAGAGAGACCAGCTCACCTACAGTAATCGCCTTGGCCCACAGTAACAGTGAGAGAGACCAGCTCACATACAGTAATACTCTGGGCACACAGTAACAGTGAGAGAGACCAGCTCACCTACAGTAATCCCCTGGGCTCACAGTACCAGTGAGAGAGACCAGCTCACCTACAGTAATCCCCTGGACCCACAGTAACAGTGAGTGAGACCAGCTCACCTACAGTAATTCCCTGGACCCACAGTAACAGTGAGAGAGACCAGCTCACCTACAGTAATCCCCTGGACCCACAGTAACAGTGAGTGAGACCAGCTCACCTACAGTAATCCCCTGGACCCACAGTGACAGTGAGAGAGACCAGCTCACCTACAGTAATCCCCTGGGCTCACAGTAACAGTGAGAGAGAGAGAGAGAGAGAGAGAGAGACCAGCTCACCTTCAGTAATCCCCTGGGCCCACAGTGACAGTGAGAGAGACCAGCTCACCTACAGTAATCCCCTGGGCCCACAGTAACAGTGAGAGAGAGAGAGAGAGAGACCAGCTCACCTACAGTAATCCCCTGGGCCCACAGTGACAGTGAGAGAGACCAGCTCACCTACAGTAATCTCCTGGGCCCACAGTAACAGTGAGAGAGACCAGCTCACCTACAGTAATCCCCTGGGCCCACAGTAACAGTGAGAGAGAGAGAGAGAGACCAGCTCACCTACAGTAATCCCCTGGGCCCACAGTAACAGTGGGAGAGACCAGCTCACCTACAGTAATCTCCTGGGCCCACAGTGATAGTGTGAGAGACCAGCTCACCTACAGTAATCCCCTCGACCCACAGTGACAGTGAGAGAGACCAGCTCACCTACAGTAGTCCCCTGGGCCCACAGTAGCAGTGAGAGAGACCAGCTCACCTACAGTAATCCCCTGGGCCCACAGTAACAGTGAGAGAGACCAGCTCACCTACAGTAGTCCCCTGGGCCCACAATAACAGTGAGAGAGACCAGCTCACCTACAGTAATCCCCTGGGCCCACAGTAACAGTGAGAGAGACCAGCTCACCTACAGTAATCCCCTGGGCCCACAGTAACAGTGAGAGAGACCAGCTCACCTACAGTAATCCCCTGGGCCCACAGTAACAGTGAGAGAGAGAGAGAGAGAGAGAGACCAGCTCACCTACAGTAATCTCCTGGGCCCACAGTAACAGTGTGAGAGACCAGCTCACCTACAGTAATCTCCTGGGCCCACAGAGACAGTGTGAGAGACCAGCTCACCTACAGTAATCCCCTGGGCACACAGTAACAGTGAGAGAGACCAGCTCACCTATAGTAATCCCCTGGGCCCACAGCAACAGTGAGATAGAAAGACCAGCTCACCTACAGTTATCCCCTGGGCCCACAGTAACACTGAGGGAGTCCAGCTCCACCTACAGTAATCTCCTGGGCCCACAGTAACAGTGTGAGAGACCAGCTTAACCTACAGTAATCCCGTGGGTCCACAGTAACAGTGAGAGAGACCAGCTCACCTACAGTAATCCCCTTCCCCCCTCAGTGATAGTGAGAGAGACCAGCTCAACCTACAGTAATCCCCTGGGCCCACAGTAACAGTGAGAGAGACCAGCTCACCTACAGTAATCCCTTTGGCCCACTGTAACAGTGAGAGAGAGACCAGCTCACCTACAGTAATCCCCTGGGCCCACAGTGACAGTGAGAGAGACCAGCTCACCTACAGTAATCTCCTGGGCCCACAGTAACAGTGAGAGAGACCAGCTCACCTACAGTAATCCCCTGGGCCCACAGTAACAGTGAGAGAGAGAGAGAGAGACCAGCTCACCTACAGTAATCCCCTGGGCCCACAGTAACAGTGGGAGAGAGCAGCTCACCTACAGTAATCTCCTGGGCCCACAGTGACAGTGTGAGAGACCAGCTCACCTACAGTAATCCCCTGGGCACACAGTAACAGTGAGAGAGACCAGCTCACCTACAGTAATCTCCTGGGCCCACAGTAACAGTGAGAGAGAGACCAACTCACCTACAGTAATCCCCTGGGCCCACAGTAACAGTGAGAGAGACCAGCTCACCTACAGTAATCCCCTGGACCCACAGTAACAGTGAGAGAGACCAGCTCAGCTACAGTAATCCCCTCGACCCACAGTGACAGTGAGAGAGACCAGCTCACCTACAGTAGTCCCCTGGGCCCACAGTAGCAGTGAGAGAGACCAGCTCACCTACAGTAATCCCCTGGGCCCACAGTAACAGTGAGAGAGACCAGCTCACCTACAGTAGTCCCCTGGGCCCACAATAACAGTGAGAGAGACCAGCTCACCTACAGTAATCCCCTGGGCCCACAGTAACAGTGAGAGAGACCAGCTCACCTACAGTAATCCCCTGGGCCCACAGTAACAGTGAGAGAGAGAGAGAGAGAGAGAGAGACCAGCTCACCTACAGTAATCCCCTGGGCCCACAGTAACAGTGAAAGAGACCAGCTCACCTACAGTAATCCCCTGGGCCCACAGTAACAGTGAGAGAGACCAGCTCACCTACAGTAATCCCCTGGGCCCACAGTAACAGTGAGAGAGAGAGAGAGAGAGACCAGCTCACCTACAGTAATCTCCTGGGCCCACAGTAACAGTGTGAGAGACAAGCTCACCTACAGTAATCTCCTGGGCCCACAGAGACAGTGTGAGAGACCAGCTCACCTACAGTAATCTCCTGGGCCCACAGAGACAGTGTGAGAGACCAGCTCACCTACAGTAATCCCCTGGGCACACAGTAACAGTGTGAGAGACCAGCTCACCTACAGTAATCCCCTGGGCCCACAGTAACAGTGAGAAAGACCAGCTCACCTACAGTAATCCCCTGGGCCCACAGCAACAGTGAGAGAGAGAGACCAGCTCACCTACAGTTATCCCCTGGGCCCACAGTAACACTGAGGGAGTCCAGCTCTACCTACAGTAATCTCCTGGGCCCACAGTAACAGTGTGAGAGACCAGCTCAACCTACAGTAATCCCGTGGGTCCACAGTAACAGTGAGAGAGACCAGCTCACCTACAGTAATCCCCTTCCCCCCTCAGTGATAGTGAGAGAGACCAGCTCAACCTACAGTAATCCCCTGGCCCACAGTAACAGTGAGAGAGACCAGCTCACCTACAGTAATCCCTTTGGCCCACTGTAACAGTGAGAGAGAGACCAGCTCACCTACAGTAATCCCCTGGGCCCACAGTAACAGTGAGAGAGACCAGCTCACCTACAGTAATCCCCTGGGCCCACAGTAACAGCGAGAGAGACCAGCTCACCTACAGTCATCCCCTGGGCCCACAGTAACAGTGAGAGAGACCAGCTCACCTACAGTAATCCCCTGGGCCCACAGTAATAGTGAGAGAGACCAGCTCACCTACAGTAATCCCCTGGGCCCACAGTAACAGTGAGAGAGACCAGCTCACCTACAGTAATCCCCTGGGCCCACGTAACAGTGAGAGAGAGAGAGAGAGAGAGAGACCAGCTCACTTACAGTAATCCCCTGGGCCCACAGTAACAGTGAGAGAGAGAGAGAGAGAGCAGCTCACCTACAGTAATCCCCTGGGCCCATAGTAACAGTGTGAGAGACCAGCTCACCTACAGTAATCCCCTGGACCCACAGTAACAGTGAGAGAGACCAGCTCACCTAGAGTAATCCCCTGGACCCACAGTAACAGTGAGAGAGACCAGCTCACCTACAGTAATCCCCTGGACCCACAGTGACAGTGAGAGAAACCAGCTCACCTACAGTAGTCCCCTGGGCCCACAGTAACAGTGAGAGAGACCAGCTCACCTACAGTAATCCCCTGGGCCCACAGTAACAGTGAGAGATACCAGCTCACCTACAGTAATCCCCTGGGCCCACAGTGACAGTGAGAGAGACCAGCTCACCTACAGTAATCCCCTGGGCCCACAGTAACAGTGAGAGAGACCAGCTCACCTACAGTAATCCCCTGGGCCCACAGTAACAGTGAGAGAGAGAGAGAGAGACCAGCTCACCTACAGTAATCCCCTGGGCCCACAGTGACAGTGAGAGAGACCAGCTCACCTACAGTAGTCCCCTGGGCCCACAGTAACAGTGAGAGAGACCAGCTCCCCTACAGTAATCCCCTGGGCCCACAGTGACAGTGAGAGAGACCAGCTCCCCTACAGTAATCCCCTGGGCCCACAGTAACAGTGAGAGAGAGAGAGAGAGACCAGCTCACCTTCAGTAATCCCCTGGGCCCACAGTAACAGTGAGAAAGACCAGCTCACCTACAGTAATCCCCTGGGCCCACAGCAACAGTGAGAGAGAGAGACCAGCTCACCTACAGTTATCCCCTGGGCCCACAGTAACACTGAGGGAGTCCAGCTCTACCTACAGTAATCTCCTGGGCCCACAGTAACAGTGTGAGAGACCAGCTCAACCTACAGTAATCCCGTGGGTCCACAGTAACAGTGAGAGAGACCAGCTCACCTACAGTAATCCCCTTCCCCCCTCAGTGATAGTGAGAGAGACCAGCTCAACCTACAGTAATCCCCTGGCCCACAGTAACAGTGAGAGAGACCAGCTCACCTACAGTAATCCCTTTGGCCCACTGTAACAGTGAGAGAGAGACCAGCTCACCTACAGTAATCCCCTGGGCCCACAGTAACAGTGAGAGAGACCAGCTCACCTACAGTAATCCCCTGGGCCCACAGTAACAGCGAGAGAGACCAGCTCACCTACAGTCATCCCCTGGGCCCACATTAACAGTGAGAGAGACGAGCTCACCTACAGTAATCCCCTGGGCCCACAGTAATAGTGAGAGAGACCAGCTCACCTACAGTAATCCCCTGGGCCCACGTAACAGTGAGAGAGAGAGAGAGAGAGAGAGACCAGCTCACTTACAGTAATCCCCTGGGCCCACAGTAACAGTGAGAGAGAGAGAGAGAGAGCAGCTCACCTACAGTAATCCCCTGGGCCCATAGTAACAGTGTGAGAGACCAGCTCACCTACAGTAATCCCCTGGACCCACAGTAAAAGTGAGAGAGACCAGCTCACCTACAGTAATCCCCTGGACCCACAGTAACAGTGAGAGAGACAAGCTCACCTACAGTAATCCCCTGGACCCACAGTGACAGTGAGAGAAACCAGCTCACCTACAGTAGTCCCCTGGGCCCACAGTAACAGTGAGAGAGACCAGCTCACCTACAGTAATCCCCTGGGCCCACAGTAACAGTGAGAGATACCAGCTCACCTACAGTAATCCCCTGGGCCCACAGTGACAGTGAGAGAGACCAGCTCACCTACAGTAATCCCCTGGGCCCACAGTAACAGTGAGAGAGACCAGCTCACCTACAGTAATCCCCTGGGCCCACAGTAACAGTGAGAGAGAGAGAGAGAGACCAGCTCACCTACAGTAATCCCCTGGACCCACAGTAACAGTGAGAGAGACCAGCTCACCTACAGTAATCCCCTGGGCCCACAGTGACAGTGAGAGAGACCAGCTCACCTACAGTAGTCCCCTGGGCCCACAGTAACAGTGAGAGAGACCAGCTCCCCTACAGTAATCCCCTGGGCCCACAGTGACAGTGAGAGAGACCAGCTCCCCTACAGTAATCCCCTGGGCCCACAGTAACAGTGAGAGAGACCAGCTCACCTACAGTAATCCCCTGGGCCCACAGTAACAGTGAGAGAGACCAGCTCCCCTACAGTAATCCCCTGGGCCCACAGTGACAGTGAGAGAGACTAGCTCCCCTACAGTAATCCCCTGGGCCCACAGTAACAGTGAGAGAGACCAGCTCACCTACAGTAATCCCCTAGGCCCACAGTAACAGTGAGAGAGACCAGCTCACCTACAGTAATCCCCTGGGCCCACAGTAACAGTGAGAGAGAGAGACCAGCTCACCTACAGTAGTCCCCTGGACCCACAGTAACAGTGAGAGAGACTAGCTCACCTACAGTAATCCCCTCGACCCACAGTGACAGTGAGAGAGACCAGCTCACCTACAGTAATCCCCTGGACCCACAGTAACAGTGAGAGAGACCAGCTCACCTACAGTAATCCCCTGGGCCCACAGTAACAGTGAGAGAGACCAGCTCACCTACAGTAATCCCCTGGGCCCACAGTGACAGTCAGAGAGACCAGCTCACCTCCAGTAATCCCCTGGGCCCACAGTAACAGTGTGAGAGACCAGCTCACCTACAGTAATCCCCTGGGCCCACAGTGACAGTGAGAGAGACTAGCTCCCCTACCGTAATCCCCTGGGCCCACAGTGACAGTGAGAGAGACCAGCTCACCTACAGTAATCCCCTAGGCCCACAGTAACAGTGAGAGAGTCCAGCTCACCTACAGTAATCCCGTGGACCCACATTAACAATGAGAGAGACGAGCTCACCTCCAGTAGTCCCCTGGGCCCACAGTAACAGTGAGATAGACCAGCTCACCTACAGTAATCCCCTGGGCCCACAGTAACAGTGAGAGAGACCAGCTCACCTACAGTAATCCCCTGGACCCACCGTAACAGTGAGAGAGACCAGCTCACCTACAGTAATCCCGTGGACCCACATTAACAATGAGAGAGACGAGCTCCCTACAGTAATCCCCTGGGCCCACAGTAACAGTGAGAGAGACCAGCTCACCTACAGTAATCCCCTGGGCCCACAGTGACAGTCAGAGAGACCAGCTCACCTCCAGTAATCCCCTGGGCCCACAGTAACAGTGTGAGAGACCAGCTCACCTACAGTAATCCCCTGGGCCCACAGTGACAGTGAGAGAGACTAGCTCCCCTACCGTAATCCCCTGGGCCCACAGTGACAGTGAGAGAGACCAGCTCAACTACAGTAATCCCCTAGGCCCACAGTAACAGTGAGAGAGTCCAGCTCACCTACAGTAATCCCGTGGACCCACATTAACAATGAGAGAGACGAGCTCACCTCCAGTAGTCCCCTGGGCCCACAGTAACAGTGAGATAGACCAGCTCACCTACAGTAATCCCCTGGGCCCACAGTAACAGTGAGAGAGACCAGCTCACCTACAGTAATCCCCTGGACCCACCGTAACAGTGAGAGAGACCAGCTCACATACAGTAATCCCGTGGACCCACATTAACAATGAGAGAGACGAGCTCCCTACAGTAATCCCCTGGGCCCACAGTAACAGTGAGAGAGACCAGCTCACCTACAGTAATCACCTGGGCCCACAGTGACAGTCAGAGAGACCAGCTCACCTCCAGTAATCCCCTGGGCCCACAGTAACAGTGTGAGAGACCAGCTCACCTACAGTAGTCCCCTGGGCCCACAGTAACAATGAGAGAGACCAGCTCACCTACAGTAATCCCCTGGGCCCACAGTAACAGTGAGAGAGACCAGCTCTCCTACAGTAGTCCCCTGGGCCCACAGTAACAGTGAGAGAGACCAGCTCCCCTACAGTAATCCCCTGGGCCCACAGTGACAGTGAGAGAGACCAGCTCACCTACAGTAATCCCCTGGGCCCACAGTGACAGTGAGAGACACCAGCTCACCTACAGTAATCCCCTGGACCCACAGTAACAGTGAGAGAGACCAGCTCACCTACAGTAATCCCCTTGACCGACAGTAACAGTGAGAGACACCAGCTCACCTACAGTAATCCCCTGGACCCACACTAACAATGAGAGAGACGAGCTCCCCTACAGTAATCCCCTGGGCCCACAGTAACAGTGTGAGAGACCAGCTCACCTACAGTAATCGCCTTGGCCCACAGTAACAGTGAGAGAGACCAGCTCACATACAGTAATACTCTGGGCACACAGTAACAGTGAGAGAGACCAGCTCACCTACAGTAATCCCCTGGGCTCACAGTACCAGTGAGAGAGACCAGCTCACCTACAGTAATCCCCTGGACCCACAGTAACAGTGAGTGAGACCAGCTCACCTACAGTAATCCCCTGGACCCACAGTAACAGTGAGAGAGACCAGCTCACCTACAGTAATCCCCTGGACCCACAGTAACAGTGAGTGAGACCAGCTCACCTACAGTAATCCCCTGGACCCACAGTGACAGTGAGAGAGACCAGCTCACCTACAGTAATCCCCTGGGCTCACAGTAACAGTGAGAGAGAGAGAGAGAGAGAGAGAGACCAGCTCACCTACAGTAATCCCCTGGGCCCACAGTGACAGTGAGAGAGACCAGCTCACCTACAGTAATCCCCTGGGCCCACAGTAACAGTGAGAGAGACCAGCTCACCTACAGTAATCCCCTTGACCGACAGTAACAGTGAGAGACACCAGCTCACCTACAGTAATCCCCTGGACCCACACTAACAATGAGAGAGACGAGCTCCCCTACAGTAATCCCCTGGGCCCACAGTAACAGTGTGAGAGACCAGCTCACCTACAGTAATCGCCTTGGCCCACAGTAACAGTGAGAGAGACCAGCTCACATACAGTAATACTCTGGGCACACAGTAACAGTGAGAGAGACCAGCTCACCTACAGTAATCCCCTGGGCTCACAGTACCAGTGAGAGAGACCAGCTCACCTACAGTAATCCCCTGGACCCACAGTAACAGTGAGTGAGACCAGCTCACCTACAGTAATCCCCTGGACCCACAGTAACAGTGAGAGAGACCAGCTCACCTACAGTAATCCCCTGGACCCACAGTAACAGTGAGTGAGACCAGCTCACCTACAGTAATCCCCTGGACCCACAGTGACAGTGAGAGAGACCAGCTCACCTACAGTAATCCCCTGGGCTCACAGTAACAGTGAGAGAGAGAGAGAGAGAGAGAGAGACCAGCTCACCTACAGTAATCCCCTGGGCCCACAGTGACAGTGAGAGAGACCAGCTCACCTACAGTAATCCCCTGGGCCCACAGTAACAGTGAGAGAGAGAGAGAGAGACCAGCTCACCTACAGTAATCCCCTGGGCCCACAGTGACAGTGAGAGAGACCAGCTCACCTACAGTAATCTCCTGGGCCCACAGTAACAGTGAGAGAGACCAGCTCACCTACAGTAATCCCCTGGGCCCACAGTAACAGTGAGAGAGAGAGAGAGAGACCAGCTCACCTACAGTAATCCCCTGGGCCCACAGTAACAGTGGGAGAGACCAGCTCACCTACAGTAATCTCCTGGGCCCACAGTGACAGTGTGAGAGACCAGCTCACCTACAGTAATCCCCTGGACCCACAGTGACAGTGAGAGAGACCAGCTCACCTACAGTAATCCCCTCGACCCACAGTGACAGTGAGAGAGACCAGCTCACCTACAGTAGTCCCCTGGGCCCACAGTAACAGTGAGATAGACCAGCTCACCTACAGTAATCCCCTGGGCCCACAGTAACAGTGAGAGAGACCAGCTCACCTACAGTAATCCCCTGGACCCACCGTAACAGTGAGAGAGACCAGCTCACCTACAGTAATCCCGTGGACCCACATTAACAATGAGAGAGACGAGCTCCCTACAGTAATCCCCTGGGCCCACAGTAACAGTGAGAGAGACCAGCTCACCTACAGTAATCACCTGGGCCCACAGTGACAGTCAGAGAGACCAGCTCACCTCCAGTAATCCCCTGGGCCCACAGTAACAGTGTGAGAGACCAGCTCACCTACAGTAGTCCCCTGGGCCCACAGTAACAATGAGAGAGACCAGCTCACCTACAGTAATCCCCTGGGCCCACAGTAACAGTGAGAGAGACCAGCTCTCCTACAGTAGTCCCCTGGGCCCACAGTAACAGTGAGAGAGACCAGCTCCCCTACAGTAATCCCCTGGGCCCACAGTGACAGTGAGAGAGACCAGCTCACCTACAGTAATCCCCTGGACCCACAGTAACAGTGAGAGAGACCAGCTCACCTACAGTAATCCCCTTGACCGACAGTAACAGTGAGAGAGACCAGCTCACCTACAGTAATCCCCTGGACCCACACTAACAATGAGAGAGACGAGCTCCCCTACAGTAATCCCCTGGGCCCACAGTAACAGTGTGAGAGACCAGCTCACCTACAGTAATCGCCTTGGCCCACAGTAACAGTGAGAGAGACCAGCTCACATACAGTAATACTCTGGGCACACAGTAACAGTGAGAGAGACCAGCTCACCTACAGTAATCCCCTGGGCTCACAGTAACAGTGAGTGAGACCAGCTCACCTACAGTAATCCCCTGGACCCACAGTAACAGTGAGAGAGACCAGCTCACCTACAGTAATCCCCTGGACCCACAGTAACAGTGAGTGAGACCAGCTCACCTACAGTAATCCCCTGGACCCACACTAACAATGAGAGAGACGAGCTCCCCTACAGTAATCCCCTGGGCCCACAGTAACAGTGTGAGAGACCAGCTCACCTACAGTAATCGCCTTGGCCCACAGTAACAGTGAGAGAGACCAGCTCACATACAGTAATACTCTGGGCACACAGTAACAGTGAGAGAGACCAGCTCACCTACAGTAATCCCCTGGACCCACAGTAACAGTGAGTGAGACCAGCTCACCTACAGTAATCCCCTGGACCCACAGTAACAGTGAGAGAGACCAGCTCACCTACAGTAATCCCCTGGACCC
This sequence comes from Chiloscyllium punctatum, assembly GCF_047496795.1. Taxonomy (NCBI): domain Eukaryota; kingdom Metazoa; phylum Chordata; class Chondrichthyes; order Orectolobiformes; family Hemiscylliidae; genus Chiloscyllium; species Chiloscyllium punctatum. Next base: position 5,349,922 of record NC_092741.1, read on the forward strand.
ACAGTAACAGTGAGTGAGACCAGCTCACCTACAGTAATCCCCTGGACCCACAGTGACAGTGAGAGAGACCAGCTCACCTACAGTAATCCCCTGGGCTCACAGTAACAGTGAGAGAGAGAGAGAGAGAGAGAGAGAGACCAGCTCACCTACAGTAATCCCCTGGGCCCACAGTGACAGTGAGAGAGACCAGCTCACCTACAGTAATCCCCTGGGCCCACAGTAACAGTGAGAGAGAGAGAGAGAGACCAGCTCACCTACAGTAATCCCCTGGGCCCACAGTGACAGTGAGAGAGACCAGCTCACCTACAGTAATCTCCTGGGCCCACAGTAACAGTGAGAGAGACCAGCTCACCTACAGTAATCCCCTGGGCCCACAGTAACAGTGAGAGAGAGAGAGAGAGACCAGCTCACCTACAGTAATCCCCTGGGCCCACAGTAACAGTGGGAGAGACCAGCTCACCTACAGTAATCTCCTGGGCCCACAGTGACAGTGTGAGAGACCAGCTCACCTACAGTAATCCCCTGGGCACACAGTAACAGTGAGAGAGACCAGCTCACCTACAGTAATCTCCTGGGCCCACAGTAACAGTGAGAGAGAGACCAACTCACCTACAGTAATCCCCTGGGCCCACAGTAACAGTGAGAGAGACCAGCTCACCTACAGTAATCCCCTGGACCCACAGTAACAGTGAGAGAGACCAGCTCACCTACAGTAATCCCCTCGACCCACAGTGACAGTGAGAGAGACCAGCTCACCTACAGTAGTCCCCTGGGCCCACAGTAGCAGTGAGAGAGACCAGCTCACCTACAGTAATCCCCTGGGCCCACAGTAATAGTGAGAGAGACCAGCTCACCTACAGTAGTCCCCTGGGCCCACAATAACAGTGAGAGAGACCAGCTCACCTCCAGTAATCCCCTGGGCCCACAGTAACAGTGAGAGAGACCAGCTCACCTACAGTAATCCCCTGGGCCCACAATAACAGTGAGAGAGAGAGAGAGAGAGAGAGACCAGCTCACCTACAGTAATCCCCTGGGCCCACAGTAACAGTGAGAGAGACCAGCTCACCTACAGTAATCCCCTGGGCCCACAGTAACAGTGAGAGAGACCAGCTCACCTACAGTAATCCCCTGGGCCCACAGTAACAGTGAGAGAGAGAGAGAGAGAGACCAGCTCACCTACAGTAATCTCCTGGGCCCACAGTAACAGTGTGAGAGACCAGCTCACCTACAGTAATCTCCTGGGCCCACAGAGACAGTGTGAGAGACCAGCTCACCTACAGTAATCCCCTGGGCACACAGTAACAGTGAGAAAGACCAGCTCACCTACAGTAATCCCCTGGGTCCACAGCAACAGTGAGAGAGAAAGACCAGCTCACCTACAGTTATCCCCTGGGCCCACAGTAACACTGAGGGAGTCCAGCTCCACCTACAGTAATCTCCTGGGCCCACAGTAACAGTGTGAGAGACCAGCTCAACCTACAGTAATCCCGTGGGTCCACAGTAACAGTGAGAGAGACCAGCTCACCTACCGTAATCCCCTTCCCCCCTCAGTGATAGTGAGAGAGACCAGCTCAACCTACAGTAATCCCCTGGGCCCACAGTAACAGTGAGAGAGACCAGCTCACCTACAGTAATCCCTTTGGCCCACTGTAACAGTGAGAGAGAGACCAGCTCACCTACAGTAATCCCCTGGGCCCACAGTGACAGTGAGAGAGACCAGCTCACCTACAGTAATCTCCTGGGCCCACAGTAACAGTGAGAGAGACCAGCTCACCTACAGTAATCCCCTGGGCCCACAGTAACAGTGAGAGAGAGAGAGAGAGACCAGCTCACCTACAGTAATCCCCTGGGCCCACAGTAACAGTGGGAGAGACCAGCTCACCTACAGTAATCTCCTGGGCCCACAGTGACAGTGTGAGAGACCAGCTCACCTACAGTAATCCCCTGGGCACACAGTAACAGTGAGAGAGACCAGCTCACCTACAGTAATCC